>NC_137455.1:358655847-359061698 GCF_964235325.1 Thermobia domestica
CAGTCCCCGCCAAGTGAACTTTGTGGTGGACAAACACCGTGTGCGTGGGTTTTCTCGGGGTTCTCCCGTTTCCTCCCACTTTCTTCATTCCACCATTTCATTCATTACTCATCATCACCGTCTCCTTTAGCCTAACCGGCATAATCGTTGGACGTAAAAGTCAAAGATTTCATTTCATTTTTTTTCTTTACGCTAATTAAAGCAAGTAAATGATGATGGAAAAAGATACTGGAATGAGAGTGTGGGAGTAAACGGGAGTACCCTGAGAACACCCACTGACACGATGTTGTCCACCACAAACTTACTTGTTCGGGAATCGAATCAGGGACTCCACGCACCAGAGGTAAGGGCTCTACCACAGAGCCACCGTGCTTTCTATAACAATTACATGATATTGGGATTGAGTCCGTTTGAAAAAGGTGGGGAATATGGGATTGAGATAACTGAAGTTGGCAAATACCGAGGAACCACCTAACCATTCCTTGTGTGGAGTCGAGGACTGTTCGACTTGAGAAAATCTCATGGTGTTCCTACACCCGTATTTCGCAGATTTAAATGTCATTTCTAAAGGCTTCTGCAGAAAAGATACTGTATATACATAGATCTATTGATAAGCTTACCCGCATTGTGAATAGATACGGGTATCATCCTTGCGTATTATACTATTCTGTGAACAGACTGTAGCATATATTGTCCTTGTTTATTAATTTTATCCAGTGAAAGGATTGATAGGCTTTAGGTTTCTGTGTGTTTGTATGTCGATGCCTTGAAGCCATATCAGTTTGATATGACATCTCCCCCCCCTCCCCCTTCAAGGCCGTTGGCTTCTGGTGGAAACAGCCAGTGACTGATTGGTCGATAAAGACTAGTCTCAGTTACCAGTTACTATGGTAACCGAAACTGGAAGGTCAGGGGAAAAGAAAGGAAAAGGTTACTTAGTTCGGGCGGCTCTTCTTTTCTTTTCTTCTCTTTTTTCGTGTGACCGAGTTCTTTCGTCTTTCTTTCGTTGTATTCTAGGTCCTCATCTGTGGCCCCGCTCTATCTCATGCATACATTCAAACATAGCAAATGCGACTTTTATGTTGCGTCAGCCAGGGAATCTAGCAGGGTCTTGTTTCTACTTTTTTTTTATTGTTCTTGTTACGACTGGTCTAATATATATATATATCTTTTATTTCACATCATTAAAAAGAGAAGAAAGAAATAAAAAGGAGACTCATGGGAGAAATAAGAACAAGCACTCTTTTAAGTCATTCTTTAGTTAGTAAAAAAAGAAAATACAGAATATGTTGAAACCATCACTGCTTGAGTTACAAATAAAACAAATCATGTTGCAGAGATGGATATGCATTTTGTACTCTATTTCCATTTTATGTTCTTTCTCTTTCTTTTGACGATATACGTTTTTAGCGCAATACATTAAGATAATATTACACAGTTACACATTGGAATTTCACATATGCTCCATTTTTACGGCTTAACGTTCTGTTTACTTCGTCCAGCCTTCTGCTATAGGATTTTGTGAAACTATGAAAACTAGAGCTATTCGAAATGCAGTTGAAAAAATGGACAAAGTTTGGTGTGAAATTTAAATCTATTTAGGAAATGTTAGGAGTATTAGGAGACAAAATGAACAGTATTCGAGAAGTTGCAGGAAATGTTAGGAATATTAGGAGACATAAGAGCAGTACTTGAGAAATTACAGAAAATATTGGAAATATCAGGGGCAAAAGAACAGTATTCGGGAAATTACAAGAAATGTTAGGAATATTAGGGGCCAATAAAGAATAGTATTCGACAAATTACAGGAAGTGTTATGAGTATTAGGGGACAAAAAGGAATAGTATTTGCCAAATTACAGGAAGTGTTAGGAATATTAGAGGACAAAAGAACAATATTCGAGAAATGAAACTGAAATTTTTGAGTTTTACGTCCCACGGTTATGCCGGTTAGGCTAAAGGAGATGGTGATGGTGAGAAATGAATGAAATGGTGGAATGAAGAAAGTGGTAGGAAATGGGAGAACTCCGAGGAAACCCACGCACACGGTGTAACAGTATTCGATATATTACAGGAAGTGTTTGGAACATTAGAGGACAAAAGGAAAGGGAACAACACAACTTAGGAAACAAATACAAAAGAAGAAATTCTTATTTAAAAAAAAAAAGAATTAATCTAGGGCGTTGTACGATATGACCTTTAAGCATTACATACATCGTAATGAACAGACTGAGGGATATCCCAGTATTCTTTTTTTTTTTCCATCGTCGCTCAAAGCAAAATTAAGAATTACAGATGCGAAATCGTGCAAGTTGTACCGAAGAACATAACAAAAACTTAAAGCAAAATAAAGGACACGATTTGTTAACACGCAAATGTACGATATAATCTGTCGATTTATTTAACAGCTGAACTCAACTTGAAACTTGTAATTTACTTAATATTTCAACTTCTAAGATTCATGATTTTCTGTAAGCAAAAACGCGAGTATTGTAGCAGTACAGACAATAGACTCAACAATGGAAAACTGTAGGCTAGTCCTAGTGGTTCTTAACCTTTTTTGACCGACGACGTACTTAGGGATGCATTCGGTATTTAATCGATTGTAGAAGCGCACGATGACTCAGTCATAGAGTGCTAGCCTTTCGGGTGTGGGGGCCGTTGGTTCGATCCCTTGGTAAGTAAGTTTGTGGTGGACAACATTGTGTCTGTGGTTTTACTCGGGGTACTTCCGTTTCCTCCCACATTTTTAATCCACCGACTCTTTCATAATCGTTCACTTGTATTAATCATCGTCTCTCTTAACAGGCATAACCATGAGACGTTAAACTAATATATATATATATATATATATATATATATATATATATATATATATATATATATATATATATATATATATATATATATATATATATATATATATAAACTATAATATCATTTTCTGGTCGATTGTCAAAACCGCTTCTTGCTATCTAGTACCGGTTTGCTTTGTAGCGATCAAAGCAAAAAAACGGAAATTATTAATTTCTACAATTTAAGATGGAACACCTCCATCAATCAACGAAGTGTATTCCTTAATTTTGGCTCTTTAAATTGTGGCCAACATTGGTGATTCATCAAATAGGTCTCACGGACGAATGGACGGACAGACACACCGAACTCCTTATTCTTCATGACTGTAACGTCTGAATAGTTGTATTTTTTTTTTTTATCTAGTTTTTAAGGTTCATATACACAGTCACTTCTTTTAACAATTGAACTTAAAGCGCAACTTATATACCGGCAATCTTATCGCTTGCCTTCAACATTTGTTATGTCAGAAGATACACACCCTAATTACCTCGTTATCGTAACAGTGAAGAAGAAGCTAACGTTCAGCATGTGATAACGTGTTAATGGATCAGCTGGTGGAAGTGTGCTTAGCACCTGCTATTCACCAGGTTTCGTTATCTTGCCGAATGAAAAAAAAAATTCAAAAATACTTCCACTTTCTTTAAACAGAAAAAAAAATAACATTATTTCGTTTCAGGGAGATTGCAAGTTTCTTTTAACATACTTTTTTTTTTTTAATATACGATTTGATAAAATATGAGATACGTATATAGTAGTGCCCATCTTCCCCAAGTCCTTGGACGCACCCCCTCCTAATTTCAGTCTCTTCTGAATAGCTTGTCTGCTTAAATAGAAATTAAAGCACAAGTTCAAGCTCCAGAGCTTACAAAATCTCGGATGGTTGTGTACATATCTTAATATGGTGAATGTTTTTTGGATATGATGAATATTGTTTTTTCGGTGGTTTCTCGCTCAAGAGAGGAGTTAACTCTCCGAAAAAAAAAAAAACTTGTGTAGGCTATTGCTCTTGCTTAAAGAAATGGTAGAAGAGCTCGGAGTCCGTTGTAAAAACCAAGGTAACTTTCTTGGTAGACTAAGTTCTGCTGAATTTCGGGACTTTTTGTCGTTCTTAAAAGCATAATCATGGTACGTATAATTAAATTTCGATGAAAAACGATTGGAAGTTTTCCAAATGTGGGTGTGGAGAAGAATATAGAGAATTAGCTGGGTCGAGCGGAAAATGAACGAGAGAAAAGAACATTTTTAGATATTGTTAAGAAGAGGCAGAGATGCTGATTTTGCATGGTGGCAGAAAAGGGAGGGAGAGAAAGAAGGACGATATCAAAACTGAAAAATCGTGCATGAAGACGAAGATGTTAGCGGATGTCCGTAGAGCATGGAAGCTTCTCAGTTACAGCAAGTGACCTGACAATAATGGTATATTACCTAGGATGATGTGCTAATTTCAATGAAAAAGATTGCCTTCTCCTCTCCCCCCCCAAAAAAAAACATTGGGCACAGCATCATTCTAAACTTTCATTTCAGCATATCTCTATCTCTCTCTAATATATATGTGTGTGTGTGATTTTCGATCGTTACGGAACTGGAGCGGGCGGGTTGATGACTACACATTCTTGAATGATTATGAAGTGAACTATATATATATATATATATATATATATATATATATATATATATATATATATATATATATATATATAGTGGCGGATCCAAGGGGGTGGCTATAGGGGCTATAGCCCCCCCCCTTGACGCTCAGGTATACACTGGATAAAATGGACTCCAATCCTGCTTTACACTGGATAAAACGGCAAAATATGGTTTAGCCCCTCCCTTGATCATATCGTGGATCCGCCCCTGTATGTATATGTATGTATGTACGCTTAACAATTACTACTCAAAAGTAGGTGGATACCACAATAGTGTTCAGGGGCATCATGGGAGCATCATTTTGAAATATGTCTCCAAAATATTGTAAAGAACGTTACGAATATCTGTTGACTGAAAACCATAGCTCGGTGCACCTTATGGTTACGAAAATATGGAGAAATAAAGAGCGACACCATAGAGCTGTGGGATTTGCGTACTAAATAGTGAAATTTCGAAAAAAAATAATTACTGAAGCTTAACAACAATCTCAAAAGTAGTTTCAATCCAAAACACACACACACACACACCTATTTGGGGTTTGGGTGTACCATGAAGTTCACAAAACCTCTTTTTTAATAGATACTTTTTCGAAATTCGTTGTTCTTCTACCGAAATCCAAAAGTTTATACCTGGCTGAAAGAAGTACACGTAATAATCATAATCTCATTTACAAGAATTCGATAATTCTAACCCTTCCAGAGATAGGAAAAATGTCGGTAGAGATTGCTAAACTGCTTGAGTTGACTTTGGGTTTAACGTCCCGTTCAGCAGCGAGGTTATATGAGACGTGGACTTACTGATTAACGTGGAATCCGAACCACATGAGCTCCCTCCGGGAATACGAACTCGGGTCTCCCACGCCAAAGGCGCGTATGCTAACCGCTTAGCCACGAAGGAAGTCACTAAACTGCTTGAAATGACATATTTGTGGAAATGTTTAAAATGATTTTTGCTTTTTCTATCTACTTCTATAATATTACAACAATAATTTATGGTTGTTGTAATTACAGGTTTTCGGAATTACATAACTTTAAGTATTATATTGTAAATTATAAGAATAGTCATCATATCTCTGCATCAGTTGTATCTGTAACAAGTTCTTACATTGGTTGGTTGGTTAGATGGATGGATTGTGCTTTATCACCCCTTTCAGCAGCGAAGCTGTATAAGACGTAGACCTACAGTTTGAGGTGGAATCCGAACCAACGTAATGCGTTAAAATTCTTCAAGGCTTTCCCACCAGGGATCCCGCTTACCAAAGGCATGTGCGCTATCTACAAGACCAGCAGAGACAGAGATTAGCGTACACACCTTTTGGCATCGCAGACCCGGGTTCGATTCCCGGCAGGAGATCATATAGTTTGGTCCCACGTTAGGCTGTCGGTCCACATCTCATATAGCCTCGTTGCTGAACAGGACGCTAAGCTCCAATACAATACAATACAATCGAAGTTAGTCCCGGAAAGTATAGATTATAAACAAGTAGTAATCTCACAGTGTACACCACACAAAATAGTTTCTTTTTTATTTTACTAAGCTTGGGATTAAATATAGCATTTACGTCAAGTTAAAACAAGTATACTTTAAGATGAATGAATACTTAAGAACAGAATATATTTTAGTCTTTAGATTTGTCGAGCAGAAAGTAATTTAGTTTTACTTTTAGAGTTATTTCAAGAACATATTAACATGTATCCTGAACAGCATACTAACCCGCAAAGCTCACAGCACTGCAGGATAGTCTACCAAGCAAGGATGATACTCATAATTCTTCCCATATAGGAATACGTAGGGAACAGATTTTTGATTGTTCATATCTTGGGATCAGTTGAATGGATCACATCCATTAATGTGCTCTGTTCCTTACTTTTGACCCTGTATATTCTGGCCAAAATAGATGGTGATCCATCTAGTAGTTCTTGAGATTCTGTCTCCCGGAAGAACATATGAACGGATAGAGTACACATAAAACGAATTTTTGGTCAGCGAAACTCCTTAAACAGTAAAATACGAGATAAAACATTTTCTTATTACATCTGTATGTATAATAAATTAAATGAAATTAGGTTGTCACAGGAAGTGATGGAAATATTCTCTCTGAGAGTCGAAAACACAACTGAACACAATGTTGCATGTTTCTGAAGATAGCTGCCAAAACCTCTTACGTAACTTCCTGGATTCTCATGTTGTATGTCATCCCATGATTCCATCTTGTTAGTAATAAGCGAATGTGAGTTCGTGATCATCTAATTGATTCACAAACCTCCGGAATTGCTAACGAAATCCTTGAAATATATAGAACAGCAAATTAATATTATCGGTGCTTCGAGTAGGACACCCGTTAGGTACAATAACGTATCCCTTCTGAGATTCCGCGAGCGGTAGTTTTTTTTTTTTTTTGTGTGTGTGTGTGTGTGTGTGTGTGTGTGTAAGTAAAGTTGTCAACGAAAATGAGCGAGCGTTTATCCAGTTAAATTGCTTACACTTTCGTTTCTCAAGTTTGATTTTCTGTCTTGGATATACAATATTTATAATCCACAGTAGCCATGAGTATATTTATAAACATATCATGTTTTTGGACAATATCCAAATGAGATATAGATGAGTCAGTTATTTCAACTTTAAAGAAAAGGAAGAAAAAAAATGATCAAACACCTGCTTGGCGTAAACAGTCTGCATTGCGGAAAATTTCACAGCGGGAAATAACAGGAGATGAGCAGAGGATTTGAGAATATGGAGTGGAAAATCTGTTTAACACTTTCGGAAGGAATAATGTTTCGTTACGCGGGGCTATATAACCGTTGAGGCAGGATGAAAATGTTTAGGTTTATTTCCCTTTGTGCTTCTCTACTATGACCCTCCACGGTTATTTACCTTTACGTAAGCAGAGAAGGAAAATGCATTATATTCTTTTTTTTTTTCTATTTCTTCTAGTACAGTGAGTATTATGCGCATACTTATGCTTTACTTTATGTAATATTAGCGTCAATTATCCGCTTCACTGGTTAAAATAAAAAAAAAATAGTAATGAGCTCTGTTAATCAGTCACTTTTTACTATTACTGAAGTCCTCTCTGATATCGGCCATTTTCGATCATTCTTATATCTACCCCTCTCCGAAGTTGTGGGGCTGAATTTGGATTTAAACAGAATCGGAAGTGTCACTGTTCATTTCAGCAACCCCGAAAACTATGAATTCAACACTCATATCGGTCATTTTCGATCATTTTTATATATCTCCTCCTCCAGGGACGTACGCAGGAATTTATTTCGGGAGGGGTCTAAAGCGTTTCGTGGAGCAGGGACGTACGGAGGGGGGGGACACGGGGGTCCGGACCCCCCCCCCCGAAATTTCGACTTTTTAAAAATTTAGCCTAATTTTAGGGGCAATTTTAGCAATTTTAATATAAAATAGCTTCATATTTAGTTTGGACCCCCCCCGAAATAAATTCCTGGGTACGCTACTGTCGTGGAGGTCAAAATACAATTTGAGGCTAAATTATATGAAAATTTCTAAAATTGCCCCTAAAAGTAGGCTACATTGACAAAAAAGTCGGGATTTCGGGGGGAGGGTCGGACCCCCAGGACCCACTCCCCGCGCACGTCCCTGTCCTCCTCTCCTATTTATTTTAGGCACTGAAAAAACTGGGGGGTCCTAGGCCCCTCGGGCCCCAGGCTAGTTCCGTCTCTGTTCCCTTCGTTCAGAAAAGGCGCAAATAAAATATTCTCTATGAGGATATAATATAAGCAAGGATTTCAAGGAACACTCTTGTTTTGTTTCATTTGGGGAGTGAGGTAGGGTAGGCAAATGCAAGGAGAGTCTTTCCTTTCATCATGGCTATGACGTAAATATTGTATAGATAATAATAGTTGGAATAGGTTTTATCTCAATAGCAGTGTACTTCTGTGATTGCTACAACTCTGTCGCCTTCTGATAAAGCTTAGTAGATTGAGCAAGTTACAAATTAGTCATTCTGTTGCAATTTGAGAAAACAAATAGAAAATTACACGTGAAGTTTCAGTTTTCCGTTTTCCTTGTTAACATGAAAAGTCGAGTGATACGAAGTGAAGTGCCTGTAACGACGTTAAGTGCATTAAAATGACAGTTTGTGTGTGAAAGTGTTATTTGTTGGAGGAAAAGAAACTGTGTTCTCCTGTTTGCTTCGTGAGCGAAATTTTGGATTAATTTTGGTATGGAAGCAGCGTGGTGTGTGGTAAGTATTGTTTATTTTACTATCCGATACATCGTATCTATTTTTCTCTGTCTGTCTGGCCGCAATTTTGGCGTCAATTCTTTATTCCTAGCCTCGGTGATAGAGCGTCCATTTCTGATTTAAGGGTACCCTGATTCGATCCTTTGGTGACAGCATCTTGTTGGTTTTCTCAGGACTCTCCCGTTTCCTCCTACATTTTCATTTCACCAAATCTTACGCACCCCGAAAAAGCTCTAACTCATTTTGGTTTATTTTAACAAACTTCTGAATTTCAGTCCCTGTGGTGCAAGGGGGGGGGGTCCTTGTTTCAATATCAAGCCATGTGTCTTTGTGGCAAACAAAACAAGGTGATGTCTGTGGGTTCTGTTGTTTCCTTTCACATTTTCATTCCAACATTTGTTTCACCAACATTCACTTTTATTAACCATTTCTCTCTCTTAGGCTTTGTCTCAGGGTATAACCGAAAGATAGTAAACATTTCCGCTTTTCTGAAAATACTGCCTCTTAGACTAATTAACACTGAATCATTAGCAACTAACAAAATCATTATGAAAGCAAGTTGAAAGAAGTCGGGCATGGCTTATATTTCTATGTAGTATCCTGGAAAATTGGGGGCGCGATGTCAGTAGGGTACGCAGGAATTTATTTCAGGAAGGGTCCAAATTAAATATGAGGGTATTTTATATTACAATTCCTTGAGTTGCTCGTAAAATTAGGCTAAATTTGCACAAAACTCGAAATTTCGTGGGGGGGTTCGGACCCCGGGACCTACCTCCTGCGTACATCCCTGTGCGGTGGCTCAGGGGGTTACCTCTGGTGCGTGGAGTCTCTGGTTCTGGTCCACAACATCGTGTCCGTAGGTTTTCTCAGGATACTCCCGTTTCCTCCCACATCCTCATTCCACTAATTCTTTCATCATTCATTTGCTTAAATCATCCTTATCCTGAGGTGCATATCGTGGGACGTTAAACTAAAAAAAATCATTTCATTTTACTATCCCCGAAAAATGTGTGACTGAAAATAAAATAGTGGAGGCAATTGAATAAAACTAATTCATTTTTTTTAGGCGTTCCATGATTTTTATATTTAACCGCATATGATCAGGAATATAATAGAATATAATTATTATTTAGTTTGTACCTAAGTAGCCTACTGTCTTTGGAAACGTGTAACTGGAAGAAGAAACGCGTACCAGTGTTTGCAGTCTAAATATAGCAAAATATATATTTTTTTAATTCTGATTGGTTAAACAAAAGTTAGTAATAAAACAAAGACAAAAGAAATAGATTGGACTGAAGCGGTCAAGATCAAATATAAAAGTGTAAGAAAAAACAGAACATATGATATGGGTATTATTATTTATATTAGTAAGGATATGAAGTTTGAGCGTTAAATGAAAGCAAAGGTAGGAATGGTTACAGAAACATTTGGGAACAAGAAAAGCAGATATATTTTGTGACTTTTCGAATAAAGAATTAACCGTCTCATAAAATGTTATGGGATATTATAGTCTATGAGGAAGAAACATGGACATTACGAGAAATCGATTAAAGAGATAAGGCTTCTGAAATGTGAATGTGGAGAAGAATAGAGAGAATTAGCTGAGTCGAACAGAAAATGAATGAGAAAGTGTTAGGAATAGTAAGGGAGAAAATAAGAATATTAGATATAAGAGAAACTGATTAGGATATTAACTGAGAAGGAAGTGTACCCTAAAGGACATGATAGAAGATGCAGTGACAGGAAGAAGAAGGAGCGAAAGGTGCTACAATTAATGGAACAGTATTAAAACAAAAGACTTCTATGGTGAAGATGAAAAAGTTTAGCTGACAAGACTTTGGAGCATGGAAACTTCTCACTTATAGCAAGTGACCTGCCAATAATAGCAGAATACCTATGATTATTAGGGATGGGCAAAACCGCTTTTTATAAAAACCGGAAACCGGTTTCTAGGAAAACCGAAAATCGAGATTTCGGTTTTCTCCAAAAACCGGTTCGTTTTCACGGAAACTGGTTTCCATTTTCTCCAAAACCGGTTTCGGTTTTCTTCAAAAACGGTTCGGTTGGAAAACACAAAACTATTTCTGTGGAAACGGATTCGGTTTCCGGAGAACAACGAAACACTATTCTGGTCAGAAATAGAACAAATTTTGGAAAAAAAAACGAAATCGGTTTTGAAGAAAACCGGATCCAGTGAAAAACCGAACTGGTTTTGGAGAAAACTGATAACCGGTTTCGGTGAATACCGAACCGGCTTTGAAGAAAACCGCGGTTTTGGTGGAAAAACCGAACCGGTTTGGGAGAAAACCGAAACCAGTTTCGGTGGAGAAACCGAACCGGTTTGTGGAGAAAATCGAAACCGGTTTAGGAGAAAACCGAAATTTCGGTTTTTCGGGTTTAGGTTTTTCTAGAAACCGATTTCCGTTTTTTATAAAAACCGGTTTTGCCCATCTCTAGTTATGTTCAATAATGATCTGCGCAGAATAACGGGCTTTCAAATCGTAAAACATGGATCACGGTTGATCTGAAGCTTAGTTACGAGTTGAGCATAATTATCGACAAACACAATGTATCTTTCCTTTCTTCTTTGTTACTTCATAGTCTTGTTCAGGTTTCATATTGTCAGGGTGGGTGGGGGATTTTGTCAAATAATTTTTAAAGAAGCTCGTCAAGAAAGAATGTCTTCCTTCCACGAAAATATTAAAATTCTGCTAAAGCAGGGTGGTAAAGATTAAATGATACGGGGATCGTTTTCTCCTAACCATTTTTATTATGAAATGTTCTGTTATAAAATACTATAATAGAGTTTCACTAAATAAATAGAAAATCCACTAAGTAATTAGGGTAAGTTGGTGTCCCAAGGCCCAGGCAATCAATGGGAAGAATCTCACAGAGCTCCACGGCAAGCCATTAGACCCGAGAGTACGTACACCAAAGGTACACACGCTAAGCATCAACGAAGACCTCCTCATCAAAATATTCAAAACTGCAAAAATTCCTTCTTTTTCTCCAGAAAGTAAGTTAAAATTATTGGTGCGATATTTAAAGAAAAAGTCTTTGTTTATGGTAATCCATATTCAACTAATAGGAAATAATGTACTCTCTATTACTCACTTTTGGTGAGTATTGACGCAGAAGCGGAGTTTGGGAGTGGCCAATGGAGCAACCGCCCAAGTTCCTGCGCTTAGATGGTCCCCACGTTCTGAGCATGTGTAGAAGTAGCATGTTGGCTCTCGGCGATTGCGGTGCGAGTGACAACAATAAGCGTGCAGCACTTGCCTAAGTGACTTCGGGCTTCAGGCTACGTGCATGTTCTTATTCCGAAATTTAAACAGGGTCTTGCTTAAAGACACATCGGTTAAATTCACGGTATAAATTGTGACTACAATTCTTGATCAGTCGACTTCTTACAATTATACTTTTCAAAGTACGGTACTCATCCTTGAATTAGTACAATGTAATCAAATGTATTGACTCCGTAACAGACGAAGAACTAAAGGTCAATTTATGTATTTTTGGAAGATTGCATTGAGATAATACATGAAGTTCCAGTGCTTCGAAATTTGAGTTGCTGTGAGGAATACTTGTTAAGATATGTACTAATATTAATATTTCATCATATCAAGTATCGCTTTATCTTTCGAGCTCAGCAAATTATCAGAGGAGTTAAGTCAAGATTGTCCATAAAGTCTGGGAGAAAAATAATGTTCTTCTATATTCATAAAATGTTAAAGCATGGCGAATGAAAATTATCATAATTCAAGCGCGCTAACAGCTTCGTTCGGACTTAACTACGCTAGCACCACCATGCGGTGGAATTACGAACTTCAAGAGTTTCAACTTAAGGCCGTACTCAGAGTTGTTCTTACTTGTGATTAGCGTCGTACCAAGGGTTTGATTACCGTTTAATTCAATCATTAGTCAAAACTATAGTATGACGCTAGTCACGCGCAATAACAACTCTGAATAAGCCCCATTGTATTTAAAGCGTAGTTATGCTATTAGTAAATGACTACGATCCGTCGTTTCCTTTATTCTTCCCCTGGTTTAGCGTGTTTGGTGCACATGGTTCCGGGTTCGATTCCCGATCAGAGACAGTTCATATTTGAACGCATTATGGTGGTTCGGATTCTACTTTATACTACAGTCGAACGCCTCATACAGTTCGGTGCTTATAAGGACGCTAAACATTTCAGCAAACAAATAAACAAACTAAATGTCATGTCTCCTTTAGACTAAAAGGCATAACCATGACACATCATTATTAATTACGGAAATAAGCATTCATGGTATTTATACAACTTTCGAAGTATTGAGAAAATAAGTTGTTTCTAGTTATATGGTACACTGTAAGTGTATTACCCTTTAATTGATGATCATACGAGTGAATTGGACCGGTTTTTCTATTAAATGAAATTTTATGCTTAACGTTCCACGATTGTACTCCCAGGCTGAGAGAGACGGTGATGATAAAGATGGAAAGCAGGGCCGGATCTAGGATTTTCTGAGGATGCACAGTGGGACGAAATGTCGAAATCGTGGACAAAAGTCCAAAAATTAAAGGTTCGATTTAGTGATTTTTATCTTTTGAGTTAGCTAGACTATTGTTGGCACTACTGAAATCCGGCAATGGGATCGGTCAGCTGTTGTTTGTTGAAGGGACGCAGCAGGTCAAATGTGGAGTTCGTTTATTAGTGTCGCGTTAGGATATATCCACGAACAATAAAGTGCATGTTCAAACGTGGATAAAAGTTTGCAGTCAACACTGATTCCAAATATTGAAAATGGAGGGTGTTCAGCAAGGTATGTACTGAATTATAAATGCATAGTAACTTGTTATATGATGTATAAGCCATTGTTATTTGAATTAACAATTATATTGAAAAATAATTTTAAAAAATCATATAATTTAGTTGAAAGCAAGAGATAAGTTAAAAGTTCCACGGAGTTCCACTCAGTTATCCTTTTTTTCTAATCTAGGCTATATTAACTTCAAGATAAAACGACAAACTCCTTCTACTAGCTTCTATTCCGTCAATGAACAACAGATGGAGACACGGCTGCAATATTTCAATTTTTCATATCTATATTTAAAAGTGCAGGAAAATTCTTAATAGTGTTCAATTTGGACGAAACTTGGTTTTGTATAGTAATTGACCTTGCTGATTACGAATATGATGTCACAATTTGAAAATTCTAAATGTTGAGCCCAATATGAAGTAAATTGCAAAATTGATATA
Organism: Thermobia domestica; assembly: GCF_964235325.1. Classification (NCBI taxonomy): domain Eukaryota; kingdom Metazoa; phylum Arthropoda; class Insecta; order Zygentoma; family Lepismatidae; genus Thermobia; species Thermobia domestica. The sequence continues at coordinate 358,669,803 of NC_137455.1, forward strand.
CAGAAGTAGAAATTTTTGGTGAATAATTACGCGATATTTTATTCCGTTTTCTAATGCTATTGATTGTATGTTATGATATGATGTTAAAAACTTCATTTTCTTTTCAATTTCTACTAGTGACACCATGCAGTATTCCAGAAAAGAAATATTTTTGGAAATAAAGTAGCATTTAAAGTGCGACATCAATGTCATAGTTGAGAATCTGGAAAAGTCTCTAAGTGAAAAGAGTGGGCATCCTGTTAAAATACCGGAAACCATGAAGTCAACTATTAAAGTGTTATGTACCAAACTAAAGACTAAATTTTGTGAGGCGAAGGGCCGGGAAGATTATTTCTTAACGAAAAACGAATCATGGCTGGATGCTAAGCTAGACTTCTCTGTGACCAAGACGACTGAAAAGCGTAAAGCAACTGGACGACCACCAGCAGAATTTGATAAGATTTCAGATAAATCTAAACGCAGAAGGACGGAAGATATTCGTGCAAATTATTCCGATAAAGAATTAGCATACGCTGCGCAAATGAGTTTTCGAGCTTCTGGGAACGTGGATGCTTCAAAAATAGTAAAAGAAGTTTTATCAGCCAGTCCATCCAAAGTAGCCGAGTTTAGAAAATTGAGATGCCATGACAATTTATTGCATCTCTGCGTCAAGAACGTCCGAAAAACTCAAAAAGCTTACTACCAGAAGCCAAAGCTCTTCTAGTCTCAAGTTCAATTACGGAAGACCGCGAAGGAGATTCAGGCGACGAGGAAAGCGATTCCGACGAAGATGAAGGTTCAAGTGGGGACATCAGCGATTTTGGAATTGAAACTGATGAATAATCCCAATAACAACCAGCTGAATACATTGATTCAAAGAAAACTCTGTGTTTTATCAATGTGCCTTTCTTTAATTATAAAAACAAGATAAAACGAAATTAAAATATGATATATGACTCATTTTCTAATTTTTGTGGTATTGTATCAACTATTTATCCTTTTGAATTTTGAACATTCGCTGTACGATTCGTCATCACCTCACTTACCAACATATAAACACAAGTTTTGGACTTGATTATTAATTCTTTTTTTTAAAATTTTGACCGCCATATTGCATCCATTCCCCAATTGTAAAATAAAATTCATAATCTGCATGCTCTAAAGCATGTAAATACAAATTTTGGACTTATTTATTTGACTTTTTTGAATGTTTCCCGCCATATCAAATCCGCCATCTCGAATTTTGAAATTTGAACACCAAATTCAAAATCAGCATGCTTGAAAACATATATTTACACGTACTGGACTTATTCACACGGTTTTTTCAAAAATGATGTCCGCCATATTGGTTCCGCCATTTTGAATTTTGCAATTTTGACATCATATTCGTAATCAGCACGGTCAGTTACTATAAAAAACAAAGTTTCGTCCAAATTGCACAATAATTAGACTTTTGTCCACGTTTTCGACATTTCGTCCCACTGTGGGATGGTGCACCAAATAACTGCCGGAACATTTGAATTAAATTGAGTTTTTTTTTTTTTTAAAATGTCTTTAGGCATCTGTGGTATGAATGAGTAATTGTCGTAGAAATGCTAAATGCTTGCTCTCGATTAATCCTTTTCCTTCAACCTTCAGAAAATTGACAAACTATTGAATTTTGCCAAACTCACTGCCACCTTCTCACTTTAGGTAGTGTATATTTACAACGAAGGGGGGGGGGGGGGTGCACGTGCACCTTTTCACCTCCCCTAAATCCGGCCCTGGTTGAAAGTGATGCAATAAAGAAAATGGGAGAACCTCGATAAAACCCATACATACGGTGTTTGTCCACCGCAAAGTTCACTTCACACGACCTGGGATTTCACGCATCAGAGGTGAGCGCTCCACCACTTAGCCACCCGGTTTTACTATATACGAGCTCTAATTAGAAAAATAAACATACTGCTGAACAAGACTGCACTTATTTAATATAAACACACATTTACACGTGACGTTTCGATATTCTAGCCAAGATCCGTCTGATTAGGATCTTGGCTAGAAGATCCAAACGTCACGTGTAAATGTGTTTTTATATTAAATAAGTGCAATCTTGTTCAGTAGTGTGTTTATTTTTCTGATTTTATTTGCAAGACGTATGACTATGATTGTGTGAGCTCTAATTAACATTGTTTATGAAAGAATGAACAATGTAGCCGCTAATAGTTCGTTGAAACCCCTTTACACTTGAGCTCCCACGCTAAGCTGTAGGTTCTCGGCTCATATACTTGAAAGGGAAGCTCAACTGTAATCAATCAACCAAACCTATATTCGTATACGTTTATTATTATTATTATTATTATTATTATTATTATTATTATTATTATTATTATTATTATTATTATTATTATTATTGAAATGTTTAAGCCAAAATACTGAAATCGACTAATAGCTCCGAGAAAAGTATATTTAATTAATTAATTATTGTAAGGAGACTATATCTCACTTAACATGTTAACGCGTTTTCTGTATTATAATTCAGTCAATGAAGAAAGGTAAAGCTTAGTTGAATACAATTTCATGCACATGCAACAATTCCATACAATGATGGAAAGGAACGTAAAACTCCTATCAATTGAATATTTTACTTACTATTGAATTGTTGTCCTCAAACTTCCTGGGTTTGTATCCCACGGAGAACTGTAGGCGGCCAGTTGGATGGTACATATATGGTCGGGGGGGGGGGGAATCATTCGTACAGGTTCATCTATAGGTCGTTAGATATGGGCTAGGGTAGGGCTGGATTAACCCATCTGGAGGCCGGGGCTAGAAAAAAATATGTGGCCCCTGCTGATTTCACCTAATACATTTCTGTAAAAGTACAGTAGGAAAATTAAGGGAATATGTTTCGTATTTTTGGTCATATTTTATTTTATGATGATGATTGTATCTTAGTGATTCTTTTTAAATAACCAGTTATTTCGATCCGAGTGGAGGCCTTGGGCTATAGCCCCCTAAGCCTCCCCTTAATCCGACCCTGGTAGGGGTGATCCTTACCTTGGATCAGTGGCGGCAAAATGGATCAAGTGTCGTAACCTAAGTCCCCACTCCCCCTGCAGAACTGCCGCCACTGCCTTACCCTCTCTACATGTTAAGTCGCTGTACTGAACTCTGGTGGAAACCACTAAGTTTCGAGGACTCCCATTTTGAGGAAGCTATATCATTGATTGAGATTATCTCATTAAGTGATGCATTTCTTCCTTTATAGTAAAAAATACGAAACGTGGCAACCACGCCACGTACAAACCACGTGGTTAGCGGAGTATCTCACATGTTATTCAACGAATTCGTTCACTCCTGCGTGAAATCTTGAGTGAGGCAAGGAAAAGCGTGAAACAGCCTAAAAGAAAATTTAAGCTGATTGAAACGCAGTGCTATGTGTGTGTGATAGTGAATGTGCATGTGACGGGTGGAAATAAGAGTGCGTGTTAATAATTTCAGTAAACTAAGTGTTGTTTCTGTGAGTTCCTCCAGTACAATAGTTTTGTAGTGTGTGTGTGTGATTTTGCTTTGGATCAGTAAACCGTCCGCAACGACCTTGGGCTTGTCCAGATCTCTAATAGAAGAAGTTGACCATGCTGAGTAAAAAAAGTGGTCGTCGTCATCAGGTCTGTTTGCAAATTTGTTATACAATAATAATAATAATAATAATAATAATAATAATAATAATAATAATAATAATAATAATTGCCCTACTTTCTTTTAAAAAGAGTTCAACTTCACCTCACAGCTGCTGTAAATTAAGGAACTTGTGTGTATAACGGTCCACAGCCAATCTGTTTGATACAAGGGGTCCATGGTTCGTTCCCAAGCCATGTGACTTTGTGGTGGATATTCAAGGACGTACGCAAGGGGTGGGTCCTGGAGGTCTGGACTCCCCCCCCCCCGAAATTTCGACTTTTGTGTAAATTTAGCCTAATTTTAAGGGCAATTTTAGGAATTTTAATATAAAATACCCACATATTGGGATTGGACCCACCCTGAAATAAATTTCTGCGTACGCTACTGCCGTTTATATTTGGGTTTCCCGGTTTAACTAGTTCAATATTGTTCTTTGTTCTCTATTGTTCCTCATTGATTTTCCTCTGGACTCCGCTAACCTTCATTCTTCTTCATAACCACGTTTCAAAACCTCTAGCTGTCTCTCTCTCTCTCTCTCTCTCTCTTTTTTTTTTTAAATTTATAAGCTATCCAAGTTTTGGCTGCATATGTTTCAATACCACACAATAAACATTTGGTAAACTTTCTTCTTCTGCAAATCTTTATTCACTGACTCAGAAACGCCCTTTCCTTTTTCCTGAAGTTTTTGGCCATTTCTTTCTTAACGTTTCATTATCTTCATTAATCGTATAGTAGTGTCGGGCGCACCCACGGGGAATCACTGGGTCCGGACCAGGCCGGTAGCCAGTCCAAAAATGTAGGGGGGGACCGATAGAAGTTAGGGGGGCTCGATCCAACCATGTTATAATTTATCACCATATTATAGTTCATTAGCAAGCCTTCCATGAAAATTTTAGGGACTTCCAGCAAAAGTTTAGGGGCGGCCCGGCCCCCTCTAGACCCCCCCGTGGATACGGGCCTGGTACGGACAACCCCAAAACTTCGTAACTCGTCATATATTTGGACAATTTCTTAATAAAACTATACTTGTTAGCAGAGAAATATTGAATTTATTCGTCATTTTTAGTACTTACTTCTTTTCTGATAAAAACAATTTAATTTTATCATTTTTCGTGACAATATAGGTGTCAGTACTAAAAAGTGTATTTATCGTTAATTTTTCGGCTGGAGAATAACTCCTGTTCGATACTACATTAATATAGTGTCTTATATTATCCGACCCCTCCCAACAAAAATTTCTGGTTGCGCGCCTGAATAGTACATAAATACCAAAAAACTAGTCACAATTTCTACCTTCTCCTGCTTCTCTTACTTCTATGGTTTGATACAAACTTCTTCGTTCCAGTTACTCTTACTTTGTTTTCTCGATCCATCATGTGGATTTGACTAAAGTAAAAATAAATAAATAAATAGAAAGATAGGAGGAACGTGCTACAATTTATTGGCTATCGATGTTTCTTGACACTCATGATATGCTTTTACAAATTTCGGGGGTAAAATATTAAAATAATAACCTAGTATCATGAGGATGGTTGGGGAGTTATTCTCTCCAAAAGTGTAACCGATCAGTTTAGTAATTTTTGCTATCTATAACCCGAAAACCATCTAAGACATCGTGGATTATGTTGTTCTCCACAAATTTACATTCTAGGGTCGAATAGGGACCTATGACACCAGAAGTGAGCAGTTTACCACTAAGTTATTGTGGTTTTTAATGAAGCTTAATTAGGCCTTTATGAAAATGAACATAATTATCCCTGGGGCTAGGATTTTTGGTGGAAAAAAAGTATTGAAACTGATGGGTGAACGAGTGAAAAAAAAAAAAAAAAACGGTGGAAGAAAGCTGGCGGAAGGAAAAATGTCGTTAATCAATAATTATACTATATCGAAAACACACGTTTAAAGTTTTAAACTCGATCCGCCTTATGCAGAGTCGTTTTCACGTATGATTACCATCATACTAAATGTCTGACTACTGCAGGAAACGTATGTTAGTCGAACTCTTTAGCATGGACTAATCACGAATCAGAACGATTCTGCATAAGGCCCTATACGTCTAGATATTTGGTCACTTGAAAAATATTATTTTATTGATCATCGAAAGAATACAAATGAATATCACAATTTGATCTTTGATTTGTTGACATTTGAAGGCATGGAAGAGTGAGATAGAAATGTATTGAATTTGACAACATTCGTCATCTCAATTTTGGAAAATAGCAGACCTTCTCGGTTTGCTAGGAGTACTTTATATTGTGAGGAGGAGGAGGAGAGATTTTGTTCTAACATTGACTCAAGTTCTTTTATTTTACCAAAGATAATTTGTGATTTTAGTCTCTTTTAGTAGAGAGTAGCAAAATTTCATAATTTCAGCATGTTTTTAAATTTGTCGCTTTAGTGTTCGCAATTTAAGGGGTACTTTTTTATTTCTTCATCTCATGCCCAGTTATGTCAACCCGTGGGAAAAATCTCACTTGTGGAATTTTTTTCACATTACTTTTTCGAATAATTATAGAGAATTTTCGTCAAAATTGCCGCTATATGCAATTTTTCATATGTTTATTTCATCAACACCAATACAATTCTCTATGAGCAGGAAGTAGGCTAATGACCCATGAATAAACGTTAAATCACTGTTAATTATCAAATTTTGTAATTTGATAGTGGAATGTAGTATGAAAGTTATTTATGCAAGAAGCTGTGAATCTGAAAAAACAAACAAACAAACAAACAAGCGACAACAAACGTAAGTTATACTCTGGAGCAGTGTGGAAATTGAAACATTTCGAGGTGGGGGTAGTGATGAGCGCAAGAGTCTTGGTCTTGCAGTTTTTGCAAGAGTCTTGCATGCAAGACCAAGATTAAGACCAAGACCAAGACCAGGAATCCAGATGCAAGACCAAGACCAAGACCAAGGGGTGCAAGACCAAGACCAAGACCAAGACCACACCTGCAAGACCAAGACCAAGACCAAGACTCTTGCGCAAGAGTCTTGCACAAGTACCGGTTCGGTGGTAGAGCAGTCACATGTGGTTATACGGGTCCCTGGTTGGATTTTAGCATGCGCCATGGGAACTTTTTGGTCGGCAAACACCGTGTGCGTGGGTTTTCTCGGTGTTTTGATGTTCCCTCCTACTTTCTTCAATCCACCATTTCATTCATTTCTCATCAATACCGTCTCCCTTAAACTCGATGCATAATCGTGGGACGTTAAACTAGATATTTCATTTCGTTTCAAAACATATTAGTGGTGTTTTTCTTCCAAAACTAAAGAGAAATGTAGTATTGAACATTGGTAATACCATACACCATAGGTGTCGACTACATGGGTATGGCCTTGGCTCCGAAACTCAAGCATCCGTTGGGAATTTTTAATGTGTGCTCATAACATTAATATCGAAATAACATTTTCATGACATTTCATGTGACCGCAAGTTTGATTTCATGAGCGGATGCTTATACGTTGAATAATTGTTTATTAATATAACTTTTAGCGTCCTTAGGTATACGACACATCGAGGATTGAGCGCTATAACATTATCCTACAACAATAAATCTATATTATAAAATTGAAAGTGACTATTTTTGTGACTACTAATCTCTTGAACCACCCAACCGATCTCGATCAAATTTTCAACACAGATGGAGTTTGAGCCTGGGAGTGTTTTCATCATTTCACTTTGACGGTAAAACTTAGGGGAGGGGAGAAGGGGGAGTTATAGAATAATAAATAAAACTTAATAACTTGAACCAAACGAGTAATCTCGATCAAATTTTTAACAGATGAAGTTCAAGCCTGGAATGTTATATGTCAGTTCACTTTGATGGTAGAACCTAGGGGGAGAAGAGCGAAAGGGGATATATATATAAAACTTTATAACTCTTGAACCACCTGACCGAACTCGATCTTATTTTCAACATAGATGAGGATCGGACCTGAGATGGTTTCTGTCATATCACTTTGACCTTGCAGTTTAGGGGAGAGGGAGAGGAAAGATATTTTAAAATGATCGAAAATGACCGACATTAAAATGGAATCTATAGTTTTGGGGATCGCTGAGGTAAACGATGATACTTCCGGTGCTGTTTAAATCAAAATTCAGCCCCAGAGCTTGGTGGAGGGGAGGGGAGATATAAATGATCGAAAATGGCGAATATTAATGTCGAATCCATAGTTTTCGAGGTCGCTGAGTTGAATACTGAGACTTCCTATACCGTTTACGACCAAATTCAGCCTCGTAATTTGGGGAAGAGGGAGATACATAATAATGATTAAAAATGACCAAATATTAGTGCCGAATCCATAGTTTTCGTGGTCTCTCACACGAACAGTGACACTTGTGATGCCGTTTAAATCCAAATTCAGCCCCGCAACGTGGGGAGGAGGAAGAGAGGGAAACATAAAAATAATCGAAAATGACCGATATTAGAGAGCGCTTTACTAATAGTAAAAGAGTGATAGACCAACGAAATATTATTATTATTATTATTATTATTATTATTATTATTATTATTATTATTATTATTATTATTATTATTATTATTATTATAGTTTAACCCAAGAAAGTGGATACTTCATACTAGTAATCCATATTCACAAGTGAGACTTCAAATAACTTGGAGTTTGATGCCCTTATTTTGTATTTCTAATACAGGTCAACAGTATTTATATAAATTGAGTCTACACAAAAGACATAGACAGTTGAGTCGTTTTCAGTTTTCATTCAAATTATTCTAAAATATTAAGAGGTTTGATTATAATAATTATTATTTTAATTTTCTCTCCCTCTTTTTTTGGTCAATATTGCTAAACATACCATCATCATAATAGCTATTCTGCCATTATTGGCAGGTTATTTGCTTCAACAGACAAGGTTCGACATTTGGTGGTCCTCAGCTAGTCTCTTCGTCTTGACGTGGCAATTTTCTGTTTTAATACCTTCGTTCAACTAGTCTCCTTCGCTCTCTCCCTCTTTTTCCTTTCACAATACTCTCCAGCACGTCCCTCATAGTACAGTTTCTCTTCAGCCAATATCCCAACTAGTTGCTCTTCCTCCTCTTAACAATATCTAAAATTCTTCTTTTTTTCTCCTACTGCTAATATTTCTAACACCTCATTCGTTTTCGTTCAACACGGCTATGTAACTCTCTCCTTTTTTCTCCATTCCCATGTTTCGAAAATCTGCAATTTTTGCATCGCTTTTGCGTAATGTGAATGTCTCTGCCCCATAGAGTACATATTGGAATCAGTAAAACAAAGTTTCAATATTTAATTGGAAGTTTGTTTAATACAAGAATTAGCTAATCGTGTTTGGAAAGAAAAATCTGACGCCTTTAGAGTGTAAAAATAATTTTGCAATTCATGCTTTTTCAATAATCTGTGCCGTCTGATTTTCTTTCATGCGCCTCAGGGGTAGCCTCCCCAGTTTGGGAACCAGTGGAGTGTTGGATCTGTTAAAAAAATATATATATAAACAGATTACGAAACGTTGTGATTTAGGCATATCTTATAAGCAGGGAAGCATGGGCACCCATTAAAAAAAAAATAAAGGTCATCACCTATGTTGTACGCTATCATACTTACACAACGTTAAATTATATTACATTTAGAAACATAAATTGTATTTCCGTTATTACTGGTGCATTGTAGAGTTTATTATCCCTTATATACATAGTAAAATTTACCTATGAAAAGCTTGAGATTTCTTAAATGCAAGACTTGCAAGACTCTTGCATGCAAGACCAAGACCAAGACCAAGACTGGGTGTGCAAGACCAAGACCAAGACCAAGACCTAGGGTTCCAGTGCAAGACCAAGACCAAGACCACCCCGATCTTGGTCTTGGTCTTGCATTTGCTCATCACTAGGTGGGGGCGGAAGTTAGTGTTTGCCTAAAATATACTTGTACTAGGGAAGTAATCTTGCAGACTCGGCGGTAATTTCTCAACGCATTCCGAAAGAAATCTTTACTCGCATGAAAATTTTCTTGTACCACTGGCGTGCTTAGGAGGCTATCGGGCTCAAGCCCCCCACAAAATAAGTTTGTTAGTTTCTCGCATTTCAAGTACCTACAACAATAATCCTTCTTACAATTTCTAAGAATTTAATTGACTTACCATATTCTTATGCTCTTTGTTCAGAAATAATACTGTATTTGCCAAATTCCATTCCATGTAAGAACTACGTTCTTTCTTTCGCCCATTCTACTCTTCTATTTCTTTTTCTTAGTTGTTACTGTCCTTCGTTTCTCCTATCATACTTTCGCCCATTGTTAATGTGATTCAAGTCGGCCGTCGTCAGTAACACCAAACCTAAGAGCAGCTGATAAACGAGTTGAGTTATTTTAGTTTAGCGTCCCTTTCAGCAGCGAAGCTATATGAAACGTGGACCTACTGATTAACGTGAATCCGAATCTCATGAGCTCCCGCCGGGAATCGAACCCCGGTCCTCCACGCCAAAGGCGCGTACGCAAAAGCTGATAAGCGAAACTGGTGTTCCACACCAACTTGCACGGATATCCATATAATGGGACTTTAGTTATTATAGCAAAGAAACATTTCCACCGTTTAGTTATAAAGAAGGATAAATGCTTTAATTAAAGAAAATCAAGAGGAGTAGCCTGGGGGAAGTAATGGGTAGGGGGAAGCAATTAGGCCAATAGGATGCTTTCTTTTTCTTCTATGAATAGAATAAAAGGTTAGATTCACTGCTAAATCTTATGTGATAAGATTCATCAGGGTGCAATTCTTGCCATTAAATCTGCAATCAGTATTTGAGCTTCAACTTGTCTGAACATTTTCTTTCAGATAAAAACGTACACAGGTAAAACTGAATATTTCCATTTTTTTTTTTCTAAAATGAAATCAGTTAAGTTGAAATGAGATTACAAATATTTAACGTGTGTTTGAAGGAGCTAGATTTCAGATTTGTCGGGGGAGGGGGGTGAGATCCTTCACCGACGTACGAGTTTCACGTTTTTTCTTAGTATACTATTAGATAATCGACTAAAATATATTTAATTCTCAAACTCAGGTGGGCAGTTCCCCCTCCCCCAACAAAATTCTAAATACGCCACTGCCCTGTACAATATGAAAAAGGTTATGATTTCTCACTTCACAGTATGTTTCTCACAAAAGACTTAAAAAATGAGTTTTTCCAATGTACATAGCGTATAAAGGTGCTTGGGTAACCTCTGTGAGAACGTCTCCATAAAGTATGCTCATAGTTGTAATTTTGATTGTAATTGTAACTTTGTACTCTGTCTTCTCGGAGTAGATTTCATTTCGATACAGATTCCTTACGAGGAAGTTGAGAAACTGATCATTTCGTATTTGTTTATACATTTAATTTTTGTAATTACACATGAAGGTTTGATGTTATTACTAAGTTTCCCCCTTAGAAAGTACAAAAGGAATGAGGTTCCAGGGAAGTGTTCAGAGGTGTCTGAGAATTTCCCCCCTTCAATTACCACACTGCTCTGGAGTTTGAAAAAGATGAACGGAAGAAAGTAAATTACCACACAAGAAATAGTCAATCTCTGAAACGTCCCTGAATAACTGCAGAATAAAGTTTACCTAGTTTCGTTACGTTCAGTAGAACATTATAGTATGCGTGAAAAAAATACGAATTTCTTACAACAAAATGTGCACGTTTTCGTTAACAATTTCAGTAGTCTCTTTTAGTTAAGGAAAATACTTAATAGCAATTTAGAAAATCGGAATTTATGAAAAACTTACTCAAATGTCGAAAAACAAATAAGTGACATATTTCATATTTTCATATCTTATACATTTTGAGAACTTAGTAACTAGTATAGCGCGTGGGAAATTTAAGAGTAAAACGGGAATTTCTGTCTTCCAAGATGAGATTTTATAAGGTTTCAGGTTGGCATCACTGCTTATGCATTTTTGAGCATACATTTCGGTAAGTTATCTACTGTGTTGTTACATATTGAAACAAAATTACGTGCATTGTTGTAGATAATGTAAAAATACAATAAATCAACATAAAAATACTAACGGGGAGCGAGAAAGAATATTAAGACCTATATCGGTGTAATATGTCTGAATAACGAAACGGATGGAAAGTCAAAATTTGGTGAGAATTTCTGATTTGAAGATGTACCAAAACTCCAAGCCCTAGTTATCACTTTTGTTATGCTTTGTAATAATACCAAATTGGATAAATTATTGGTATGACGTATTGTAAACATGTTCGTGAGAAGTTTTTAACTTTATCGCTTATCCAGCCTTATCTTACTGAAATGCTGATGGATTTTCAGCCGTGATCCGGTGGGAAATTTTCTTCACTGCTGGCAACATTGGTAACAACTCCGGAACTAGCGATGTGCTGACCATACTAAAGAGCCAATGGTTCAGTGGTAGAGCCGTGGCTAATGTTTGAATCCCAGAGCATGTGTGTTAAACATAATCAGTACTTGAGATTTCTGGGGATTCTCCCGTTTCCTTCCACTTCCTTCATTCCGTCATTTCAGTCATTCTCATAATGACCATCTCCCTTAGTCTCGGAGCATAACCGTAGAAATTTTATTTTCCGTCCCCTAAAGCTAATAACATACTTCTGTGTCATCCCTGTCCTATGGTTACTTGGTTACTTCTGATTACCTATCACACACAAAAATATTCCCATCACTTCTGAATGAGATCCCATTTTTAAATTGTACAAGTAATTTTGTGTGTGTGTGTGTGTGTGTGTGTGTGTGTGTGTGTGTGTGAGAGAGAGAGAGAGAGAGAGAGAGGCGAGGGGGAGGGAAAGTGTTACAGTGGTATATTCAGTTAGTAACGTATGTGGAGAAAGTCGTATGAGGAGAAATGCAATGAAAGTAATCCTCGTGCGGGCCATATGTGTTATCTGTATCTCATGACCTACGAGATAAACCGTTAGAGAGATGTGGTCATCCATCCGTTGACGTTAAAACATTTGGAACATTCCCAAATTACTTTATATATCAAGTATTCGCTACGCCAATTGTCTCGTGATTTAAGCTATAAATCCACGTTATTTGTTCACTTTGGAAAGCACGAGATTTGTATCTTCGGAAACAGCATTTCCACCGACTAGATGATCATCAAAACTAGTCTAACATTATTTCCAGGTCACTTGGCGCAGTGGTTCTCTTCTTATACAGTAAAACTCAAATTATTCGAACCCGAGTCATTCGAATTGTCAATAAGTTTTCTCATCTCTATTCTCGGAATCGTTCGTCTCGCTTCGAAATTTTCTCGACTCGACACGTTTTAGTCATCAACAAAGCTTATGACTAAATTTTATTCATAATTTTATCTAGAAGTTATCAGAATCCTTCGGCGCCACGAGAAGTCCACAAAGGGTATGACGTAACAATTTATATTATTTAACAATCACCAGGTACAGCTCAGAGGCCATTTTATACAGTATATCTAACAACAACAACAAAAACAATGGAAAGGATTTGGGAAGGTATCGACCAGGGCCTGTGTAGTAGGTAATATCCGGCATTTGTCTGGTAGGACTGAGGAAAACCCTGGAAAACTCCAGTCAGGATGGTCGCCAGCGGAAATCGAACCCACGTTATCCCGAATGCGAAGCCAACGCTTGACCACGTGATTGATTTACTTCACTCGGGTTTAAACTATATGTGGTAAATACTATTCATCGTGTTCCAACAATCACTTTATTAATTTATAGTTTTGTTTTTACTGTGGATCGTGTAACATTAAAACACTAGTATTGGCCACGAGACTCAAGAAATTTCTGAGAGCTCCTCCGAGGCTAAGCGGTTAGCGTACGCGCCTTTGGCGTGGGAGACTTCGTTTCGAATTCCCAGCGGGAACTCATGTGCTTCGGATTCCACGTTAATCAGTATCTTCCGTCTCGTATAACCTCGCTGCTGAAAAGGACGTTAAACTCACAATCAACAATAACCACAAGAACTCGAGAAATATCTCGCCTCGTCTCGAAAGCAAGACGAGAATTGTCATATTTTTCGTCTCATTTCGAATTTGAAAATGAGACGAGATGAGAAATTTCAGCGTCTCGTGGACAACACTAATACCTAGGTAAATAAATACCCTTCCATCTGTTTGGTCAAGCTTCGGTTTAAGCTCTAGGGTCACTAAGGGGTTAAAAATAGTATATAAAAATTAAATACAGGAGGATGGTTGAGAGGAGTAGAATTTAAAATATCAAGCGTACGAGCACTGGATAATTGGGGAAAATATTCATTTGTAAGTGACAGTTAATATTGCCTATATATTTCTGGCTACTAGCTCAGCACAATTTCTGTATTGTACCATGGATTTGTTGGAATCTCTGACGTATTCTGTACTGTTACATCATCAGTGATAACAAGGGACCGTTTTGAAGTTCATAAAGACATGTGAAAGTGAAAATGACGTCGTTAAATAATGAACTAACCATTTGTACTATCCTGTGAATACCTTTTATTTCGTTCCGTTCTCCATTACATTCTGTAGTATTGGAATCTGTAGGAGAGGAAGGAATATTCATGGAGATCATAACATTGTGTTTCTAGGTTAGCTGGTACTTCACATTGTTAGAAATCTTTAAAACCGAGGTTCCCAATCTGGGGCGCGAGTGAAGAGTGAGCGAGGGGGATAAGAGAGGTGTTAAATTAAATATCGTAAGGACACAAAACAATTGTTGAAGATGATTTTTTTTTCAGTTTTGCGTCCCACAATTATGCCGGCTAGGCTAAAGGAGACAATGATGATGAGAAATAAATGAAATGGTGGAATGAAGAAACGGGGAGGAGACGGGAGAACCCCAAGAAACCTCATGCACTCGGTATTTGTCCATCTCAAAGTCCACTTGGCGCGAACTGGGATCGAACCAAGTACCCCGCGAACCAGAGGTGAACGCTGTACCAACTGAGCCACCTCGGCCCCAAAACAGTTATTGAGTAAGAATTGTGGTTCCACTAAGAAGCTGGTAAAATACAATACGGTATTACATTACTGAAACACATAATCTAAAGTTTTGCTAGAAATAAATTTGTGAGAATTTATTATTATTATTATTATTATTATTATTATTATTATTATTATTATTATTTGCATCTGAAATTGCAATAGGAATCAGCCGCAGGAGCAACACTTACGGAAGAGGGGAGGGCATAGAGTATGCATAGTTCAAGAACGGGGGCGGAAGATAAAAAGACGAGAACCACTGCTTTAAAATATACAAAGTAAGTTTGTACGTTCAAGAAAAAAGAAGTGGAATGAAACTATTAACGGAGAATTAAAAACTAAACAATATTTACTTTCAGGAAATATCAAGATGCTGCCTTTGATTACAACCAAATAATTCTTTTTGTACAACTTTTTGAGTAGCTGAGTGTTCATACTTGGCTTATTAGAAATCAGAGGCGGATCCAGGACGAACTTCTGGTGGGGGATGTAATACTGCTACTTAGAGCTACTTTTAAGAGCTCCCAACTCTAGGATGGGTTATATTTATATATAAAATAAGAAAGTTTCTCCTGGGGGGCGATCGCGTTCCCCCTGGATCCGCCCCTGCTAGAAATTATACTTGGCTTAGGTGTATTTGATCCTAAGTTTGATCCCCGTCCTTAAATTAACGTGCGTTCAAAGCATAACTATGAGACAAAAAAGCAAAACAGTCCTTCCTGCTGTTTTAGTGGCTTTCGCACGCGCCTTTGGCGCATGTGCGTTTCGGGTTCGATTCCCGGTGGAAACGCATTGAATTCATCATAGTACTTTGGATTCTACCTTAAACTGTAGGTCCACTTCTCATATAATACTAGTACTGAAAAACAACGTTGAAGTTCAACAAACTACACCTAAAACAGCATAAAGATACTTTTCTTGGTCCATGATGTGACACAGTGACGGATCCGGGGGAAACTTTATTATTTTATACACACAAATAAAACCCATCCCAGTGTTTGAAGCTGTTAAAAGTATCCCTAAGTAGCAGTATGACAACCCCCCTCCCACCCAGAAATCTGTCATGGATCTGCCCCTGGTGTGACAAAAGTATTTTTTGGATATAATATGGCAGGTAAACAGAGCTGGAGAGTCTTGAAACGAAAGTGAATAAAATTTTGTAGTTTTCCGTTCCATTTGCCATGCAGGATAAACATAAAAAATGAAATCTTTCAGTTTAACGTCCCGCAGTTATGTCCTTTAGGCTAAGAAGGATTGATAATTAAGGGAAGTGAATGATGGAATGGGAATGTAGGAGGAAACTACTTACGGTTGCCTACAAACTAACTTGGCCAGAGATTGAACCAGGGACCCCACGCATCAGAGGTAAACGCTCTACCACTGAGCCACCGTGCCCCCGATGTAAGCTAAAAAAAAGACCAATGATTAACCAAAGTGAATTGTTATAAAAATGGTGGGATACAAATGTAGGAGGAGACGGGAGAACGTACAGAAAACCCATGAACACGATGTTGTCTATCACAAACTCACATGGTTTAACATAGAACCATAGATTCCTCGCAACAGAGGTGAGCACTCTACCACTGAGCCTCTGCAGTCCCGCAAAAGTGAGATCTGAATCAGTGTAGTGCGTTGGATGTTCTGACCGGTAATCGAACCAGAGGCTTTGCACCAAAGGCACGCGCGGATCAGTAGATAAGTGATAACAACCCCCCAGGAATCAAAGTCCAGATCATTCTGATGTAAGAAAGCATTGAATATCCTTATATATAATCTCTATGTTTAAAAATGAAAGTCACTATTTGTGACTTAATAACTCTTGAACCACCAGACCGATCTCGATCAAATTTGCCACATAGATGAGATTAATTTTTTAGTAGTTAGGCCTGGAATAGTTTTTATCATTTCGCTTTGTCGGTGGAGCTTAGGGGAGGGAGGGAGATATATATATAAATGGTCGAAATTGACCAATATTAGTGTCGAATCCATAGTTTTTGGGGTCACTGAGACGAACAGTTACACTTCCGATGCCGTTTAACTCTAAATTCACCCTTTATGATCAAAATGATGCGAATTTTTCCCGTGCGAAGAACGGGTACTCTGCTAGTATTAAAAATAACATTTAACATATTAATTTGCCAGGTTTCGTTTTCGAAATTGTAATTCAAGGTTAGACTTTCCCAGTTACTTTACAAGGGCGCTACCATTCATTTATTGTATTTTGTTTTTCATGCCACAAGTTCCACGAACATAAAAAACAAGAAAAAAAATCCCTTATATACATGAAATCTTGCAATCAATGTCCCAAAGGAGTTTAATTAATGAACTCATTAAAATTTTGTCTTGAAGGATTTTTGTCTTCCTTCCTTTGCGCTGCTACTACACGGTATCTCATTTCCTATCGTGTTGCTTTTCTGATCACATACTCTTAGAAGCTTGTCAGCCCACATTTGCCACCTTCCGTCTCATTTTGTACCCTCCTGCGCGTCACGTCACAGGTTCGTTATACCTGGGGACGTTTCATCTCCGTCCATCATCCCACGTTCGTTTCGTTCCATTCTTTTTTCCCCTCCCTTTTCTTTGCCTTCTCGTGTCAAATTTTATATTCCGTCATTACCTTCGTAGAGCTACGTCTGGTTGACATTTTCAACTTATTCCCTTAGGGGAATCTTGCCATGATTTCCTCCTCCCCGGCTTATTCTCTCGCTTCAAAGGTTGTAAAATTATCTCCTAGGTTTTCCTCATTGTGTTACATCCTACGTCTTTAACAAGTGGTATTATTTTTTTCCATCCCGTTCAGGGTAAAATGTCAAAATGCGCTTAGAAGACGGTAAAGCTGGCTTAGGAATTTGCTAAAGTAACAATGAGCTTAATATGTTATGGAATGTGACCAAAATTCCTACACAGCTCCGAAATTATTGATTGGTGTGAACTGGTTTCAGAAAAGATTACGGCTGTGATTCAATCGGATCATTCCGTGACGCTAGATCCGGTGAAGAACTGGAACCGGCCGAAATGATCACAGCGAATCGTCTTCCAAACTATCATTGAGTTCCTTCGTCGTTATATCAGCGCACTAGGTTCGATTCCTTTTGGTACTTCCGAGATTCGAATTTCTCGCTAAGCTATAGGTCCACGCCTCGTATACATGTGGTAACACGTTGACTCAGTAGTATGGCACTCATTTCTGGTACAGGAAGTCCCTGGTTCAATCCCTGGCGATAAAAGTTTATGGTGGATAACATCGTATTCGTGTGTGTGTGTGTTTTTAAAAGAAATTCTCCCATTTACCTCCATATTCTCATTCTTTGAGTTCTTTCACAATCATTCAGATTCATTAATCACCCATCTTCAGTGCCTCGTGAGGAGGGGGGGGGGGGGGCGAGCGGGACGATGGGCCCGGGCGCCGAATGAAGGGGGACGCAAAATTCGAAGGAAAACAAAAGAAAAGAGAGAGAGGAAAAATGACTTGGAATATTGTAGATCTATAGTATAATATTACTCATGTTAGGAAAATGTATGTGCACATATATAAAATATAAGGAAAAATGTAATAAAAAGAGCTCAAAATCAAGGAAAAGCAGGATTTGTTTTTGAACATTTTTTTTACGCGTTGTGCTAACCATGGTGGCGCTTCGCGGCTGGTCTGTCGACCTCGCGGGGGCGTCGTCGTCTACTCTCGCCCGGGGCGCTGATTTTCCACGGCACGGTACTACACATCTTCCTTGCTTAAAGAGCATTACAGTGGGATGAAAAAAACTAAAAATTTCGTTTTATCGATTTTCATTAAAGGTTTAGTTAGTGGCATTCTTTTGTTTGCTTGTAGTTGCATTGAAACAATGTTGCCAGAAGCATTTACCGGTACTCAGAATTTTTTTTTATTTTGCTTCATTTTAATGTTATTCTTTCATCTTGCTGAGTGGTAAAGCACTTACCTCTAGTGCGTGGTGTCCCTGGTTCGAACTCCGGCTAAGTGAGTTTGTGATGGACAACATCGTGTCATTTCTAGAGATACTCCCGTTTCCTCCTACTTTCTCATTCCACCAATTTTTCCATCATTCACTTCCTTTAATCATCATTCTCGTTTATCCTAAAGTGCAAAATCGTGGGACGTCAAACTGAAAGATTTCATTTCATTTCTTTCTTGCATAAGCACCCGAAGAACATAATCTTGTTTGGACCCGCGAACTACTTGTATAAGCTTTTAAACTGGATAAAAATGAATGCGCGTGCTACAATTAAGGAATATATAAGATCATGTTCAAAAGCTGCTACGGGTTTCTTACCAAAATAAATAAATAAATAAATAAATAAATAAATAAATAAATAAATAAATGGACATGGAGTATGTGAAAACATTGTTGCCAATATATTTTTCTCATTTCATATAAGAAATTTATTCTTAGACTTTTGCAGTATAGTTGTGAAAGTCCCTTGTATATTTACGGAGAAATCATACTTTAAAAAAAAATTAACGCCCCACGATTATGTAACGACTCCAAATGAAATGGGCATGATGATAACGAATGAAATGACGAAATGAAGAAATGGGTGAACACCAACGAAACTCATAGACACGGTATTTATCCTTTACAAAATCCACTTGGCGCGATTTGGAATTGAACCAGGGACCCTACACGTCAGAGGCGGATGCTCTACTACTGAGCCACCGCGCCTACTTGTTTTTGTAGTTCAACGTCCAATCATTATGCACCGAGGCTAAGGGAGACAGTGAAAATTAAATTAAATGAAATCTCTCAGTTTAACTTCCTACAGTTATATACGTTAGGCTAAGGGAGACGGATGATTAAGGCAAGTTAATGATGATGGAAGAATTGGTGGAATGAAAAAGTGGGAGGAAACTGGAGTACCCCGAGAAAACCCACGGTGACCGATGTTGTGCACTACAAACTAATTTGGCCGAGAATCGAACTACGGACTCCATGTACCAGAGGTAAGCGCTCCACACCTGACCCATCGTGCTCCGAGGAGACAGTGAGAATAAGATGATGATAATGGTGGCATGAGGAAAATGGGAGGAAACAGGAGAACCCCTAGAAACCGCACGCATACCGTGTTTGTCTACCACTAAGTCCGCTTGTCGCGAGCTGGATCAATCCAGGAATTCCACGAAATAACACACATGAACTGTGGCTACTGCAAGCGTTTTCTTGTGGATGGTCTCGGGTTTGATCCCTCTTGAAGGTACTAAACCTAGGATAAAATTCTTAAATAGTTGTTGAGATGCCAATTTAAGCGTTAAGTTTCCCGATTCATGTAGCCACGCTTAAAATCACTGTTTGATATACTTAGTGAATGCTCTTTAATGGAACACAGTTTTGGAATCAGGTAGTGTGAGAGATAATATGATAACAATAAGACTTGGCAAATGAAATCAAGAGAGATACTCAAATGTCTGAAAAGTTTTAATGATATCAATAATTATTTCAGCTACAGCCATTGCTCCTAAAAGCACTGTGACACAATTGGAATAGATAAACGCAAAACATGCCTAGTTCTGGAAACCTGGTCCTGGAAGTTTTCTGGTGAACAAAATTATCCCAATAATCTGCACTTGCAAGAACGACCTTCAGATGATAAAACGTTTTAAACCAGTATAATAATAATAATAATAATAATAATAATAATAATAATAATAATAATAATAATAATAATAATAATAATAATAATAATAATAAATGGGGAGTGCGAAATTATCAGGCACTGAGTTAAGGCTTTCTTTTACAGTCAATAGATTTAGATTTTACGTTATCCTATAGAAGTATGGATGAAGCGGCATATAAATCAAAGGAGGGAGTATCCAGAAAAAAAAGAAAAGAACAATTTATTGTCTAAGGAACAAGTACTTTTATTAGTGAGATTTTAATATGACTTCAAATGCCGCTCGGTATAAACATAAGAATTCTGCAACTAAGAGGTAAAGTGTAATATCTTATATACCCCTCCTGGACATGGCGTGTGCTTTATGATATATTGTAAATATCCCATTTCAAGGTCGTATTGTGTAATAATGTTTTTACGAAATAAAAAATAATTTTATTTGGTGCTAATTATAGAAACCAATAATTTTCTCTCGTTTTGTTGCAAATTCTGCTGGCATCATTTCAAAGGGCTTTTTTGGAAATGTCCACCATAATAGTAATTCTCAATATTCTATAGGTTATTATAGAAATTTGGTAGTTTTTCTGCACTAACTGTTAGTAACATAATATGTCATTGTATTTTCTGCAATAACAAATAATAGCGTTCTGCACAGATTCGATTCTCGGTGGAAGACGATGCGATTAGCATTCTACTGAAATGTAGATCTATATTTAATGTTTTTTTTTTTTTTTTTCAAGTTTAATAATCCGTTAAGATATGTTCACTTCTAATGAAATTCCCTTCATAGCATTATGTCTATTATGGTATGTTGAAAATATATTTTGGCGTTACCTAATCTGACTTGATACAATTATAAACACAGTCTGTTCTGTTTCATTTCGATTGGTTACACATTTTTATACCAAGTTTGATAACTCAATAGATTGGGGAGGAATGGTGGCTCAGTGATAGAGTGCTCACCTGTTGTGCGAATGTTGCATGGTTCAGTTCCAGGCCATGAGAGTTATGATAGAGAACGTCTCGGGCCATGTGGGTTCTCTCAAGGACCTCCTCTTTTCCCCACATTCTCATTCCACCAAAACTATCATTTTATATATTAATCACTCTTGTTCTTTAGCCGAAAGGGCATAAACGAGGGATGTGAATCGTACATAAAATATAAAATCACATTAACTGACATTTCCCATGGCACTTTCCACTATGAGAAACTCTCTGCGTGCTTGCCAATTCGGAGTGTAATGTGTTTTTTCCCCTAGACAAATGAAATCAGATTTACAAGTTAACAGCAGATTCTTCTGCATAACTGTACCGGGAATTGAACCCTAATTCCCGCGCCAAGGACTAGAACCCCAAACCACTTTAGCCACGAGAGAGTCCCTCAGTATCTCATTTAGTCATGGTCTTGAAAAGAGATTTTGAACAAAGAAATAAACAAACACTTTATAATAGAAAATAAGCGCATTTGGCTATTTTGAATATTCTATACTTTAAAACATTTGATTATCGAGCCACGTCATCACAGTGTATCTATAAAACCTGACTAGAAGAAAAAGAAGAAAGAAAAGGAAGCTTGTTTACCTTGCCAGGCGTACCAGCAGCACGAGAAGAGACGGTAAAGAGAATCCAAGCTAGAATCCATCTGTCGCTGTCGGATTGCGTCGAGACGCGTCGACACAGAATACATACTGCGGACCCACACGAGGAGCTGTACGGACGCTGATGTCCTGGGCTCCAGTTAGCACATGCGCTCAGAATCAAACACACGCCCTCCTGACGTTTTATACCACGGCGTTGCCAGGTGCGCGGATTTTTCTTGAATTCTATTGATTATTTTTCGAAATTGTGATCCCGCCACCTTTACGCGAGAGGGGGATAGTACGGAATCTTTAGAAAACCGGTGCAATGGTGAGGAAATAAAATAGCGGAGTTGGTCTTGAGGTATCCCCTGCTCCTCTTCCTTCCTCAACAAAGATGGATTCTAAAAGAAAGAGGATTTAATTTTCTGTAATGCGTTTCAGCTCCATTTCCTCGTTCTGTTAAAGGGTAGTCAGACGGTTAGTACTCGCTAAAAACTTATTTCAGGAGAGAAGACAAGGAAGGGAATCACTGCCATATGATCGTTACAATATGCAAATGCATGGATTTTGCCATAATATAATTACCAACTGGATTTTTATTTTTGACGTTTTTTAAAGCAATTGTCAACGGAAGATAAAAATTTTACATTAAACTAGCTGAACCTGCGCTCTCTACACAGCGCATCTTTCGCATATGAGCATAAATCTCCTTCTCATTCCTCATAACATATGTACATGTCCCTTTACAGACACAAGTGAAAGACGTCTTGATTTTTTTTTTAAAAAATCGGCAAGGGGTATCATAAAGGGGAGATTTTTTCGATTATTTTTTCTCATTATCTCGCACCGTTTGCAAGATTTGAGCCTACTTCCAGTTGGAGTTTTTAATTCATGTACGACCAGTGTTTTCTTTCTTCTTGCATGCAGTATGTAATAAGCAAATACATTACATATACAATTAATTATAATGTCAGTTATATATGGTGTTCATTGGGCAAAACACTAAAAAAATAAAGATTTATCTTAAGACTCGAGAAATGGTTATCCTTCCTTTTTCACTATTATTTGGCCATGGAGCAAACACCTGGGACATATACAACCCCAATATACAACATTGTGGTGTTGGAATGTATAACGCATAGGATATGATGCTTTAGTTTTTTTTTTATTTCAACGCTTCCAGCGTACCCTAAAAAAATGTAATAAAGAAATAATGGCCATGTTTTTTTTTAAAAAAATATTCAATTAGAATTGGACAATCTACGCAAAATTTCCAATCGATCAGTGAAAACATCATCTTTCTAGAGCCTATAGTTTCCGAGATCTCATTGTCGAAAGATTGACCACAAACATATAAACATAGTTTAAAAGAACTCGGGAGATGGAAGCACAGTTCACATGCATTGATTTTAGAGAAGGCTTATTAAAATACAAAGGCTTTGAACAATAACTTTATATCATAAACTTTATGAAAAAGATATAGTTAACTAATTTAGACTATTTAAAGTACAAATACTTAAAATGTTTGCCTCTGTTAAACGTGAAATCACACATAACCGTAAATGGAAGATTTGAAAGCCAAAGTTATAGGTTGGAGCTCAGGCGCTTTTAATTGCTATTGTAGCATTTTAATAGATAGATTGCTTAATCGCCTTTTTTTTTAAAACAAAAGAACCAGTATATTTCAGTCAAAAATTTACTGTATATCTGGAAAACTACATATAGTGTAGCTAAACCCAAACTATCACTTAACTATAATGTGCTTATTCCGTAGAAAATACGAAAAATTAATTTAGGGTCCGTTAAAAAATTTTGTGGTCCCTGACCCAAAAACTAATTATTGGCCAAGATCGCAACATTTTGATGCATTTTTTTTATTGTAGTACTGTAGACACTTAAAAAAAAAATAGAATCACGAGGCATATTTAGGTATTTCCCTCTGAAAACTATGGTCAAAATTAACGGTGCAGCTTCTGACTTGAGAATGTTGACCAGTTCTATTTTGCGGTTTAAATATATACATCCACTGTTTCCGTGAATCGCAATGAATAAAGAAATGATTTCGTTATTCGAAATGTGGGTGTGAAGGAAGATGGTGAAAATCATCTGAGTCGAACGGAAAACACTAATAAGGAAGTATTAGGAGTAGTAGGAGACAGAAGAACGATTTTACATATAGTTAAGAAGAGAAAGAGAAACTGATTGGAAAATTGGCTGAAAAGAACTTCAACCAGAGGCAGGTTTAGGGTACAGGTAGCGTCATATGCAATACTTAGAGGGGATAATATTTCATTGAAAATGTTACATTCAAACTGGAACTGGTAAATTTTGGGGTTAGAAAGGTAGATTTGGGATGCAGAATGATAAATTGGGTAGAAAAGTGGTAAATTTTTAGGGAATTGTGCCCAGGCTCTTGCGGGGAGGAGCGGCAGTAATAAAAGGTACGATGGAAGGAAAAATAGGGAGCGGTGAAGTGCGTTAAAATTAATGGATGGTATTTATGAGTAGGGTAAGTATTATATTAAGATGGAGAGGTCAGCTGAGGACTGTGGTACGTGGTAGCTTTTCAGGTGTAGGTAAATGACATGCCAAACGTAATATTTGCTTGATGGAGAGGACTTGAACATCTAACATTGCCTTCCTCGACGAAAAACGCCGTAAAGAAATAACAATAGCGCATGTATCCAAAATAATTACAAACACATACGTCTATATCAATAATCACTGAAATATTATGAAGCAGTCTTCCAAGTGCAGCTTCTGGTCAGATGATGTGTTATCACTGGATTATTTGCCATGAATTGTACCTTGATGCTCGTCCCTCCAATGAGTGAATGTAATTAATCTTTCTTTTTTGTCATAGGTTACCACTAAAATACTGTATACGAACTGAAATCTCCCGGCGGGAGCTCATGTGGTTTGGATTCCACGTTAATCAGTAAGTCCTGTCTCTGCTGAAAGGGACGTTAAACTCAAAATCAACTCCGGGGGCGCCGTGTTTCAGTGGTAGCGCGTTCACCTCTGGTGCTTGTGGTCCCTGGTTAGATGACAGCTCTTGTCGTGTGGACTTTGTGGTGGACAAACACCGTGCTCGTGGGTTTTCTCGGAGTTTTCCCGTTTCCTCCCACTTTCTTCATTCCACCATTTTCATTCGTTTCCCATCTTCGTCTCCTTTAGCCTAACCGGCATAAACGTGGGACGTAAAACTTAAAAATTTCATTTCAAACTCAACTCAACTCAACTCACCAACTGAAATCATAGTTTTTCCTGCTTCCCTTCTTTGACATTTCGTACATAATATTTTTTGGTGCTTGAGGAATCCTTACCAGTTATATTCCACTTTATTTAATTACGTTAATGTGTTCTTCACCTTTTTAGAAATATTTCATTGAGTCTCGTTTCGCTCAGCTAGTTTTGCTCCTCCATACTTATATATGCAGACCTTCTGTTCCTTTTTTCCCCTCCTCCTCTTCCTATTATTATTGATGTATTTTTCATCTTATTTTCCTCTTGTTGATGTATTTGCATTTACACTGAACAATATTGGATAACTCCTTTCTTTCTTGCATCGATTTACAGAATACACATTTCTTCATACCAAAGACTTCTTTTTCTTTCTGTTTTTCTTTTTCTTTGGATCAAAAGATCCCATATATTTCAATCAAAAATTTTCTTGTAGGCCTTATATCAGGAGAACTACATACAGTCTAGCCAAATCCAAACTATCACTGAATTCAGTATAATGTGCTTATTCCGTAGAAAATACGAAAACTCGATTTAGGGGCCGTTCAAAAATTTTGTGGCATCTGATCCAAATTCAAATTATTGTGCAAGATCTCAATCTTTTGATCCATTGCTTAGATCATTCCTAAAATTCTTGTCTATCCCATCCATCCTCTTATGGTCAGATGGCTAATGTGCGTAATCTTGGGTTCGATTACCGTTTGGGATATGTGCCTCGAGGTGTTTAGATCCCATTATAACCTCTTGTCCTATGTATAATTTCTAAATGGACTGCATAATCCATCGAGAAACAAAGTTATGTGAAAACGGGGAAGAGATCTGCACTGTAACTTTCCATGAGCTCACGTGCTCAAGGGGCTAACGTGGCCTCGCGTAGCGTAATCGCTGACGCTCTCGCCTTCGGTGCGAGCGGTCTCGGGTTCGATTCCCGGTCGGGGCACTCGGTCGAAAAACTGTAAAAAGTTTTTTTCAGGCCAGCCATTCTGAATGAGGTTTATCTCATTGCAACCAGGAAAATGCCGGGGTGATACCTAACTTATAGGTCCCAGGCCGCTTCTTTCCTTCCCCAATCCTTTCTTCCTTTCCTTTCTCCGAATAGTGTGCTCGTCGAGAGACGTCATTCCTTATACGTGACGGGTTAAATGGCCAATGACCATAGATGCCGGCAACCCAGAAATCTAAATCCTAAATCGTAAGTGATTGATGTTGGCACCTACTGTTTTTCATGGAAGAACGGAACTTATTTCATTCAAGAGATAGTAAATATTCCCATCGATTATCTAATACAGAGCCGATGCTCACATGGGGAACTAACGTTTAATGAATTAAATGAACTCTACATTCATACATTCTGCATACTAACTACCTGTTCTAATAATTACTTTTTCACTGTTTTGGTTGGCACAATATCCAGAAAATGATCAGGTCGCAGTGCGTTTTTTTTTTCTCAAGGTTCTTTCATAGTGTTACACTCTCTTTATTTTTTTGTATTTATTATCTGTCTGTACCATCGTAGTTCAGTGGTTTGATTGTGTGTTTATCTCTTGTTGAAATAGTGTAGGCGTAATTTGATACAATAAGAGTATGTGTGAAGTATATTGTATCCTCGGAGTATGAGTTTTCCTGTTTCTTCATGCTTTCTTATTTCTTCGTCATTCATTAATTAATAGCCCTTCCCAATGGACTAGTTTCTAGGGGACACGCTTTTGATATATGTACCATGTTATGCAAAAACGAACTAAGCGCCAAACTTTGAAAATCCACGTAAATGTGACTATTGGTTCCTGATAAGCATTAGAACGTTTTGCACAATCGAAAAGAGAGAAAAACCAACACCTTTCAAAAAAAAAAAAAAAAAAATTCACTTTTGATTACGGCTACATTATGCTGGACATCAACCTTTATACGTAATTTTCTTAAAAGTATGAAAGTGGCGCTTAGTTCGTTTTCGCAGGACACGGTACATATGGTTTCCGAGTTCATTTTCTAATGGGAGAGCATTGAATGCATTACAGTGATTCAGATTACAGCTTAAACTTAAGGTCCACGTCTCATATAGTTTCGCTGCTAAAAACTTCAATAAACATTTAAAGAAATAATTTCTCTTATAAAAGAAGTCCTGAATGACTGACACCCCCAGGCAAAGCCGCTTAGGCTAGAAACTTGAAATTTGGACAGGGCATAGGATTTGTGACATAAAGTACCACTAAAGAAGAAAGTTTAGGAAATTGGATGGGGAACAGAGGAATCGGGTTGAGAATTATTGTATTAAAATATCTATTTCTCCATATCCTTGAACGTTAAAGACATGAAATTTGTTATATGGACATAACATTTACCGTGTATCTGTGGATAATATCAGAACAAAAACGGTAATAGATAGCAAAAAACTGTTTTTTTTAAATCGATTCAGCGAATCCAGGAAGGGCGAAGGGTCGTTCGTTCCCCCCGAAGTTGCACAGGCATCAATGCTGCAAAAGCTCAGTAAAAGAGAAAACAGAATCTTTTACTGCACCTTCGAAGGAGTCTGTCCAAGATCCAGCGTGGCTGACAAACACAGATGAATATTTTGTTAAGGTTTTATTTTTCTATGATAATACATGGAGGCATATACATAGATAAAGAACAAATAGCGAACATTCTAGATTTTTCGATAGTAATAACGATAGTAATAAAGAAGTTTCGCACCTCTTCTACATTTTTTTTTTAACAAGTGAAAAATCCTGTTTGAAGTAATAGCATAAAAATTGCAGCTAACAGTAACAATAAATGTATTCATCTTAAAATAAAATATTTAAAAAGTTCTTTGTACACTAATAAACTGATAGAGAGCTGGAATTTGGATAGGTACGTAAATCCAGGAGCTAAAGTGTTCATGCATACCCTGCTCTGATTCCTTTCCAATTAAAGGAGTGTGGGTTCTGTTTATTTATTTATTGCCGAAAGAGTTCATTTGTACATTTAAAAAAGTGTAAAACGACGCTCCGTCAAGAGCGCCGATTTCTCTGTAACTTTGGGGGGGGGGCATTCATAAAAAATACATATAACAAGAAAAATACATATAAACATACATATTCATAAGTATGCAGGGAGACCCACATGAGCTTTGGAGGGCCCGGGCTCCCCGGCTCCTCCAGGATCGGCGCCCTTGTACTCCGTTAGGCTCTCATTGTAGTAGTTCAGAACGTAATCGACAGATAGTATTAGTGTTTCTTTATTGTCGCGTTAGAACGTACAGAAAATATTGAGGTATCAAGCACATTTTCCAGAAGGAAAATTATGCTATGTGCGACATCTGGCCATGATGTAACTTTCAAATTTTATTTTAAAAATAAGAAAAGATATATATATATATATATATATATATATATATATATATATATATATATATATATATATATTTGATTTAAAAAGCAAGTGGTACTACAAAGTGAAAGTAAGAGAATATCACAAATTAAAATAACGGAACACTCTTTATCTTTGAAATGCTGAGGATAATAATAGGATCGACTTTTTAAAATGAGTGCTCACGCTTTGAATTTTATATCAATCACGTGCATTTGTAGAATTTCATCAAAGGGGAAAATGTTCAAGCACTAAAATCCATATCCTTTATACCATATCATAATATAATAAAAGTCTAATTTTCCATCATAACTTGTTTAAAAGGGGAGGTGAGGTTAAACCAGGGCCGGATCGAGGACCGACTTCTGAGGGGGCGGTGGGTTGTCATACTGCTACTTTTAAGGGCTCCAAACTTTGGGATGGGTTGTATTTATATATATAAAATAAGAAAGCTTCTTCTTCTGGGGGGCAATCGCCCCCCCCCCGCCTGGATCCGCCTTTGGGTTAAACCTCCGAAGCCCTTTGTTGCCTACAGCACGGTATAAATTAAATCACTACTTCTCGTATTCTATTTTTAGTCTTTCAAATTTTCGTCTGTCTATCGACAGATATTAGCAAAAATGGTAAGATATATTGAGAAGCGGTTTTGGCAACAGTTTCAGCGTCCAAGCAATAAGTTCTATCTTACCCTGGAAGGGGTTGAAATTAGCTATTTTCTATTTCAACGTCTTTCACCTTAAAAGAACGCTAATAGAGAGCGACAAGTGTTTTTTTTTTTTTTTTTTTTTTGGTTACGTCTCAAGATTCAACGCCTCAAGAGAACATATCACCATCCGGAACACACTATCGAGACCGGAAGTGGTTGAAATTTACTAGTACTTCCTGTTTCAATAGTGATTTATATAGAACATAATGGTAAATAATATTGAAAAGTGGTTTTCTACAATCAATTCAACGTCCCAAGAATATATTCAGTCTCCTCATTTAACCTTTATTCAAACCGGAAGTGGTAGAAAAATATACTTCCGGTTTCAGCGTTTTTCCCCATAGAACATAAACGGTAACATGTATTCTTAGCAATCGGTTTAGCGTTTTAAGAGAGAGAATATAATCAACACCCATAACGCACCATCGAAACCGGAAGTTGTGAAATGTATTAATACTTATGGTTACAATACCGATTTATGTAGAGCAAAATCGCTAAATGATGTGAGGAGCGATATTTGCAGTGAATTCGGCATATTGAGAATAGGTTACATACCCTCTATTCTAGCCGGAAGTTATAAAAAATCAACCACTTCCGGTTTCAAAATTCAATTCTATTGAAGAAAAACTGTGACAGATAGCGACAGGTGTGTTTTGGGAATCGATTCAACGTCTCAAGAGACCGTACCATTACCACTAGCAATATTCTACACAAACCGGATGTGGTTGAATTTTGCAAATACTTCTGGTCTAATATTGATTTCCAAACGGCAGGGTTGGCTGGTTTAAACCTTGATTTAAACCAGCTTGTTTTTTCAAAAAAAAAAAAAAAAAGTAACTGGTTTAAACAGAGAAACGAAAAATGTTCGTAAAGGTGTAAGTGTTCGTAAAATCTTGATGAACACACATTTGTGGGTTACCACATTTCACTCCCGTATATTATTTGTATTATATTCAGATCTAAATTCCCCATTCATTACTCAAAGTGGTGTTTATGAATGTTTGTTTTATGATTTCGGGGCCGCGGTGGCTCAGTAGTTGAGCGTTCACCTCTGGTGCATGGGGTCCCTGATTCGATCCCAGCTCGCGCCAAGTGAACTTTGTGATGGATAAACATTGTGCGTGGGTTTTCTCGGGGTTCTCCCGTTTTCTCCCACTTTCTTCATTCCACCATTTCACTTACCTCTCATCATCGGCGTCTCGTTCAACCTAGCCGGCATAAGCGAGGGACGTAAAACTCAGAGACTGTCCATATGTGATATAAATACATAAAATAAATTTTTAAAACCCAAAAAAACCTGGTTTAAACCAAAAAAAACTGTGTTTAAACAAAAAGCCGTTTTTTTTTTTTTTTTTTTTAAATAAAAACCATGGGTTTTGCCAACCCTACCAAACGGTAAGATATACTGAGAAGCTGTTTTCTGTAATCGATTCAGCGTCCCAGGAGTTTCGTGTCCTTATTAGGTCTCCGTCGAAACTGGATGTGGTGGAAATCAGCTATGTCTTGTTTTAATGTTGATCGTCATAGAAGAAAATAAAATGCCTCGATTATGCCCGTTAGGCTAAGGGAGACGGATTATTAAGGCAAGTGAATCATAATGGAAGGTTCGGTGAAACGAGAATGTGGAAGGAGATGGAAGTACCCCGAGAAAACTCACGGACACGAATTTATCCACCACAAACTTACTTAATCGGGGTCGAACCAGGAACCCCACGCACTAGAGGTAAGTGCTATGCCACTGAGCCACCTTTCCCCCGTAGTTTGCCTATCACTACTATATATGATGCCGGCGATACATAAAAGCGATTTTTTGAAACAAGGGAACTGCCAACATTGATTTGTTACCAGATGTGATTTTTTTCTCGATTCTAGTAAGCGTAAAATCGATTTAACTCTTATCTCAAATAACACACAGGGTTAAAAAAATAAATAAAAATCAAGCTTATTTAGTTTTGTTGTGGATACTTTGTCACTGTTTTTTTCAATTATCCTTTTTTCATTCCTTTGTAACTATATACTCGGTTATGTTCGTTTTTTCATTATTTAAATGTGGAAAGAGCTGCATTATCAGCTTTAAAAGCACAGAGTTCGCAAATAAAAGGAACTTCTGGTTGTTTTCGCTTTCAGTAACTATACAAAAGCGTGAAATATATATATATTTTTTTTTACTTTGTACTTTGAAGAACAACAAGCTTTAGAGAGTCATTTTTCTTTTTCATGGATAATTCTTGCTTTTTGCATAAATAAAGGTGTGCAATATTATTCTGTTTTAACGATATCGTCCGAGTTAATGTTTAAATTTTTCTTGAGTTTGGGTCACCGTCACCCCCTGTGTTCCGCTCCGCTTGTTTTTAATTTGTCATCGTGTCTCTGTTAGTTTATATTCATATCTTTCCAGCAAGGTTAAGTTTAAAAAATCACATGGAATAGGAAATATACCAAAGTACAGCGTATGAGTAATTTCAGTACCGAATAGACATTGTAACAGTTTCGGGGGGGGGGATGCAGGAATAAAAAAGTCAATGAAAAAAATCAGTAAATATTTTATTGAAACCGAAGCAGTAACTTTTTTTGTAGTTAAATAATTATATATCGGGACACTAGTCTAATGGTTTGAGCAATGGTTCTCAACCTTATCTGACTGACGGCACACTTTACTGAGCGTCCAGGACATCGTGACACACTTGTTATTTTTATTATAAATAATAATAATAATAATATATCATAATAGGGAAAGCAGTTAGTTTTTATAATGACTCTATATAGCACTGAGCATTATTGTTACCGCTGGAAGTGCTGACTGGTACAGTCTGTCTCGATTTTAACTAATTATTATTAAATTTTTCATGATTTTTAAATTTTAAAATTTCGCGACACACCTTAGGAAACTGCGTGACACACCAGTGTGTCGCGACACATCACTTGAGAACCACTGGGTTTAGAGCATCATACTCACGTTCGCGTGGTCCCGGATTCGATTCCCTGGCCGGTCTTCCCAATTTTCGGCGTCCATCCAGTGTCGTGAGGCAAACTGGGGAGTCACGTGAAAACGACGTGAGGGCCACTATGTCTAGAAACTTCCTGATGCGTCTGTTAAGAGACATGGCTTCGCAGCGCGTTGACCACGGGATCGCCGCTAGGCTAGACATAGTTCAGCTGGTCGTTAGCAGATGGCGCTGGAGCAAGCTTAGGCTCACAAAATGGGCTGTTCCTCCAAGTGGTTTGTTTCGTTTTTTGTCATACATATTTCTAACTATTACTGCTAGGAGTGTCTGACTGTTAGAAGACACGATCTGATTACAGTGTTTATAATTACATTTTTACACACACACACACACACACACACACACACACACACACACACACACACACACACACACACACACACACACACACACACACTCACTCACTCACTCTCTACCTACCTACAGAACATTGCTATATTACTAAAATACAGTCAGATATCAGTTGATACTAGGGATGGCCAATTCCGGAATTTTTACTTTCCGGAATCCGGAAAGTAAAATCGGAAAATTCCGGAATTCGGAAAAATTCCGGATTTCGGAAAAATTCCGGAATTCGGAAAAATCCGGAATTCAGAAAAATTCCGGAATTCGGAAAAATTCCGGATTTCTGAAAAATTCCGGAATTCGGAAAAATTCCGGATTTCGGAAAAATTCCGGAATTCAGAAAAAATCCGGAATTCGGAAAAATTCCGGAATTCGGAAAAATTCCGGATTTCGGAAAAAATCCGGATTTCGGAAAAAATCCGGAATTCGGAAAAAATCCGGAATTCAGAAAAAATCCGGAATTCGGAAAAATTCCGGAATTCGGAAAAATTATTTTTTCTTTTTGTAATCCTAAGAATATTGTTCAAATGCAAACGAACAAATTTCCTTTTTGTAATCCTAAGAATGTATGATGCAAGTTAAGCTGAAACTTACATCCTAAAGTATACACTACTCAATCTTCCCATGGTTAATGAGATGTAGTCCAAAAGTACGATGTACTCCTAATATTTAATTTTTGTTTTACTGTGATATTGTCCAGAGGTAAGACATATATCACACTGAGATAAACAACTTGACATAATGAAGATGTTATCATACGTAGTTTTCCAGAAAATCGTGAGAAACGATTTTTATGAAGTTAAAATATGCGTCGCTTGTTGCCAGTGTGATGCAATTGATAACTTTTATGCTGGAATAGTCTTATTATTATTATTATTATTATTATTATTAATCGTTTATGTACTGTAAAAGAAAAATATGAACCGTTAAGTAGTAGATTTTATCTGTTGTTTTTTGATATCTTCTAACAGTAATAACAAATTGCTTGTAAATACGCAATGATTATCAAGGACAATGGCATATTAATGTAAGGACTACTCTGCAGACTAGCAATAAACAATAAACAATAACAGATAAACAATAGTCCCCCCTCCCCCAAAAGAAAAAGTAACTAACTTGGGCACGTCAGAATGTTCGCGAGAATATAGGGACGCATTGAGACTAGCAAAAAACGTGGTGTTATTATTACTCAAAGGGCCGTACGATGGAGGCTTTAACGTTAATGTTAATGGCACCAATGAGCACTTACTTGCTCTAACGGTTAACCTCATTTTTGAGATGATTCTTAGAAGTGGGCGTGTTGGCATGCAGTTGGAGTACTAACGATTTGCGTCACTATCGAACACTAACGTAGCACTAGCGACGTTTAAAGTCGAAATTGGAGTCTGACATAAGTGGCTTGTCAACTTCACGGACATTATATTTTCCTTGAATGCGAGAATTTTGCGCCCTACCACAAAAATAGGAAAAAATGCGCTCGCAATATATTTGCACTGGGATGTTTGCGCTCTACCCCAAAAAGAGGGGAAAATGCGCCGGCTATATATTTGCACTGGGATGTTAGCGCCCTACAATTCAACTTATTATTGTATTGTGTAAAGTAACTTCCACTCGCACTTGAACTAGGCTTGCCTCTCATCGTCTCAGTGAGTTACTCCATCCGTTATAATATTCCGAACAAACGAAAAAAATACAATTTTAGTTCACTAAAGGGCAATCCATACAAATACAATTTTTCATTATACTACAATATTTACAATAAAAGTATAAATGACTGATATATAATTATTTATTAATATAATCAAAGAGTATAATTTAATCTACAAAAGGCTGTTTGGCTCTACCCAGATATCTCTGTTCACAATCCTTGCGAGTTGTTTGGCTTTTCAGGACACAAAATATAGAAAAGAAAATGTAAAGTGAATGTAAAATCAGTTCAGTAATATTATCAAGAAAACTATGTACAGTGTGTTTACTTGCTGGAATTACACTTCAAACACACAATTGCGTTCAGTCGTTCTTTCAGGAAAAATGTTCCGGGGGGCACATTTAGTATTCCGGAGGGGGGTCACTGTTGGTACTATTCTATTTATTATTATATTATAGACGTATTATTTTGGTCTCCTCCGAGGGGGCACTCTGAGAGCTCTGGGGAGGCCAGTGTTCCCCCAAAATCATCTCTGGAAGAAGCAGTGATTGCGTTGATCCGTTGTGTTCTTTTGGCTTATATTGAAGTTTATTCTTCCCTTATATAGCCACAATGAAAATAAATGACAAATGGCATGGTTGTGGGGGGAGGATTGTTTATGCTGTAATGTCAGCCCCTCCGAGGAAATGCGTAAGCTCCAATAGTTTCTTTTATTTCGCAGGGCTCAAACTTCCCGGTGGAGGTACATCGCAGGCGCAATTTTCCCTGTTCTTGAGGTAGGGCGCAAATTTCCCATACGCAAAATTCTCGACACCGTTCGAATGACCTCGGGAGACGATATCTTTTTCAATACTTTTTTTATATTCTTTTACTCGAGATTTCTTCATAGCTTCTTATTAAAATACTTACTAATATATCCTCATTTTATTGTCCTAACCAATCAATATGGGTATGTTGTCAGTAAAATATTTAGATTGATTGAGCCTCTGGTGTGTAACCACAGTGTTTCATATCATGCACCCATTAGAAATCTTGGCTAAACGAACCAATATATGTTGCCAATAAAATAGTTTAGAATGATTGAACCCCTGGTAAATAACCACAGTATTTCGTGACAGATCCCCCCCCCTTCCTATTACCATATTCTAGCTACGTGCCTGACTCAGCTAATTCTCTACATTCTTTACCAAGCACACATTTTCTAAAGCGGAAAATGCTCTCTAAATACCTAAGCTCATTATTTTCAGCAGATACACAAACTGGGTAACATTCTATCTACATGAATGTTATATATGTCGATTACTGGAAACCGCTTCTCGCTATCTATTACCGTATTTACTATATAATGATTAACGTTAAAACCGGAAATGGTTGATTTGTACCGCTTCCGGTTTGAATATTACATTCATCAGGGAACTCGATTCTTAACTATTGACTCTGTACATCATGGCCAAAATTGATTGGTAATCCATCAGATAGTTCTTGAGACTGTTTGTTTCACTGACGGACAGAATGAATATATGGCTATAGAGTTTTGATAAACTAAGTTCGTTAATGAGTGATGATGGAACAAATATAAGAAAGGGAACCAAGAGTACCACCGGGAAAATTTTCGAACACAAAATTAGCCATCGAAAACCCACATGTCCTGGGTTAGAATACCATAGATGAAAACTCTACCACTGAGTCATCAATCACCCGCTTATTAGTTTTGTTAACTATTATATTAATATAAATTAATGAATGCCTGCTTATGTTAATTATTGAACAATTACATTGTATACTTCGTAAAGTCAAAAATTATAAATTTGTATTTACTGTACATACACTGAGCGCAGAAAGTGTTCGTACACCTATGCTATTGAAACGAGAATGCCTGCGAAAAAGAAACAGAAAATTTAAGAAGTGTAATAACACGCACAATATGAATAATGAAAACTAAGCTTTATGAATATATCAATAAAGAACCACAAAGACAAGTTTAATGGTCAGAAAGTAAATAAATTCCGTAGAAAATGTATAGAGTAGACGCAAAAAGTGATCGTACACCTGACGTACGAATACGAAACAAAGATACCACAACTGGGGTTCACTATTCACCTGAGTATACACCTTTGTATAGCATGACGAGTAACAAAATGAGTTTAGTTGTGAATAAGAGTGAAAAAACTGCACGGTGGGCTGTCGAAATGGGAAGCAACCGAACAGAAACAAATGAGGAGACAAGAAAAGTAATTATTAAAGTGCATAAGAAGGGTAAGTCTTTGAGAAAGATAGCAAACCTCAGGGGCAGATCCAGAGGGGGGCGATCGGGGCCATCGCCCCCCCCCACAAGAGGAAACTTTCTTATTTTATATATAAATAAACCCATCCATAACAAGTTTGGAGCTCTTAAAAGTAGCAGTATTACTGCCGACCGCCCCTTCCCCAGAAGTCCGTCCTGGATCCGCCCCTGTATAGAGTAGCCACAACCGAGTATTTTCCGCTGTATGTTTGGAGTCGTTGTCTTGCTGAACAATAAATTGTTTTCAAGAACCATCTTCTGGCACTAGTATGGAGATATTCCTTTAATATGTTAATATACACTTTGTGGATCATCACTCCATCGATAAGGTGGAGACGACCCACTCCTGAGGCACTCATACAACCCCAGACGAGCACAGACCCTCCTCCATGTCTTACTTTAGGGACGAGATTTTGAGGATTCATCTCTGTATTCACCTTGCGCCATACCATACGCCTCCCATTGGACTCGATAAAATTAATTTTCGTCCGAAAATATGGCCCTATTCCAGAAAGAAGCCTGATCCCTTATCTTTATACTCTTTTTCAAACTTTAGTCTCTTTATACGATTTGTCTTGTTCACCCAGAACATTTTCCTGGCTATCCGACCATGATACCCTGCAAATATTCCGCCACCGCGTGTTTCCAGATCCGTTGCCAATTGCACAGCACTACTTTTTGGAACCTTTTTTCTTTCCCTAATAATGTAACGTTTAACTTGTTCACTCAACACTCTTGGTCTTTCAGTTCTTTTTTTTTTTTTTATTATTATTATTATTTTTATTATTTTTTTTTATGGTTTCGCACAGTGATAGAAACATTATACATCGCAATTATTGTTTGTACTGTTGAACAAGGCCTGTCTGCAAGGTTTGCCAGGGGCGGATCCAGGACGGACTTCTGGGGGGGCGGTCGGCGGTTATACTGCTACTTTTAAGAGCTCCAAACTTGTTATGGATGGGTTTATTTATATATAAAATAAGAGTTTCCTCTTGTGGGGGGTGGGGTGATCGCCCCCCTCTGGATCCGCCCCTGACTCTATAATACCTTGAAACAGCTTCGCACACCTCCCCAATCCCCAGACATGAACCCCATAGAACATCTATGATCTGTTCTGGAGACAAGAATCAGAAGGCACAGCTTGTCTACTAAAGAAGGCCTAAGAAAACCTATTCAAGAAGAATGGGACATAATCAGTCCCGAAGCTACAGAACTACGAACTACTACAGGTGAAATCAATGCCACGAAGACTACAGACAATCATTAACGCACAGGGTAATCTCACAAAATATTAAATAACGTAATATACTTTATAAGCATTAATTCAAGCATAAGTGTACGGTGACTTTTTGCGTTTACAAAAAAGGAATTCTCTCTTTTCTTCTGAACAAAACAGTGATTGTGTTTGTTTGGCCTTTCTCTTGTATATAGAAATAAAATGTATGAATGTGTAGTCTTAATTCTGGTTATATATATATTTTCCACCTCCCGTTCTCATGCTAGCTGTTTTCAATATAAAGTATGCACGGTGTACGAACACTTTCTGCGCTCCCTGTAGGTATGTTGACAATAAGCGACTGTTATTAGAATATTTGTTGAGATTTATTTTCCTTCACTGCCTTTCGTCTGGTTAAAAAGTAGTTTGCAGTGCTTTGGAGCAGCTGCAGGTGGGAACGCGATAATGTTTGAGACATACCGGCGACTTTTTTGTGTGTGAAAATAAGACCTTTCTCATAAAGTAGTAAATAACTGCAGTAGCAATTGCCTACGTAAATGATAAAGACATATCCAACTACAAGAAATTAATACAGTATATATAGCCTATTCATTATTGTGTTTCTCTTTTAACAGCTACTAGCTAAGGATGGCCAATTCCAGAATTTTTACTTTCCGGAATCCGGAAAGTAAAATCGGAAAAATTCCGGATCTCGGAAAAATTCCGATTTTTTCTAAATTCCGGATTTTTTCCGAATGTCGGAATTTTTCCGAAATCCGGAATTTTTCCGAATTCCGGATTTTTTCTGAATTCCGGAATTTTTCTGAATTCCGGAATTTTTCCGAATTCCGGATTTTTTCCGAATTCCGGAATTTTTCCGAATTCCGGAATTTTTCCGAATTCCGGATTTTTTCTGAATTCCGGAATTTTTCCGAATTCCGGAATTTTTCCGAATTCCGGAATTTTTCTGAATTCCGGAATTTTTCCGAATTCCGGAATTTTTCTGAATTCCGGAATTTTTCCGAATTCCGGAATTTTTCTGAATTCCGGAATTTTTCCGGATTCCGGAAAGTAAATTTTCCGATTCCGGAAAACAAAATTTCCGGAATCTGGATTCCGGAAAAATTTGGCCATCCCTAGTTGATACACTATACCAACCTTAACAAAATGACATGCTGCAGGGTAATTCTGATGCGCACTTTCCGAGAAAATCGACAAGGAATTTTCCTTGAGGTTAAAAAATATTTTGTTCATTGTTAATAATATACACGGAAATTTTAACTCTTCAACCTTTTATTATTAAAATGTCTTTTATAAAGTTCTTGTAAATCTTTTCTCTAAGTCTTTAAATATTTGCAGTGTAGAATAAATGCGAAGTCCGTCGGCATACAATGTGGCGTCCGCGTCTAGAATAAACGATATTTTGTCTTAGCCCAAGGCGGCCTCAGGCAGGATCGGTTATACTCCGTAGCTCATAGCAGCCCCGAGAGTAGGTATTAAAAGAAGTCTCCGTAGCCTATGGCAGCCTCGGGAGAAAGTGTCAGAGGATTATATTCCGTAGCTCATAGCAGCCCCGAGAGTAGGTATTAAACGAAGTTTCCATAGCCTATTGCGGCCTCGGGAGAAGGTTTTAGATAATTATATTCCGTAGCTCATAGCAGCCCCGAGAGTAGGTATTAAACGAAGTCTCCATAGCCTATTGCGGCCTCGGGAGAAGGTTTCAGAGGATTATACTCCGTAGCTCAGAGCAGCCCCGAGAGTAGGTATTAAACGAAGTCTCCATAGCCTATGGCGGCCTCGGGAGGTTTTGGTGGATGAGCGATCAGCAGTAGTACTGATACTTTGATGACCTAATCATCCTCTTTTATAGCCATCCTTCTGGAGGGTAGTCGTTTAACTTCGTGGTTCTTCGTGTCCACTTCGTCTCTTCTTGATTGCGTTTCTTCCGACGTCTGACACTGTTTATTTATAAAGTTCTAAAAACACGTGTTCATAGTAAAAACATTTGGTTTATAGTACGTGTTGGTGTATGGATCCTTACAATATTTTAGTTACATAGAAATTAAAGTTTAAACTTCAATGTCTCATTAGCCATACTACGTTCTGTACTCTTCCTAGTGTCATAATGGAAAAGTTCATGAACAGGCCTTATTTAGGTAAGTGCTATTCTGTGCTCCAGCAGAGGGCGACAGAATTTATGGGGGCAAAACTTTGGAATTCTTTTTTAAGATCCACAATAAAGTAATATTTAAAACTTACCCACAGAATCCCATGCAAGCGTGAGAAAATATGTTAATGTGTTTAATTCGCTTTAATTTCAGTAATTACTAATTAGCTAGCTTATTTGATTATTTTTGAAAAGTAATCCTCTCCCACCCCACTCTAAGGGGTGAGGAAGAACTTGAACATAATGAAAACTGATACCATTCAACTCAGTAACCTCGAAAACTATGAATTCAACACTAATATCTGTCGTTTTCGATTACTTTTAAAATTTCGCCCTCTTCCAGGGGAGTGGAGTATGACTTTGAAGTTGAATTGGATTAAAACTGTCACTATTCATCTCAGCTACCCCAAAAAACTATGAATTCAACTCTAATAACCTCCCTATGATTTTCCTTTTCGTGTGGGTCTGTGCTCTTTATTTTTCAATTCTTACTTCTCAGGTGTGTCTGTTACAATTCTACTTCTATCAACCGTTCTTCCTCGTTTTGTACTTTGCGGAGTTTGTGTTTTCGGGTATGGTTGTACTTCCTCCAGAAGGACTAATGCAGAAGGCAAGTTCAAATCTTCACCAGAAGTCAAAATTTGCACCGGAGTGTTGCCTTTTCATCTATGTTACTTGGATGACAATTCTGTCGATGGTCTGTTATCTATGGAGGTTATGAATATCTTCTAGGTGGTCAAAAAATGGTTTACAGTGTTCTTATTGAAAGATACCGCACGCGCTAAACTTGGTTCTGGTGTTCTAAGTGCTAATTCTGTGTCGCTTCATAAACCTTTGCATCCACTTCTTCCCAGTGATTTCTTCATTATCCCAACTATTTGGGTACGTGTTATTATTAGCGTGAGCATATCGATACGAAACTTGTCGAACACCTTTTTCTGGTAAGTCCGTAATTCATCTTGGCCACAGTTGTTATGTACTAGTTAGTCTCTCCTCTTCCTCCTCATTCAACACAATGTAAACATAATATTTCACACTATACTCAAATGTTTCTTTTCCTGACTGTCTAAAAGACTTCAGATGTCGGAATAAAGTAGCTAATGACACTTGGTAAACTTTGCAAGCTTCACGAATTGAAATACCCTTCCCAGGCTCGGCAGTGACTGCTTTAATTGCGTTCTTTCACTGAGTTATGGTCAATGGCAGGCCTTTTCTTTCCTGTCTTACTTCTTGGCTTTTCGATTGCTGTAACGATAACAAAAGAATGTCCGAAAACACAATTGACAATGAGTTCATATACCTTGGAACATGTTTCAAGGTACAAGATGTGTTTTTGTTTCATGGTACAAGAGGCTGTAGACAATTTGTAAAATGGCGTCATAATAACAACGCTACACCCAGAGTAGAAAAACAAGTGACAAAAATACTCATTTAATTCCCTTGAAATAATAGATTATTACAAATGTTCCAAGCAAAACACAGTAATGGCGCTAGAAAACAATATTTCAATTTGTAAATAGTTCGTTTTATCTATGAAAAAAATTTATTTAACTTTCGTAAATCACACACGCATGTGAACACAATGAAAGCCACGATGACACTGTCTGACAATGTCAAAGCATCATATAGTTTATTGAATCACCACGAGATAGTACAGGAGCTCAGAAATATACAAGTGTTCCAATGTGCACTATTCTCAAGGTACGACGGTTTCCCCTATATATAAAATAAGAAAGTTTTCTCTTCTGGGGGGCAATTGCACCCACCCCCTGGATCCGCCCCTGTACAACATACACAACGGCTAATGATAAAGGATTGGAACATCAAAGTGTGTTTGTGGTTTGTAGGCCTATTTGCCTCTAAGGGATAATAAGCCACCGTCGCGTTATAAAAATGAAACGTAGTACAACCCTTCGTGCAACTTTTGTTTGAAAACAACACGAAATTATAAGTTTAGACAAGGAAATCGATTCGAAAGCCTTGAAATTCCTACACGAAAAGGAAGACTGCGATACCTTTACGTGAATTGAGGCGGAAATCTAGATTTGAATGTTGAAGTAAAACAGAGTGGGAAATACTTCTTTTTCTTCTTGTTAATTATGACAGATTACACAAACATAACTTTTAATATAACGAACTTTTAGTATTGATTTTGGTATTACATCATTATGGGGCATAAAAATTTTATCTTTTTCTCTTGAATTAGTGGCAACACGTGACGAAAGTCATGTCGGTAAAAATTAAAATGTTATTGCACAAACTAAGGAATGCAA
This sequence comes from Thermobia domestica, assembly GCF_964235325.1. NCBI lineage: Eukaryota > Metazoa > Arthropoda > Insecta > Zygentoma > Lepismatidae > Thermobia > Thermobia domestica. The sequence continues at coordinate 358,711,804 of NC_137455.1, forward strand.
CCTTACCTAATGTGTGAGAATTACATTTAGTAAGGTTTCTGTACAAGAATTAGAACATTAGGTAAGTTTTGTTCCCGTAGCTTCTATACAATAATTCGAACATTAGGTAACTTTCCTTTCTTAGCTTCTATACAAGAATTACGTAGGATATTAGGTAAGTTTTTTCCCCTTACCTTCTATACAAAAATTAACACATTATTTAAGTTTCTTCCCTTGCCTTCTGTACAAGAATTAGAACATTAGGTAAGTTTTGTTCCCGTAGCTTCTATACAATAATTCGAACATTAGGTAACTTTCCTTTCTTAGCTTCTATACAAGAATTACGTAGGATATTAGGTAAGTTTTTTCCCCTTACCTTCTATACAAAAATTAACACATTATTTAAGTTTCTTCCCTTGCCTTCTGTACAAGAATTAGAACATTAGGTAAGTTTTGTTCCCGTAGCTTCTATACAATAATTCGAACATTAGGTAACTTTCCTTTCTTAGCTTCTATACAAGAATTACGTAGGATATTAGGTAAGTTTTTTCCCCTTACCTTCTATACAAAAATTAACACATTATTTAAGTTTCTTCCCTTGCCTTCTGTACAAGAATTAGAACATTAGGTAAGTTTTGTTCCCGTAGCTTCTATACAATAATTCGAACATTAGGTAACTTTCCTTTCTTAGCTTCTATACAAGAATTACGTAGGATATTAGGTAAGTTTTTTCCCCTTACCTTCTATACAAAAATTAACACATTATTTAAGTTTCTTCCCTTGCCTTCTGTACAAGAATTAGAACATTAGGTAAGTTTTGTTCCCGTAGCTTCTATACAATAATTCGAACATTAGGTAACTTTCCTTTCTTAGCTTCTATACAAGAATTACGTAGGATATTAGGTAAGTTTTTTCCCCTTACCTTCTATACAAAAATTAACACATTATTTAAGTTTCTTCCCTTGCCTTCTGTACAAGAATTAGAACATTAGGTAAGTTTTGTTCCCGTAGCTTCTATACAATAATTCGAACATTAGGTAACTTTCCTTTCTTAGCTTCTATACAAGAATTACGTAGGATATTAGGTAAGTTTTTTCCCCTTACCTTCTATACAAAAATTAACACATTATTTAAGTTTCTTCCCTTGCCTTCTGTACAAGAATTAGAACATTAGGTAAGTTTTGTTCCCGTAGCTTCTATACAATAATTCGAACATTAGGTAACTCTCCTTTCTTAGCTTCTATACAAGAATTACGTAGGATATTAGGTGAGTTTTTTCCCCTTACCTTATACAAAAATTAACACATTATTTAAGTTTCTTCCCTTACCTTCTGTACAAGAATTAGAACATTAGGTAAGGTTGCATCCCTTTTTCTTCCCATAGCTTGTAGCAATAAAATGTTAAAAATATGGGTGTCCCATAAGTCCATTTATATAGGGCATCTCGGTAACTATTGATCATCATCATAGGTATTCTGCCTTTATTGGCAGGTCACTTGCCGCAGCTGAGAAGCTTCCATGCTCCACGGTCCTCCGCTAACCTTTTCGTCTTCGCGTATGATCTTTTTGTTTTAATATCTTTTTGAAGATATGAAAAAATAATAAGAGAGCATTGTTATTAAAAAGTATGTGTTTTCAATCTAAAATGTTGGAATTTTCCGAATTGGACCAACCGTTTGGACTCTACACTGATATAGCACCCACCGGGACAAGGAGAATAGAAGGAACGACCACAATGAAGGATATGAAGAAGGATCACACGCGACGTCAATCTAAGGCAGTGGCGTCACCATCAGAAGGGAGGCAGGCACAAAAAAGAAAGTGAATTGAACTTAGCCCTTTCTAATTTTATTTAACTTTTTATCTTTTTAACTGTGTCGATTTGGTCAGGGGCAGGTTCCACATGATTCTTTCATGTGGGTTGTATGATGTAAGCAATTCCTATAGAGGAATTCTGTTTCTTAAAAAAAAAAAACATTTGAAAGAGTTAAATATTTTTCAGGAAAAATATTTATACTTATCCAAGGAAAGTTCAATACCCATGTATATCACATACTTGAGATAAGTTTTAAAATAACTTCTGTTGTCTTAAGTAAGAGATTTGGTGCTTAAAATTTTAATTTTTGTTACCTTTTTTTTAATGATAGTATTTTTTTTCTTTTTTGGATTTCTTTAATGAGAAATGTTTCTTTCGGTGCACTTTACATAACCAAGTACGCGATACATTTTTCATATGCAACAGCGGAAAGTCTACTGGGGATAGAATGAGCTTTTAAGAGTATTGCGAACTTAACCTTCATAATCTTGAATCAATTCTTCTTCTAATGCCTTCTCAATTATCATTCTTAATTGGGCATAAAATGTAGAATCACGCAAAGCACTTTAGAAAAAAAAAAGGCTTCTTAAATTTGAGTTTTTTCTTTCTTTGTTTTTCCCAATGAATTGAGATTACTTTATTTTTGTACCAGATTGTGAGTAAAAAGTATGAAATATATACCAGAAAAACACAGTTACAGTAAAATTTCTCCCAGGCGGGGTACTTCAAGTCAATAACCGGGTATTATATAGACGGGGGAGGGGCGATGTGGAATATTACGGGCTATAAGGGAACTATTTTACAATATAGTACACTTAGGACACATTTGGAATACTTTCAAACGCTTTTGGAGCACTTTTTATTTTATTCTTCTTGTTTCGTTTTTAACGGCTTTTACGAAACAAGAGAAATTCTATATTACTGTAATTAAATAAACGTTACTTCATAAAGTCAGCCCACATGACAGGATGTCTATAAGGTCTTTATCTAAAAGCGTTGACAAGCAAAGGGTACTATATCTGGACTCGAGTTGCGCAATAAGTTATATATCCTTAAAGAACATCAAATAGTTAGTTAATTACCAAGTTAATAGCTGCAGTCCGCCAATAGAGAAAAAGTGATGGGACTTCAAAGGTAAATTGGGATCTATGGCAAACACAAGAAAGAAAGCGTTTGTTCCGTCTCTGCTATGTATTTGGAATGGTAGATAGCGATTCAAATGGCATGTTCAAGCCATACAGTTGATGTGGAGAGTGGAAAGGATCGAATGATCCAAACAAAAGCAGTTTCTGGAGTATGTGCACATCGTACACTGGCCATCGACTCGGAGTAATAACACAATTCAGCGTGGTAAGGGTGTCGAAACAGTACTGAATGGGTGTTCAGAATGCTTCCGATTCGATATTCAGGATCCTGATTTGTAGAAAGCAAATCGAACCATGTTGCGGAACAGGGGAGCACAGAACTGATACAGCGTAAACGATTGGAGATTCAAGAACTTGTCATGGTGCCAGATGTTCGTGTCCTGGGATTGTATCAGTCACGAATTTGACAAAGTTCATAAGGACGAAAAAAGTACACATCCAGGGGCTGCACTGGTCCTGTGCATCCATCCGTGATCAGTTCCTTCGTGAATGTGGTATTTGCAGGTACAAATTTATCGGAAAGCTCGTTGTCTTTGTTCGTTATTGTAAGATGTGCACATTGTACAAACTGTTTTTATTTAGATCATTCGATCTTTTCTACTCTCCACATCAACTATGTGGCTTGAATATGTCTCGCTATCTCACTTTTCGAAATACCTAAGAGAAACGGGACAAATGCTTTCTTCCTCTCTCTTGTGTGTGCCATAGGCCCCAATATTACTTTTGAAGGCCCATCACTTTTTCCCTATTTGCGGACTGTAGCTAATAACTTGACAATTAAGTAACTATTTGATGATATTTAAGGATATATAACTCTTGTTGTACAACTCGAGTCCGGATACCGTATTCTTTGCTTGTCAACTCTTTTTAGACTTTATAGACATCCTGTCATGTGGGCTGACTTTGACTGCAGACAAGTATTACGCTGCATACGAGTGAAACTTATTCCACACGTCCGTCGCTATTCTTAACGCATTTACTCAAACGGCAGGTGTCGTGCTTCTAAAGCATTATACTTGTGAGGGACAAACCTGTGCCATCATGGGTTCGAAATCCATTTAGGATATGAGTGTTTAATAGGAATTTTTCGTTCACCATTACTTTCATCATTGTTCATTTCCCATCATCTCCTTTCGTATTTGTAGAACTGGTAGTAGATAGAGTGGAAATATATTCTTGAGATGCTTAATTGATTACAAAAAACGCTTCTTTTCATATATTACCGTTTTTATTCTACAGCGATCAACGTTAAAACGGAAAGCGACTTGATTAGACCGCTTCCGGTTTTAATAGAGAATTAAAAGAGGTGGTGGTACCTGTTCGTAGAACGCTAAATCGATTCGAGGAAAACCAATTCTTGCTATCCCTTATCATTTTTGCTCCGTCTAGATCAATACTGAAACCGGAAGTTGTACTGCATTTTTATAACTTCCGGTTTAAGTATAGAGTTAAGGATAGAGATAAAAGATTCCTGGAACGCTTAATTGATTGCAGGAAACAGCCTGTCGCTCTCTATTACCGTTTTTGCTGTTTGGTGATCAACGTTAAAACCGGAAATGGTTGATATCTAGCCCTTCCGGTTTGAATAAGACCTACATCAACGAAGTCGATTCCTTTTAACCCTTAAAATCCCGACCATAATCGATGGTAATCCATCAAGTAGTTATTAAGATTTGTTGTATCCCGGAGGACAGACGGAAACACGGACAGACAAAGTGGATATGTAAAGGAGTTTTTCTTTTTTTGTAAACCAAACTTTTTAATAAAAATAAATAACATTCTTCTAAACTTTTTGCATTATTTCCTTGAGTTCACTTGAACATCTGAGGATCCAAAGTAGCCTTTAAAATTTTTCTTTACTGGAGGATGATCCAGATCTAGGAATGCGCGAGGCAGAATTTTCTTGACAATTCGAGTCGAGACCAGAGCCCTGCACGGGCCGGGCGCGCCCGGCCCGACCGCCCGACCCGTTTCAAGTAATATCAAACTGGACCGGGCCTTAACCGGGCCGGGCACATTTCGGGCCGAACCGGCCCGGATACTCTGAAAAACGGTTCGGAAACTAATGTTGTCACCCTATTTGTTTTTTTAATGTCCTCCACTACCTCTGTTTTTGCCGTGTTTGTACGGTCTTGCTGTCAGCCTATGTTATTCGTAATGTGTTTGGGAAACTGATTGTTTATTCAAGACTCCGATGTACTGGTAATACTATTACTATTACTACTTCTACTACTACTATTACTACTTCTACTATTTCTACTACGACCACTGCTAATGCTACTACAAGTGCTACGACTTCGCGTCAGAGTTGACATGTCTGGTGGTACCGAATTTACCTTCTAAGTACAGAATAAAATGGAGAAATGCTAGTTATTATGGCCGGTCTGCGTAGAATGTGAACCGATGCTTGATCTACGAGGGAGAACAGTGGCTCAGTAGAAAAAACACTCACATCTGGTGCTAGAGGTCGTCGGATCAATCCCTGCTCATGCTATGTGAGCTTTGTGGTGGACAAACACCGTGTGCGTGGGAGTTTCTGGGGTGGTCCCGCTTCCTCCCACTGTTTTCTTTCCACCAATTCATCCCATCATCATCCATATAGCCTGAGCCGTAGTTACCTAAAGAACGTATGGTAAAGTCAAGTACTTGACCTAGCAAGTAGAATTTGGTACGCTACCACTGGACCACGGAGGCCAAAACCATGAACTGACGTGCTCATAAGATCAGTGCAATTTGTAGTAATGTTCAATTAGCAAGGCAAATATCGAATGGTGTTACATGTTCATGTATTGTTTATAGTATGATGCTACCAATATAACAAAATATAATAATCAAATAAATCACCAAATCGCCAGGGTAGATTAGGTGTTCCTGGAACGGTGGCTCAGTGGTTGAGCGTTCAGCTCTGGTGTATGGGGTCCCTGGCTTGATCCGAGCTCTCGCCAAGTGAACTTTGTGGTGGACAAACACCGTGTGGAGGGTTCGCGGCGTTCTCCTGTTTCCTTCCACTTTTTCATTTATTTCTCATCATCATCGTCTCCTTTAGGGTAGTTGGCATAACTTGGAACCACCTACCAAGAAGAATAAACTAATGGATTGGGAAGATAGACATTCAGTCTCTGGTGAATTTGATGATGAAGTAGACATCTACCTCAACATGTCATCATGTGTAAGAGAACTAGATATACTGCAGTGGTGGAAGCAACAAGAACAAACATTACCAAAATTGTGTAAATTAGCGCGTCAGTATCTCGTCATTCCTGCTTCTAGTGCGTCTACTCAAAGAGCTTTTAGTACTGGAACGGAGAAATGCTCTAAAGCCTGAGACTGTTGACTCTGTTTCCGTGCTATTCGATGCGTACAAGGACATACAGTAAAGTGATGTTCATTTTGCACTATTGGTTTCTTAAGAAACCTTATATTTTCATTTTCTTAATATCAACTATCCCTTCTATTATATGTGATGTTAAGAGGCATTTTTGATAGCTGATATCTATATATTTTTCATTCAGGGGACTTTTGAGGTATTTTTCGTTCAACAATGATATGTGTGGATTTTGTTTTGATTTACTGCCTCGCATTCCGTCATATAGCTCTGTTATTTTCTTGTTACGAACCGTTTCAGGAACACTTCATCGATCCTGGGGTCTAGGTGATTTATTTGATCATTGTTTTTGTTATTATTATTGTAGCATCGAATTATAAAGAATACAGGAACATGTAATATGATTTGGAATCTGCCGTGCTAATTGAACATTACTACAAATTGCGCTAATCTTATGAACACGCCAGTTCATGGTTTCGGCATCCGTGGTCCAATGGTAGCGGAACAAATTCTAATTAGTAGGTCAAGGACTTGACTTTCTCATATGCTCTTTAGGCAATTACGGCTCAAGACGTATGGATGATGGGGATGAATTGGTGGAATGAAGACAGTGGACAAAAACGGGCTAATCCAAAAACTCCCACGCTCACGGTGTTTGTCCACCACAAAGCTCACATAACAGGAGGAGGGATCGATCCGACGACCTCTAACACCAGATGTGAATGCTTTACCTACTGAGCCACCATTGCCCCTCGTCAAGCTTATGTTCGCATTCTACGCAGACTAGCCATAATAACTAGTATTTCTTCGATTTTTCTGTACTTAGATTGTAAAGTATGTACCACCAGACATGTCAACTCTGACGCGAAGTTGTAGCAGTTGTAGTAGTAGCAGTAGTAGTAGGAGGAGTAATAGTAATAGTTGTAATTGTATTATTAATAATAATAATAATAATAATAGCAGTAGCAGTAGTAGTAATAATAAGAGTAGTAGAAGTACAGTACTTTACACTCCTGAATAAAGAGTTAATTTCCAAAACACATTACGATTAACACAGGCTGCCAACATTAGTTTCCGATCCGTCTTTCACAGTGTTCGGGCCGAGCCGGGTCGGCCCGGTTAGGGCCCGGCTCGAGATTCGGGCCGGGCCGGGTCGAGCCGGGCACAGAATTCAGATCCATCCGGGCCTGGGTTTGCAGGGCTCTGGTCGAGACACAGCTCTCCCACTAGGGAAATATACATTTTTCGAGTCGAGACATCACTTTTACAGCACATTTTCGAGACGAGACAGCCTCAGATCTTGTATTGTGCGCAACGCTATATTAGATTCTGGAGATTGACAGCGTATGCCGTAAATTTCAAAATTTGCTGTGTGCTAGGCAAAATTTACTCTGTCGTGACACATTTTCTTTAATTTTCCTAAGGGGGGGGGATAGTTTACTCAGGCGCTTACATCTGGATTCCTCGCTCAATCCCAGATCATGCGCGTTTTGTGCTGGACAGCATAATGTTTGCAAGTACATACCGGTGGCACATCAGGTACACTGGCGAATTCAAAATTTGCTGTTTTTCTTCAGGTGTGGTCGATATTACTCAGGATGAATTTAAACCAGTAAACATAGTCGTATAACTTCCCCATGTTTCCTTGATTATTTGCCATAAACTGTGAGAACTTAGAAATTTTAGATCCAAATGAAATCCGCGAGTTTTTTTTAAAAGTCACCCTGTATAATCTTCCTTGTGTTGACAATAACCGAAACTTGGAAGAAAGGAAAACACCTACGTTGTTGTCAAATCATGCCGCTTTACCGAATGTTCCATTATTTTGTTATTTTCTATATATGGAACACCGACTTTAAATGAAAGAAATAGTGAATTGCGACGAACAAATGCAGAAGTAATGAGAGTCTGATTTGTAATCTATCTATCTATCTATCTATCTATCTATCTATCTATCTATCTATCTATCTATCTATCTATCTATCTATCTATCTATATATATATATATATATATATATATATATATATATATATATATATATATATATATATATATATATATAGTGTGTGTGTGCGTGCGTGCGAACCACACATCTCTAAATTTAAAATTGTTACTCGGTCGACTTAAACCTTTAAGGGCTTTGTCTTAGGAATAGGGGTAAAAGTGGATCTGACAAGGTAGGGGACGCATGACGTCATGCAGTCCCCTATGCTTACCTTTGCCCATTGTAATTTTTTTTTAAGGAAGTGGAGGTATGCCATAGATATTTTTGGAAGTGGAGGAACGGCGTTCCCTACTTTTCTCCACTTTTACTCTTGCTTAAGAAAATACGTTTAGTTATCATTTTTGTCACCTACTGTTGTTGTACTAGTTAGTTGCACTATCTTGGTTGAGAATCAAGAAAGTAAACTTTTTTGTGAGTGACCCTTTTGTACATTTTTATGTGAGTAATATTTTTCTTTGGTTTTTGGGCCTATAGAACTGCGAGTCTGTGATTTCTCATCTCAGCGATTGGATAACTTTCCATGTTCAAAGACATCAAAGTGAGCGTCAGTGAATTGCTTTTTCCAGCGCTCTCTATCATTAATTTCAAAACTTTTTTTTTTGTGTGTGTGTGTGTTCATTTTCAATTTCCTCCACTACAGGCAAGCATAAAATTGAAAGTTAACAGCTTTATGTTAGATTCTTTGAAGTGTGTTTTTTGAGCCCAATATTTTGTAATCGGAAATCACTATCATTTTGAAGGTACGTAAGACTCCTTCATTTCTGGTTTTAATAACTGATGAAAGTCAAAGTCCAAAGAATACTTAGTATGACTCTCAGACACAGCATCCGTTTCACTCTCTCTCTCTCTCTCACACACACACACACTCACACACACACACAAACACACACACACACACACACACACACACACACACACTCTCTCTCTCACTCACTCACTCACGCGTGTATCCTGGTGCTGACTTGAAAACGAGAACATAGACAGCATTGCCCATTATTTTACAGGTGTACTACAGCAGAATCCATGACTACACATAGGCTAACCCTTTGCTTCTTCCATTTTGCTACCTCATGGCCCTCTACGTTGGTCCAATGTTTGTTTTCGTTATATTTTTGTTTTACGTCCCATGATTATGATTTCCGAGTCGAAAGAAGACAGTCATGATGATGATAAATGAACGATATGGTGGAATGAAGAAAGTGGAAGGAAACTGGAGAATCTGGAGAAAATCCACACGCACAAACACAGTGTTTGTTCACCAGAAATCCCACTTGGCGCAAGATGGGATCTAACCTGGAATCCCATGCACTAGCGATTAGTGCTGTACTATTGAACCATCGCGTTCTCAATTTGGATAACGTTTGGAGAAAATTCGTGTATAACTAGAAATGAAATATTTCAGTTTCACATCCCTCGCTTATTCCCTGTAAGGTAAAGAAGCGAGAGAATTTATTAAAGTGAATGATTATAAAAATAGGTGGTGGAATGAGAATTGAGAGAAAACTACAGGGTGGTTCGGAAGTGGGAGTACCCCCATTTGCCTGGCCTCCAAGAAGTCCCATTCTGACGACACCAGACAATGCTCTCTGGGGTTTCATAAAGTAACAAGTAAGAAACACTTCATATCACACAGCGCAGGAATTACGAGCAGCTGTGGAACACACCTTTACCCTCGTGACTCCGGAGTATCTTCGCAAAACATCTGCGAGAACTTGGCGCAGAATTGAACTGTGTTACGACATGGATGGTGATCATACCGATGTTTGTGTATCTTAAGACTTCAAGGTAACTGTGTACAGACATTCTACCATAACTAACACTATACTGTTGAAACTAAAAGCGGGTACGCCCACTTCCGGACCACCCTATAGAGAACTTATGGGCATGATTATATCTATCACAAGCTCATATGCTGCTTGGATTGAACCAGGAACACCTCAGATTAGAGGAAAGCCCCCTGCCACTGAGCCACCGTGCCCCCAGGAAGTCTGATATAATGCTAGAATTTTCGGTGGATGTACGCTCGACAGTTTTGTTAAAATATAGCATACACTCACCCGCGTATACGTTCTTTCACGAAATTAAGAAGAGTAAATGCTGGTCTATAAAATTACTAGGAGGGTATATGTCGTATAGTCCCGTAGACACTCCAGGACCAGGTTATGCATGTTTCTGAATCTTCTGTGCAGTTTCTTTCAGTTCTTGCATTTTAAATTTATCATCTGTCACGTTTAACATGCGGAATATTAATACTGGACTTTATGGACCTACGAATGATGACTGAGGAAACTGATATTAGTAGGACCTAAGCTGGAAAGAGAAGTTGAAATCTCCAAATAATCAATTTAATCAAGAACGAAAAGCAGAGGGCTAGAACCCCAAATACACGACAGATTTACTTACAAATACGATTTTGCAGTATTTGCAGTATTTCGAATAGAAATAAGTACAGATGTGCAGTTTTTTTTTTTCGAAAAAACGCCAGGAATTTCATTTTCCAAATTTAATTTAGACATACTGTGTCCATCTTAGTTATGTTACGTGGTTAATGTTTCTGCAGTGCGAGTCATTCAGTTAAAATTATGGCTTTTAGTAAACAAACAAACAAAAAAAAAAATATGGTTCACAATGTATAACATTAGTTTTTAGTGTATGTCGAGGAAAATGAGCGTTTGTACGTGTATAAGCAGCGGGTAGTATTGAGGTAATCTTGTTTGGGCTTCCATCACAACACGTTCCTGACCATGATGAAATTTTACTAAACGTGTTTGTGTCTGTCCAGTAATTGGATTTATTCCAATATCTTTTTTTACTTTTTTCTTCCGCAGCCAAAGGAAAGGAAAGAGGTAACATGCTACTAGCACAATTAGAGACGGAAGCAGAACTAATAAAAAATGTTGTCGGTAGTCGTTCTGTCGCAGGAACAGTCCACAGCAATTGGCGTCTGGGTGTAGGAACTATTGAGCTAAATATGAATGAATACATAGTAGGATGTATGTGTATCTATGTATCTTAACGCTACAGCCTAATTAGTGGTGTGGCCGGCCACATACCTTTTAGTCGGGCGTTGTGTGGTTAGCGCATCGGCTCTCAGTTCCGTTATTTCTAGATCTTTGATCGGAGCACGTTAGCCCTGAATTTAAGTATCTCCAGCTCCTCAATTGTCTCAGCTTCATAGTTTCTAGGCTTCTAGATCAGAGTACATTAGCTCTTAATTCAAGTATCTCCAGGTATCTAGTTATTTCAGCTCAGTTATTTGTTGGTTTCTAGATTAGAATACATTAGCTCTTAATTCAAGTACCTCCAACTCCCCAATTGTCTCGTTTCCGTTACTTTTAATACCTTAGATCAGAGTACATGAGCTCATGATTCAAGTATCTCCAGGTGTCCAGTTGTCTCAGCTCAGTTATTTCTAGGTTTCTAGATCAGAGTACATTAACTCTTAATTCAAGTCCCTCCAACTCTCTATTTGTCTCATCTGTTATTTCTAGGTCCCTAGATCAGAGTATATTAGTTCATAATTCAAGTACCTCCAACTCTCCAATTGTCTCATCTCCCTTACTTTTAATACCCTAGATCAGAGTACATTAGCTCTTTATTCAAATATCTATAGCTGTTGAGTTGTCTCAGCTCAGGTATTTCTAAGTTTCTAGATCAGAGTAAATTAGCTTTTCAAATTCAGTACAGGTATCTTAGGTGCCCAGTTATCTCAACTCCGTTATTTCTAGGCTTCTAGTTCAAAATATATTAACTCTTTAATTCAAGTATTTCTAGCTCCTCAATTACCTCACAATGCTGTGTCAACATCTTAAATTCTGAAACTCCAACATTAATTGAACTGGAGACTGCACGCTTGTCATTTCGCCAGTATGTTAGCGTATCTATGTAGTTAACTAAAATCAAGCTTCGTTTTGGTGACTTAAAATAATACTCACTCCTGAGGGCATGGACGAAGATATTAGAAGATAATTGGAACAATCTCTTATTTGAAAATTCTAACAATATTCTTCGGGTATTTGAATATTTAAAAGAAATCGCATAATTACTCGAATGATTATTAAGAAATTACCTGATGTTCGGTTAATTATTGAAATAACGGCAAGTTATCGATAGTTACTTAAATAACAAATTATCCTTAGTTATATGGTTAATTATTCAAACAAGTCGAAAAGTCGAAAAGTATTTGAATAAAGTCGAAAAGTATTCGAATTTTAACTTTTGAGTGCGAGACATATTTTATGTTTCACTTTTCTTTCTAAATTAGTGTTCTGGATTTCAGTCTCGAAGTCCTGTTGGGCCTACGGTGGCTCAGTGGTACAGCGTTCACCTTTGGTGCATGGGGTCCTTGGTTTCGATCCTAGCTCACTCCAAGTGAGCTTTGTAGTGGACAAACAGGTGTGCGTGGGTTTTGTCGGGGCTTTCCCTTTCATTCCACCATTTCATTCATTCTCATCACTGAGTCCTTTAGCCCACACGGCACAATCGTAGGACGTAAAAGTTATATTTCGTTTTCGAAGTCTTGTTTTACTTTTCTTTTATAATGTTTGTGTTTTTGCTTTGTACAATTATGTTACAAAGAATTTTGAGAGAATGTGCCTTGAAAGAAAGTATAAGCTTTCTGTCGGTAAGTGCGAAAGCAAAATGCGTTTTGGTGAATAAATAAAAAAAACAAAAAACTAAAACAATTTAGTAAAATCTGAAAATATTCAGAATGTTGTATCATGTGTTTACCCCCTATGAATAGGCAACCCAACGTACAGCTTTTTATAGAATTCATCTTCTGGGCATCCAGCGGTGATGATTTCAAAACATTTTTTCCTACCCCGGGGGGAGTTTCGTTACATAGGAAGTGAAAGTATTCTGTAGTAGTAACCCACGTTGAACACAGATACGCCCCGGGGAAAATTCCTCCAGGGCCAACCCTGAAAAGATGTCAGTGGTTCTGTTTCGTTCCTACCATAGTAGGGCATAATGATAGTTCTGTTAACCCCACATGAAATAAATTTTACGAAATTTTTGAAAGCGAATTTATAATAAGGTAATTAGTTTGCAATTATAATTTCTGATTTGATTACGATACCGGTACAAATTAATTAAACTGTGCTTTTCTATGGGCAAATGCTGAATTAATTTATACAGATAAAACTAATATGAAATCTCAGTGTTTCAATACTTGAGAGTGGTCATTTTTTAACCGAAGATCAAGGAGAACTCGAAGTACAGTGACGTAATATGTATTCGCCTTTGACACAAAGGGTCTGTAGTTCGATTCAAGACCACGCGAGCTTGTGGTGGACGATTTTGTATCTACTGAATTTGCTCCTGGTTATTCAGTTCTGTGCACTAGTTTCCTTTCAAGAACGCTTTCAGTATTATCACCAACCTCACCAACAATAATTTAGTAAACTCTGAAAATATCCAGAACGTTTCTGGGGCTGAGAAGTAAAGTAGTATAAGTGATAAAATATTAATTTCACAGGAGAAACGAAAAAGTGTTTTCAAGACAATATTTTGTTGAATTGCGTCGATTGTTCATTGACGGAAAAAAAAAATTTCACTTCCTGCGTTTCAATTGTCACATCCCAAATCTTTCCTAGTGTCCCTCATACTAATGTAAGTAAGAAAAAAATATAACCAGCCAAAAAGTGACTTGGGATAGTTTACCTCTCAGCCCCTTAGATTATTGTGTGTGTACCTCCTACAGATAGGCAACCAAACTTACAGCTTCACCATAGAATTCACCTGGGTTCCCAGCGGAGTGATGATTTCAGAACATTTTTTCCTACCTCGTGGGAGTTTTCGTTACATAGGGAGTGAAAGTATCTCCAGCTGTCCAATTGTCTCAGCTCAGTTATTTCTAGGTTTCTATATCAGAATACGTTAGTTCTTAATTCAAGTGTCTCCAGGTGCAAATTGTCTCAGTTACGTTGTTTCTAGATCAGAGTACCAGAGAGCTCTTAGAATCTCCAGCTCCTCAATTGTCTCAGCTGGAAGTTCTATAGGACTTTAAGTGTACAGAACATACAGGGAAGGTTATACTAATCGCTTCATTCCATTAATATATATATATAATTTTTCGTAATAAGATTTTATTAAATTATATATACCGTAGTGGTATATATATATATATATATATATATATATACCGTATAAAAGCCTCCGATAAAACTTAAAACTTCCTTTCATGTTATAACGTCTGTATGTTTGGTGCATAAATATAAATTTTGTCCCTACATGGCTTTCTGTACATGATGTGGCTCAGTGGTAGAGAGGTTACTTCTTGTGCGCGGAGCCCCTAGTTCGATTCGAGCCATGTGAGTTTGTAGTAGTCAACATCTTCTGCTTGGGTTTACTCGTTTTCACCCACATTTACATACCATTAGTTATTTCCATAAGCATTTTTTAATTAGTCACCTCTTTTCTTTAGCGTACAAAGCATAATCGTTAGACATAAAACTAGAAACTTTATTTCATTTACGAAGAGAAAAAACTGTTTTTTGTTGCTTTAAAAAATCAATCTGAGAACAAAGGCCTTCCTCATGGGCGCCCGAAAGGGAGTTCACGGAGGCCCGGCCCCCCTGGCTCACGAAAATGTATACGTAATATGGCAAACCACGTATATTAAATACCGAAAATTCCAGACGTAATATAGCAACTATGGAGATGCCGCCCCTCTAGAAAATTTTCTTCGGGCGCCTCTGGCCTCCCTTACTTGTTTTATGTGTATATTAAAGCTTGTGTGATATAAGGAGGGCAGGCTTCTTACCACAATTCTTGGATCGCGGTAGCTCAGTAATAGAACACTCACTTGTGCGTGGGATCACTGATTCGATTCCACTCTGCTCCAAGTGAACTTTGTGGTGAACAAACATAATGTGCCTGGGGTTTTCGGATCCAGTTTCCACCTACTTTCGCCATTCCAGCATTATAATCCATTTCATCATCACCGCCTTCCTTAGAATCGGTGCATAAAAGTGGGATGTTAAAAGAAAAATCCAACATAATCGCGAAACGTAGGCAGTTTCTCATGCAAACGTGACTGTTAAGGATTAATCAATCAAGGAGACTCATGAATAAATATGAGGGAGAAAAAAAAAAAAAAAAAAGCCAAGCAACAGCAAAAGTGTAACATATACCGTAAGTCTTCTGCTACCTTTTGCAAACGTTATAGGAACTTTCGTGGTCGTATGTGACAGTGATTTTTCTTCTCGACTTTTGCGAGTTTCGTGCGTGTATTGTCAGCGTTGAAAGTTCGAGACATCGAAAGATATCGATCCACATCGAAAGCTGTGTGTGTGTGTATGTATGTGTCTTCGTCGATGCTGAATGCGGGAGAGTTTCGCCAATGCGGCAACCGCATGTGTTGTAATATCTGTGGACTTCATCCTTCTGATTATACATACTAATGCTTCGGTATGATCAGCGGAGTGTCGAATTTATAGATGAGGAAGAGTTTGAAGAGTTAAATGAAGAGCGCAGATATTCTTGGAGTTTGGTACGTTTCTTTAGATTTATAAATAAAACCTCTCTCTTGGCTGCTGTGTTTTAGAAGTTACAAAAATCAATGATGTCGTACGTATAAAGGTAGAGCAACGTATTTTTGCATGAAAACAGGTGTGTATGTACTACAAACACGGATAGGATCGTACAGGTATTGTTGTGGTTCAATCCTTTCCTTGAATTAGTAAAAAAAAGCTTGTGCATGCTTAGCAGACGAATTGTATATTGCTAGAGATTTTAAAAAGAGTGCAAGGCGTTACCTTGAACTTAATCTAGTTGTGTTGTGTTTGTAGCCGAAAATAAATAGATACGTGTGTGTAAGCATAGTTTTGAAACGTACATTCTCAGTTTTTGCTTACGCAGTGGAACCAAGAGACAAACATTGGAACTATACTTATTATTTAAAGACTGCATTTAATAGTTTTTTTTTTTTCAGTAGTAATGTCAATATATAATAAACAAGAATGAAAAAATATACACTTGTGGACCAAGAATCCGTAGTGGTTCACGCATTCGCACAGTAAGAGATCTGGATTTGATTTACAGTCCAATCATGCATTCATTTCATTCTTGACATATCATTAAATTAGCACCTAAGTGGAATTAGTGCGTTATAAAATCCGTTATTTTCTTCATTTATCACACACAATGCCAATTTCTCTGCGTTTAATTCTGTATTCGGGGGCCAAAACTAGGTAAAACAAAAACAAACAGAACAGAACAGAGTGTATACAGGAGGAACGAGTTGTTATGGAAAGATAATTAGTGTGTGTAATGGAGGAACACGAAATATTTCCGTGGGAAAGTCAAAATTAGATAAAAAAAGAAAAGAAAAAAGAAACCATTGCCAATCTACACAAACCACGAAGGTAAGTATAAAGTTAAACTTACAGTGAAACACATAACCTAACATAACCAAAATCAGGCTATATTTAGCAAAAGAAGCATCAATTTTTAGTCTCCCAAAAATCTGGTCCCCCAGAATTTATCCTTTATCTGTATGTTTCGGATGGTAGGTAGTATCTCCCACAAATTCATCGACGGTTCCGAAGTCGGTACTGTGACTTATAATGAGCCATTCTAAATGATTATGGGAATCAATGTTAACACCTAATTTAACCTAAATAACGAACCGTAATCACTACTAAATGAGTCAGTCACAACCAAGTGATTTGGGGAAGAAACTAAATAATACCGGTATTCGTCTGTTATCTTCGATTTATGTCTTGGGACTACCGATGTTCTTTCTCTAGAATCGAACTGAAGACTAACAGATTGGAGGCATGTAATATGGCATTCAGTTGCATTTCCTTTTGTACTACTTTTTTTCCTTTCACTTGTTTCCTTTTGTAAAGATATAATTTCTCATGGTAATGTTTTGATAAATTAGAATAGCATTCTATTAACAGAATAGTGAATCACAGTGCTTCTGGGGTAGAAGGGTCTCTGGTTCGATCCACCGCCTCATACATTTTTGTGGAGAGTATTGTGTGCTTTTTTTTCTTCGAGATTTTCCCATTTGTTATTATTTTCCTCAATTTTTGTACTGTCTTACACTAGTACAGTATCTAGCTTGGGTTTCTCTTAGCTTGTAGGACATTACTACTCATATATTAGATTTAATTTCGGTGTTTAAGTTGCAAAAAGCTAACTAAAATATATATTAATTTTGAAGTCATTACAATATCGTGAAAGAAGTTGTAGTTTCTAGTCGATTTTTTCTCTCTGAGATGCGAATACCGTATCTTTGCGTGTAGTAATGTACTTGCACTTTAAAGCATGTAATTCTTGTTTAAGACTAAGCTGTATGCAAAGTTAAAAAAAAAAAAAAAAAAAAAAAAAACTGTTGTGTATTGTACGGTTCGGTACTTGACACTTCTTAGTTATTCCAAACAAGAAACAATTGTTTGGTTATTTTGCAAATTGTAATGCAATGTTTAGTAAATTAGAATGGATGGATGCGTGTTTACATAAAACTTACGTAGTAACTAACATAGGGATTCTCAACCGGTGTATCGTTGAATGGTAGAACCAGTGTTATGCTTCTTCCAGACATGTTTCTTGGGGCGCACTGCCCCCCGGAGCTCCGAGAGTGCCCCCGGTCAAGGCCGGCCTAAGACGTATGCGGTCGCACACATGCGATTTTTAGAGGGGCGCCGAAATGAGAAAAATATAAAAACTAATGTGACAAAAATTTAATTTTTTAAATGTAATTTTGAATGTAAATGAACCATTTGAATATATTGATAACTTTTGTTCAACAAATAAAAATGTTGCTTGAAAGAATTGGAGGATTTTCTATACCCATTTTCATTGTAAGGGGCGCTCAAACTCATTCTTGCACACACAACATTTTGCTCTTAGGCCGGTCCTGCCCCCGGAGGAAACCAAAATAATACGTCTATAATATAATAATAAATAGGATAGTACCACCAGTGCCCTCCGAATACCAAATGTGCCCCCTGGAACATTTTTTCTGAAAGAAACACTGAGTGGAGCAAGGAACATGAATATATTTTTATATATATATATATATATACCGTAAGACGATGTTACTTTGCACAAAATATGAAGAGAGTTGCACATACCTTTTTCAGTAAAACCATGAACTGTAAAGAGAGAGTTTAAACTGCCACCATAAAATAGAACATTTAACTGCATTTTGGCTATAATGTTGGCTGTTAACTTCAGTTCTGATTACCGAGAGGGTTTGTTGTAGAGGTATGGAAAGCAGTTACTGTAAAGGCCGATAAAATTTGAAAGATATCACCTACAAGAATTTCCGTCAAAGTCAAGTCAGTTTCTTAGAATACTACCATGTATAATGGGACTTTGAAACACTAGTTGAAATTGAAGTGTGAAACGTTTTAAAGTCATAAAAAAGATAAAACTGGGAGAAGGCGGTTTCAGCCTCTAATCGGGTTACTTTGCACCGGTCCAAAGTAACTCCTTAGATAGAAAATTATTAACTGCTGGTATGTGCTGCCTTCTAATTTTAGGTAAATTTGGGAATGGATTTCTTGTTGGAAAATAAATTACGAACAGTGGGGGATCCAGAAAATTAGTTTGAGAGGGGCTTCACTCAGAAAAGCTTTTTTAAAATTTTATTTATTTATTTATTATTAAGAAATCACTAGACTTCCGACGGGGGGGGGGGGGCTTGAAGCTTATACGTAGTTGGTTGATAACCCACTTGTCTAGTAAGTATTAAATGACACTAGACAAGTGGCTTATCAACCACACCTGTCCTCAACCGATTGATTGCTTGTGTTTATATACTACGCTGCCTTTAAAAGGTCATTTAATACTCAATCATTGGCTTGGATAGCTTTTAGAGCGTCCGCTTTTTGCGTGTCTTAAAGACATAATAGTCACTAAAGAATTAATCTTTATCCTACAAGCGAATAATGAAGTCAATTAAGTAATAATAATAAAGTCAATTAAGTAGTCTAATTATTAAAAAAAAGTAGAAATAATCTTAAGAATTGCTGAAAATATTTTGTGAAAACATCACTGTCCCTTTCGATTCAGATGTTTTATTTATTTATACATAATTTTACGTTACCGACATCTATGGCCTTAAGCCCGTTACTTATGAGGGATGACATCCCTCAGTAAACACGCTATCCGTAGAAAGGGAAGGAAGGAATGAGGAAAGAATGAAGCGGCCTAGGTCCTATGTTAGGTACCATCCCATCATTTACCTCGCGTGAATGTGGAAAAGCCAAAAAAACCTCACTCAGGATGGCTGTCGTGAAAAATAAAAGCCATTATACTTTTTTCAACCGAGTGCCCCCACCGTCAATTCAGATAGTTATTATAGGGTACATGTAATTCAGATTCAAGTCGTCGGCCTTCAACTTACAAATCTTCCTTTGTTCCCTTTCTTAGCGGGGCGGCAAAAATAGAAAGTACTAAATATTACTTCCATTTTTGACAGCTGCTATAGTCTACTCATCATTTATAGAAAGAAATATTGTAATTGTAATATCCCTCGATCATGACAGAGACGTGGTAAATGAAATGGAATCATAAACAAATAATTTTTGGAACGAAGAAGTTCGACAGGACAGAACGCAAAGTCTAGGAAAAAAAAAAAAAAAACGCATGCAATGCGATCCAGAGCTGAAGCAGGAATTTTAAGACGTACATTTTCTTTGAAGTACTTGTGTACTCTGTACACAAAATTTCACGAGCATGTCGTCTGAGAAACCCACCTCCTCTCCTACAGTGTCTGTAGAAGCTATTATGTTCTTATTTTCTTCCAATAAGCTAATCAATTGTGAACCGCGAAACTCAAATATGACGCAGCATGCAGTGGAAGAATTTGTTGAATTTTTGCTGTACACTTTTCTTCTTCACAAATGAAACATCCCATGCTCTGCATTGTATCACTACTATACACACTTAACAATGCAGACAATCGTTGCTCGGAATAATTAAAAGCAAAACATGAGGTCATTGTGTGAGATCAGTAGACAGTTGGCTAAGCAATATACATTTTGTAGTGAAGAAAGCCATTTATTTGTTTATTATTCTTAGGTGGAAAATTTTAAGTCTGAATGACACGAAAAAACTCTATTGGAATGTGTAGATTTTCTTTGTAAGACCTGAAGTAAATTAAGATCTAAGTGCCATTTGAACAGTTTTGAGATAATGTTGTTTTTCCTCGATTATTTGTACCGTGCACATACACCTCATGCCTTCTATTGGCAATGATCTGGACTACTATGCACAGGATTGGCGCTTAGATCCGAATATACTTAAACAGGGTGTCTATCGGTCACGAAAGTCATGAAATCAGAAAACGGTCATGAAAGTCACGAAAAAGTCACGAAATTTAGCTTTTGGGTCACGATTTTTTTTTTTTATATGGAGAAATACGGTATAGACTGGAAAATTTTATTTTATAAAACATCAAAATTCACCACCAAAAATGTCTATGCTCGGCTTCAGACGCTACTAAGTCGCAAGCAAAGCATTCTTCTATCGCATGCATGAAAATTCAGTCTAATTTGCACTTAAATCCGCTCTTCAGAATGTTAGGAAATTTTATGATTTGGTCAAGAAAAGGTCACGAAAAAGTCACAAAATTTCATTATGGAATTTGAGTAGACACTCTGTTAAACTGGCTTGGCCCATGGACCATCATTCCGATTGTAACTCGAAACTTCAGAAAATGGCACTTAGATCGAAATTTACTTCAGGTCTTCATATATAAAATAAGAAATGCTGACTGACTGACTGATCAACGCTCAGGCCAGGCCCGTATCCACTGGGGGGCGGGGGCTAGGGTGGGCCTGGCCCCCTAAAATTTTCACGGTAGGCTTGCATATGAACTATAATATGGTGATGAACTATAATATGATTGGGTCGACCCCCTTAACTTCTACCGCCCCTGATTTTGGGGCTGGCTACCGGCCTGACTCAGGCAAAACGGTTTAAGCTAGAAACCTGAAATTTCTAGGATTTGTGACGATACCACTAAGAGATGAGTTTTAGAATTTCGGCGTGGAAGGGAGGAACATAGACATGGCAATCACTATATTAAAAATGTCCATATCTCGGAATCTATTAAGGTTAGACACATGAAATTTGGTATTTGGACTTCTCATTTAAAATAATTCCAGCGTTTTCTGAATGGGCCGCGGCAGCTCAGTGGAGAGCGTTTATATCTGGTACATGGGATCCTTGGTTCGATCCCAGCTCGCTCCAAGTAGGCTATTTGGTAGACAAACGCCGTGTGCGTGTGTTTCGAGTTTTTTCCTGTTTCATCCCACTTTCTTTATTCCAAAGTTTCATTCTCATCATCACTGTCTCCCTTAACTTACACGACACATGCGTGGGACGTAAAACTGAAAATGTCACTTCATTTTTCAGCGTTTTTTTGACATTTTCCGTAGAAGGGAAGAAAAACACATAGTCATGTAGAAATCCCTTAAAGTTAGATACATGTTCGGGAGATGAAATTTTGTATTTAAACTCCTTACTCAATACAAGAGGTCATGTGCCTCAGCGTTTTTGGAAATGCCACTTGCAGAGATGGAATGGATCAGTGAGTCGTGGGTCAATAGAACGCGACCTACTGCGATCCACCACCCACCGTGACGCACTCTGATCCACCGACCCCACTCTGCTCGGTGCATTGTAGACAGCATCTTCTGAACACTGGTGAATTTGTCTACGTTTTACTTTCAAGGCCTCCATTTTTCTTATTTTTTGTTCATTTGTTTCTATTTACTTAACTGCGATGACTATATCTAAGTGAAAAAAGAACTTCAGGCACTTTTGAATATTGATATTTGTAATTATAATAATAGAAATAGGACTCACTACTTGGTTTTCGAGAGATAGTCGAATTTTACAGTCTTTTTCCCCCTTTACGGTGATTTGAAACTTTCAAATTTCATCGTTTTTCCCGCTGAAAAGTATCTGTAATTTAACAAGGAAACAATTACATGTGATAATTAAATTGAAATTAATCGTAATATGTCTCACTACATACTTTACTATTTTATATCGTAAAGGTCAGATCCACCGGTATTGTAACAGCGATTGACCGTAGGAATTTCAACTCCTGTTTGTGATAATGTCATAACCTTGTTTTAATACAAGTGTAAACTCTTTAGTCAGTGGAGAGGAGCGCGTGGATCATGAGTCTGAATTGATAACGATCTGCTTTAGTGCGTGGTGGATCAGAGTGGATCATGTGAATGGGAAGTCAGTGAGTCATGGATCAAGTTTGCATTGACTCACTCCATCTCTGGTCGCTCTTAACGAGCGAAGGATGGCAATTTCTATTTTTTCTCAATATTTAAACATGACTTCGAGGTTGGTTGTCTCATTATCGCGGAAGAACGTCTGAATAGGTAGAGATACTAGGGACCGATTAACCGAGTTTCTGAAAACCTCAGTGTTATATACTACGAAAAAGAAACATGGAAAAGTACTACCCCTTGTGTCTCCAAGTCCAAAATCTCGATAGGCCTATTTGCAGAAAATTGACAGATTGAGAGAAATACGTTCATAAGCATTATGTAGCCCGGAGCCTGTGGGCCCTCCCGCACAACAAAGTCTGCGGAGCCGTTAGTTACGCCCCTGAGTCCGTTCCATACATAACAAATTAATTAAGGGGACAATACTGACAAATCTCAAAGCCATACCAATAAATATTAGATATCTCTAGGGCCTCTAATAGTAGATATTTTTTTTCTTTTTACAGAAATGAGCCCACGACTTATTTTTGTGTGATGTTTTGTTTATGTCATGTAGTGAACCTATTTCATGCTTCATTTATAAATCAATGTTCGTATCGTATATGGAGTAAGAAAATTTTGTCTTAAAGTGCCCCCCTCGAACGGCGGGAGACTTCCCTGGGGGAGCAGTTGTCCCTCCTGCCCCCCACAAGTTACGGCCTTGCTTGCCTGTTAATTTATCAAACTTTTTTTTTTTTTTTTATTACGCAAGAGGTTCAATGACAGAACTTTTCAAGTTTCCATCTTGAGAAAGGTTATTCAGTTAGGTCCTCTCGTTAGCCACTATTTCAAGAGCCGTAAACTTGTGTTGGAGATGGGATGCAGGGAGGGGAGAGAGAGAAAAAAGAAATACGCACGCTTTGAGCATGGACATATGGATCTATTTTGTGGCTGGATGGAGTCCAGCCAATCTTAGCTCCTGCACCAGATACTAGGCAGAAAACTTGATTTTCAGAATCGAGTAAGTAAAAAAAAAGATGGATAAAAAGTAGAGATGCAAGGGCTCGGAAAAAAAACCGGCTTTTTTGGAAAAAAAACTCGGTTTTTTCTGCTTTGCTTAGGAAATTTTGGGCTTTTTTCAAAATACTGCTTTAAATTGATAAAACAGACTTTGTATCGCTTCTCTATAACACAAAAAATCATTTAATTAGTGGTTGATGCTGATAATAATATAAAACATCGAAAATAAACTATGAATTTCGAAAAAATATTTCAAACAATTTTTCTTCAACATTCTTTGCATTATGAATTCCACAGGATTAACCAATGTATATAATAAGAATTTTTTAACCTCCTATATACAAAAGTAAGCAGAGTTGGCAAGAACCGTGGTTGTTTTTGAAAATGCCAAAAATCCGTTTTTTTGGGGGGTGTTTAAACTAGTTTTTTTTTTGGTTTAAACCAGGCTTTTTTGACTTAGATTTTTTGCTTTATGTATTTATATTACATATTCACAGAAATAAGTTTGTTTCGCCTTGATGTTATTATGCAACAGCGGGGTTATGCCGGAAGAACTCCCATAAGCTTAAAGACGTGCGGTCAGTAAATTTCTTAAATTGAGAATCTCCCACCCTAGCCATTGGGAAAATCCCGTCATTACTTGAAATGTAAGACAATAACGGGAAAATCCTGTTATTGCTTTGCATGTAAAATTTAAAGGTTAACGTACCATAATCAGTACGCTAAAACTGAGGTATTAAATTACAAATTCAGTACCGGTACGTAGATATCATTGAAAGTCCAATCCAAGCTAATGCTGGAAGCTACGTAGGCAATCGATAAATTTTGCCAATTTCTATCAATATATTTAAGCAATATTGGCTTCTTTATAAAACAACACGCATTTAGGCATGCAGAAATATACAATTTGGTTTGTTTCGTATATTTAGGCTTAACATCCTTACGAAATACCGAGGTTATCAAGGAGAAGACTTTCGCTTAAACTGACATCCGAACCGCTACTTGGGTTACGCATGAAAGAAGGTTTGTGGGTCGACCGAGAATTGAACATGGGACACCTTGATTAAAAGGTGAAAGGGAAATAAAACTATTGCAGGTGGTTTGATATCTGGAAACGTCACCATGAAGTTCACACGATTCGCATTTTTCATTCTTTTTATTTTTGTGGTTTAAACCAGTTATTAAAAAAAAAGTTGGTGTAAACCAGCCAACCCTAAAAGTAAACACTTCTTTTTAAAGAACACAAATAACTAGCAAAATAGTATGTAGTATTTTTACTTCAAAATATTCCATACCCTCTTTTTGAAACAAAATAAAATTAAAATAAAACATAAGAGAAATACTTAGATTTATATGATACACTTAAAGGCTGCACATCTAGAGCTTTTGGTTCTGTATATTCTTGAAATTCTACAATTAAGTTTTATAGAACCACCATCACAGTTTACCCAATCCTCAAGTTTTCTGAATTTTTAACAAGAGGGATTCAACATATCGTTACGGAACTCCCCCCTCCCAAAAAAAGACTACGGAATATATTTAAGTTAAGCTAAATACCACTGCACAACAAACATGACTGAGTGATTAGCTTTTGAGCTTCTATCGGGAAGTCCGGGATTCAACCAGCATTCGACCATTCTGACAAAGCTTTTCTTTGTTCCATCTGTGAATGTAGAAATAGTGCGTATACTGTGAGTTGGCCGACTTCCTTTCTTATTGTTTTTAAATAGTTATTATTACTAATTACCAGCAGTGACTGTTTTGCGAAGGTTAGGGGGGCGGTCTTTCGGACTGAAGCCCGTTCCCCAAAGTTACGGAATGTCTGCAACAAACGAAATATCTATTATTTATGCCTTTACTCATAAACTTTAAGCTCCCGTCAAATAAAAATTACGAATGTTTAAAAAAAACTAAACATTAGTAAGAAACCCTTCCCAAAATACTTTTCTAAATCCGTCACTGATTCTCAGTATAAAATGATTTTTAAAGTTGTATCCGGAAGATTATTGCTAAACATATAAACGAAACGAAATATTAGTTATGCCTGTACTCATAAACTTCAAGCACTTCCCAAATAAAATTAGGACTTTTTAGGAAACGAAACAATCAGAAAAACCTCTCCTAAAGTACTTTTCTAAATCCGCTACTGATTATTTGTATAAATTGGTATTCAAGGTCGTGTCCGGAAAATTATTGTTAAATTACTTCACAGCTACAGTATAACAGATATGTAGAAGTACGGTTTGACGGATATATTGAAAAACGTACGCTTTGACGGATAAATAGAAAAACGGGCAAGTTTAACTTTTGCGCTAGAAGCTAGAGTACTAAAAGCTCTTAGAAATGAAACACGGATGACAAACTAAAGAAGAAAAAAATGTCGATAACTCAAAAGTTAAAATAAAGTTAAATAGCCTCTAAAATTACCCTCAAATACTACATTCTTCATGTTAGCTTTAATTCGTAAAACATGTGCTCCATCCATCTTGATGGTGAATTTCAGAGCGAAATATCACATTCAGGTCATGGAATTCTTATCTAACTATAGAATATACTATAAGAAAGCTATTTAGATAAAAAAATCATGAAGTTGAAAAAAGCCAAAATTTCCAAAATTCTCGTTTTTTACCCAAAAAAGCCGGCTTTTTATGTGAAAAAAACCATCGATTCAAAAAAGCCGGCTTTTTTGCATCTCTAATAAAAAGTGAAACAGCCACTATTTCATTAATAATAGTAATATAATTAATAATTAATAAGTTTTTAAAGAATTGTTTCAGATTATATTTATCGTTTGCTGCTTGTCCTAAACTCTTTCGGGAGCTGTAAAAATGATTCGAGGTATTTAAGTTGTACAGACAGCGAAAAATTTAATAAGGATACACCAAGATTCTAATCCTCCTTAAAGAATACCGTGAGCTTATCAATGTATTGTTATAAATCAATGACTTGGTGAACCACCAGACAGGACAATTGGAAACTGAATTTGAAACTCGTTTGTCTACAATAAATTTACTTTCTGACAGAAAACTGTAGAAAATCTTCAGTGAATAGAAACTGTCGTGGAGGGCAGTGGCGGATTTAGAAGGTAAAAAGTGGGAGGAAAGGGCAGTCACAACCCAGACTATGATAGGTATATCATCAGCTTATAATTTTTCATGGGTTCTTCAGAAGTTCCCAACTTTACTCTCTCCTGATGATGGGTATTACGACAAGGGTGGACGTTGACATTGTGGACCTCAAGTATTGTTTTACAGATTGCATAACAGAAAAACTGCAACTGAAATTATATCTAACGTTTCAGAAATTTTCTAATAAAGAATAAAAGACAACGCTTACTATAAAGTTTCAAATATATATAAATAATACCTTCAATTATTTTTGTTATTCTAACTGAGGGACCTACGGCCTCCTGGTCCCGAGCTGGATCCTCTCGCTTCTGGTGAAGAGCCAGCCGTATGGTCAAGAATTCTATGTAGAACTTCTTTCCTTCCCTGACAAATTCACGTCTTTTTCCCTGGGGCTTGCATCTTTCCATCCAGCTTCAAAGATAAAAGAACAAATTTCACTAGTTTTACAATAAAAAT
This sequence comes from Thermobia domestica, assembly GCF_964235325.1. Taxonomy (NCBI): domain Eukaryota; kingdom Metazoa; phylum Arthropoda; class Insecta; order Zygentoma; family Lepismatidae; genus Thermobia; species Thermobia domestica. The sequence continues at coordinate 358,738,874 of NC_137455.1, forward strand.
ATTCAACGAGGAATATTTCTCCTCTCACCCTATTTGGACCCTCCCCACTGTTAATTCAAGCATTGAGTACACTGTTTCAATATTAGATCATTTAACTATAAGTAATGTATTTAGTGTACCGGTATGTGTTTACATATATATTGTCGCATGACCTGAGTAATCTAAATTTGTGTAACCGCTCAGTAAATGGACACCTGTCATTTACAGAGAAGTAATCATTGTCCCATCGGTCTCCATTACTCAGAGGTTTTCCCCGTGTTGCATCCGTTCTATGAATCATATTTCCAGTTGTATAGATATTTAGTGAATATTGAATTTCATTGATCGGAATGGTTGTTTTTTTTTTCATCTGTGGGTGGCTGTCACGATATTCTGGCTAATGCATGCTTATTCACTTTAAGGTTGGAGAATGCAAAATGAGTTGAGAACTCAGTGTATGCGTACGTTCTGGCATGTGTGTACACTCACGCGTATGTACAGTTAACACCAAAAATGAAACTTCTTTTATTGTGAATTATTTTTCGCGATTTGCAAAGAAATAGAGTAAACTAATTTTATCATGAGCTCCCGTGTGAATATCTGTTTAACGTATGCGCTTTTAGCGCGGTGTATCTGGGCAGTTTAATTTCTGGTGAGAGCCAGGCGCGCACTCAGAAATTTTTGTTGGGGGATCCAAACTTTGGGGGAAGGATCCAATAGTACAGGCCACTACGTCTATGTAGTGTTATTTTCCACTCGAAGAGACGGTAAGTAATTGTAAAACACTTCTACTTATATTTTCTGAAAATAAATGAGACAACTAGAATGTTTTTATAAGAGAAAGAAAACATAACGTGTAGGATCAAATCAAATTTTCATGTTACATCTATCATTTTCCTGTTAAACAATTATAGTTTTAGTGAGACATTGTGTCTAATGAGAGCTCATGCGGTTTGGATTAGGGATGGCCTTTTTCGAAAAATCTGTTTTTCGATTTTCGGAAATTTCATTTTTTTTAATTTTTCGTTTTTTGAAAAAATTTTCATTTTTCGTTTTCGAAAAATTCATTTTTCGAAAAAATGTGGCCATCCCTAGTTTAGATTCTGCGGCGTGTCACACAGCTTGAGTGCCGAAAGCGACAAGCTTATGATCTGCCTAATCCTGAAAATAAATAAATAAAAAACTTAATTACTGATAACCAGTGTAGGTTTTTGAGGGGGTTAAGTTGCTAGAAATTAAGCATTTTATCTCAACAGGCTAATGTACTAATTATTGTATATAAGAATTTGAACATCATGTAAATTTTCTTCCTTTGGTTTGAAGCGATAAGAGATTAGTTTTTACTGATTGTATATCCTTCAGGAGCCGCCACTGTTAACAGAATATGTATGGATATGAATTGCTCGTTAGTTGATGACTGGGGGGCCGCGGAGGCTCAGTGGTAGAGCGTTCACCTCTGGTGCATGGGGTTCAAACCCTGCTCCCGCCAAATGAACTTTGTGGTGGACAAACACCGTGGGTTTTCTCGGGGTTCTCCCGTTTCCTCCCACATTCTTCATTCCACCATTTTCATTCATTTCTCATAATCACCGTCTCCTTTAACCTAACCGGCATAACCGTGGGACGTAAAACTCAAAGATTTCATTTTTAGTTGGTGACTGCATTCATATAAGAGCGAAACCAGCAATATATAGAAGTAGGGTATTTCCCGCTGTTAAAAGACTTGATGGACGATATAGTTGCGGGCTACAGTAGTGCTGCAGTATTCATTGATTCATATTATCTGTCTTGCGTGAGTACAACATTTTATTCGTGCACCTGTGCAGAAGTAACATCATACAGGTAGTCGATCTAAAAATCTAAACTGCATTAACATGTTGGAAAGAACGCCCCCAGCCATGTATATAAGTACGATTGTATCAAATTGATGGCTTTCATTATTTTTTTCCCCGATACCTCATTATAAGCTTTTAAATAGTATTGTGTTGACAATCACGAAAAAAGCTTTTTAGAAGTAAAGCAAGTCGTTTGTTTTTGATCTTAATATTCATGGCATTGTTACATTGCTTTCAAGCTTAGTGATAAGCAGGGCCCGGATCTTGGTGACAAGTCAACTTTTTTCTGTTATGCATAGGACAAGGCAACTTCAAATAAAAATGTTATCCATCAACTCTAGGTTTTAAAAATATTTTTTTTTAGGGTCAACTTTTGGTCACTTTTTGCCGTTTTGAAGTTTCAGGTCATTTTTTAATGTTTTAAGGTAACTTTTAGGTCACTTATGGTCTTTTTATTCTTCTACATGAGGAAATATTAAAATGAACACTGTTTATGATAGGAAAAACACGAAGTTAAATTATCTCATTTCCTGTTTCCTGACTATTGGGTGGAAAAACTGCATTCTTAACAAGCTAATGAAAACTAAGCTGGTTGACGAAAGGTAAAGGTTGGTAGGTGGCCAAACATATAGTTTTGGGTTTTTGACCACAAAGGATGTGATCACGTGAATAACTAAAAATGAATTAGAAGGCGTACACAGATTTAAAACAGGGGTTTTATCTATTCTCATGTAGTCTACACTTGCGAACTTTTATTGTTTAAGAGTGCTTCCTAGTTTCAACTCGCGAGTGAATTGACGCTTTCAGTACGTACGTACAATGTCGTACAATAGACTGATCAATGGACATAAATGATCAATGGATTGCAACTAACTGAAACAAACTTCTTGAATATGAGTGAGAAACGTTAATTAAAATCCAATATATATACACTATCTGATCAAAAGTATCCGGACACCTGGATGAAAATGACCTACAAGTTTGTGGCGCCCTCCATCGGTACTGCTGGAATTCAATATGGTGTTGGCCCACCCTTAGCCTTGACAGCTTCCAATCTCGCAAGCATACTTTCAATCAGGTGCTGGAAGGTTTCTTGGGGAATGGCAGCCCATTCTTCACGGCGTGCTGAAGTGAGGAGAGGTATCGATGTAGGTCGGTGAGGCCTGGCACGAAGTTGACGTTCCAAAACATCCCAAAGGCGTTCTATAGAATTCAAGCCAGGACTTTGTGCAGGCCAGTCCATTACAGAGATGTTATGGTCGTGTAACCACTCCGCCACAGGCCGTGCAGTATGAACAGGTGCTCGATCGTGTTGAATTATGCAATTGCCATCCCCGAATTGCTCTTCAACAGTGGGAAGCAAGAAGGTGCTTAAAACATCAATGTAGCCCTGCGCTGTAAGAGTGCCACGCAAAACAACAAGGGGTGCAAGCCCCCTCCAAGAAAAACACGACCACACCATAACACTACCACCTCAGAATTTTACTGTTGGCACTACACACGCTGACAGATGACGTTCACCGGGCATTCGCCATACCCACACCCTGCCATCCGATCGCCACATTGTGTACCGTGATTCATCACCCCACACAACGTTTTTCCACTGTTCAATCGTCCATTGTTCACGCTCCTTACACCAAGCGAGGCGTCGTTTGGCATTTACCTTTGTGATGTGTGGCTTATGAGCAGCCGCTCGACCATGAAATCCAAGTTTTCTCAACTCACGCCTAACTGTCATAGTATTGGAGTGGACCCTGATGCAGTTTGGAATTCCTGTGTGATGGTCTGGATAGATGTCTGCCTATTACACTTTACGACCTTTTTCAACTGTTGGCGGTCTCTGTCAGTCAACAGACGAGGTCGGCCTGTACGCTTTTATGCTGTACGTGTCTCTTCATATTTCCACTTCACTATCACATCAGACACAGTGGACCTAGGGATGTTTAGGAGTGTGGAAATTTCGCGTACAGACTTCTGACACAAGTGACACCCAATCACCTGACCACGTTCGAAGTCCGTGAGTTCCACGTTGCGCCCAATTCTGCTTTCTCACGATGTCTAATGCCTACTGAGGTCGCTGATAATGAGTGCCTGGCAGTAGGTGGCAGCACAATGCACCTAATATGAAAAACGTATGTTTTTGAGGGTGTTCGGATACTTTTGATCACACAATATATATATTTAAAAAAAGTCAATATTTAACGAAATAATCGTTTTAAAAAACGCAAGTTTTAAGGTCAATTTTTGTGAACTTTCGGGTCATTTTACAGGAATTTTAGTGTCATTTTGTAGGTCACTTTTTAGAAAATTTTAGGTCAACAAGATCCGGGCCCTGGTGATAAGAGTTACGCATCAGTTGAGTAGATATCCATCCAAGTGAAGAAACAGTTGAACATCTGTCTCTCTTATCTTCTTAAATTCTCAGTATACACCTGTTCAGTTTCTGCAAGGGAAGAAGTCAGCTTGCATCCAGGGGGTTCAACCGGGTCCGGGTCAACCCCCCCCAAAAAAAAAGAACTTCCCAACTAAACATATATTTGTATATTTTCTCAATAAAACTACGTTTGTTTAAAAGGGAAATGATTGATGTAGCGTGGAAATTTGATCTTACACTTCATCTGTACTCTTTCTCTTATAAAAACAATTTAGTTTTTTAAATTTTTTTCTGAAAATTATGGTGGAAGTATTTTCGGGTACAGAATAATGCCCGTTCAATACTAAAATTTACATAGATGTGGCTTGTAGTATTAGATCCCTCCCAAATTTTGGACTCCTCCCAACAAAAAATTCTCGGTGCGTGCCTGGCAACCCTGCCAATGATTTGATCAGTTCTACAAAGGCACAATGAAAACCACTCATAAGAGTGGCAGAAAATAAATCGCGTGTTTTGGTTTTCCTACCCAGAAAAATCACTGATTCTCCTTCTATTACAGGCAAGGGCGTCCATCAGGGGGAGCAAGGTGGGGCGCTCGCCCCATAGAAGAAATTGTACTTCAGAATATCGAAAACCCAATAGAATTTTTACATTAGTTACAGCAAAATTTGAAACTATTTTTGAAACGTCGCTTATACTTGCCCCCCCCCCCCTTGGAAACCACAACATAGGCACCCTTGATTACAGGGTATCCTTCCGCCATGAATAGAGGGAGGATTTTCTTGATTTTTGTACAAATTCACAATTTGGGGGAGATGGCTCGGTAGTAGATGGTTTACGTCTGGTGCGTGGAGTCCTTGGTTGGATCCCAGATTGCACTAAGAGTGCTTTGTGATGGACAGACACTGTGTACTTGTTTTCTCGAGGACCTCCCGTTTCCTCCCACTTTCCTCATTCAACCATTTCATCCACTATAATCATCATCGTCTTTTTAAAGCTTACACGGCATAATCATGGGACGTAAAATTAAAATATTTGATCTGCTGGAGTATATTGATGTTTCTACAAAAGCAGTTAATAACTATTTGAGAACTCTGTTCAGCTTTATTCAGTTACGCACGTTATTTTGTATGTTTGTATGTATATTGTGGAAAGGAAGTAAAGTATTATTGTTAGAATTTAACAGTTTATTTTAGGACTGACAAGTAGTTTTCTATTTTCTTTCGCGTTTTTGCTTTTTCGTAAATGAAATTTCATAAGCTCCATCCACAAATAGACCTGACTGATTCCGCCATGTATTTTCCTTACCACTTTACCGGGAAAGAAATGACACTGTTTCCTAAAGTTGTTCGGAATAATATACCGGTACTGAAAGTTTTAGGTGAATTTTGTGTAGTTCTGCCCAAATTGGGATTTTATCAAAATTTTGTGTTTCGTAGATTGTAGATGATGTTATTGTTCATCTGACGCACATACAACTCACTGGACATTATATTATGCCAAATTTGCATAACTTGTAGGATAGGCACATCAGTGTTCATGTGTGAATACATGATTTCTGTAGAAACAAATTAATTGTTGACAAGGGCGCAGATTTCTCTGTAAATTTGGGGGCCCATTCAGATGCAGACGGCATATATATGAGGATTTTTGAGACAAATTGCATTCAAATTATGCCAAATATTGAATATTCACAAATACAGTGAGGTGGGCCACATGAGCTTTGGGGGGGCCTGGCCCCCCAGGATCGGCACCCTTGATTGTTGAGTCTAATTTTATTTAATTGAGTGTATATTAGATAATTTAAGAGGCATAAGCGAACTTGTACAATTTGACATGACCAGTGGCGTATTTAAGGGGGGCTCCCGGGCTTAAGCCCCCCGAAATTTTATTTACTGTTTTAATAAAGTAAAATATCTTGCAGAATTTTCATGTTTTCAGGAATATACTTAGCAAAGCTCCCCGAAACAAAGTCCGCAAATACGCCACTGGACATGACATATTTGTGTATGTGTTTCTCTTCCAGGTGGTTTTTGTGAATTATATCCAATTGTAATGAAATATTTGGCTTTTTAAGTATGCCAATTGCTTGGGGTGAAATCGGTCAAAATTAGAGGGGAAAAAATAAAATGTTATCTTTAACATTCCACCGTTATACCCCTTAAGTTAAAAAAAAAAAGAATGATTATGAATGTGAAAGTGAAAAATTACGTATAAAATAATTGGAGGAATGAAAACGTGAGAAGAAACAGGAAAACCCTGAGAAAACTCACGGACATGTATGAAAGTGAGTGATTATGAACCACTGGGGGAATGAGAATGTGGGAGATAACGAGAAAACTTTGAGGAAACCCACGATCATTTTGTCCAGCTTGTACTCACATTCATGAGATAGAATCATAGTCTCTCTCATACAAGATATGAGCCCTCTACCACTGAGCCACTGTGCCCTTAGCATATCAAGAATAAATGAGTAAAGTGTGATAAATTTAACTCTTGTTGGCGCACATACATAATATAAGAAAATAAATTTTCACTAAGAACATCTGATATAAACCGTCCGTTTCGTACCACAGAATGCTTTTCTTTAGAGGGTATGCTGATCTTAGTTCAAAGATTCTAGCAGATAGGACACGGTAAAGTGCAGGCTGATCGTAGTGGCTATACAGCGTAACTTATTAGTAAGTTTGAAGAATCACTATATACAGGGTGTTTCAAAACAACACCCACAATGTTTGGGAGGTGATGCCTAACACCAAGATAAGATAAAAAGTATAGATCAACCTGGGTGCACACATGTTTCCTTTCGGAGTTATAGGCTGCCGAAAACATGAAAAAATGAACTTGAAAGCTCCATAGTTCCAAACTATGGGACCTACCGTAGTCGGGTCAAGACTTCACTTAGGAACTAATATGTGCTCTGACCAAATATCCAAGTTTCAGAATCCTGTGGTACTTCCAAAACAATTTTTATAGGGGTACTTGGTGAGTACTTCAGATTATATGTCCGTAGCCAAACTGCCTCTATAAAAATTGTTACAGAAGTACAGCAGGATTTTGAAACTTTTTTTGGGGGGGAGGGGAAGCGCATACATTAGTTCCTAAGTAAAGTCTTGACCCGATTATGGTAGGTCCCATAGTTTTGGAGCTATGGAGCTTTAAAGTTCATTTTTTCATGTTTTCGGCAGCCTACAACTCCGAAAGGAAGCATTTGTGCACCCAGGTTGGTCTATACTTTTTGTCTTATCTTGGTGTCAGGAATCACCTCCCGAACGTTGTCGGTGTTGTTTTGAAACACCCTGTATATTGGAAGTCTACCGTTATTTTACAATTGAAACTAATCTTACTTATTTGTAAAGGTAACCAAGAAAGTTAGGTCGCTTTTTGTGGAGGTTTGTGTTCAATTGGCCCTCACATCATGAGTTGAATACAAATGGAGATAGGGCGAAGGTCAGTTGTTGGTGTGGGTATAGCCAACATACTACCTGGTTGTAGCAGTTCAGTTACACCGTGAACTTGCGTAAGGACAGAGTATGGGACCTCCACAGAGCGTCATAAGAGCATCCATATCGTACGAGTTCAAACTGGGGTCAAACATCGCTGCAGCGGGGCGGAAGATATACCAGGCCTTTGGTGAGGGTGTCCTGACTACGCGGATAGTGAAGCGGTGGTTTAACAAGTTAAGGACGGTGACGAAACACTCGAAGACGTACTCCGTGCCGGAAGGCCAACAAATGTACAAAATGATCAGCCAACAATTGAGGCGAATAGTTGCTAGACATGTGAGGAACAGGGACTACAATTCAGTGTGAGTGGAGAAACCATTCGGCAGCACCTCTATCAACGTGGGAAGCGCTACAGGTTGGGTCGATGGGTCCCGCATGATTTGACTCCGGGCTAGAAGACGACACGAACGGACACCTGTGTTTCTTTGATGTCTCGTCTGAGGAAGGAGCCATTTCTGGACAGGGTGTTGACATGTTATGAGAAGTGAGTCCTGTACGAAGCTCCACGGCGTCGTCATTATTGGTTAGCATCCCATGATTCGGTTCCAAAACAGCCGGAAGCAGCACTGCACCAAAAGAAGGTCCTTCTGTATGTTTGCTGGGCTGCTCGTGGCATCGTGCATCGGGAACTGCTACCAGCTGGTCAGAGCATTAATGCAACTGTGTACTGTCAAGCACTTAAGCCGTGTTCAAGAAAAAATCAAAACTCTGGAGCCAGCACTTCTGAATCGCAATGGGGTCCTCCTGTTACAGGACAATGCTAAGCCCCACGTGGCTAGGATGACTCAGGACACCATTCTACGCCTTGGATGGAAAAATATTGCATCCACCATACTCCCCGGACATTGCACCGTCCGATTATTACCAGGTCCATTCCTTCGATAATCACCTTAGAGGACGCCAGATCAAATCCCTATTAGAGGTGAAAAATGCACAGATACCTTCTTCGCTTCACGGCCCACCAAATTCTACCGAATGGTCGTCGATGCTGATGGGGCAATTTTTGATCTTCCAGGTATATCTTAGGTGACATATCAATGTTCGAAGATGGTGGATGAAGAAGCGACAGAACTTTCTTGGTTACCTTTGTGTGTGTAAAAATCGACTTCAGAGTTTGCAGTGCTTCTCGCGTAACGTGGTCACGTTATAAATGGAGATTCTAAATTTAATCACCATATCACTATTTGCTAGTAGTTACTCACATATCTCATTAGATAATTTTCGAGTTAGATAATTTGCTATCTTTAAATTATTGAAGTGCTTTTCTTATCCGATTCTTTGGCTTGGAATGTGTGATCGTTATCTTGTCGAATTAAGTGTGCTACTGTACCAGAAGACTTCGTAAGGTCAAATGAATGAGAGTGGATTTTTTTCCCTTTGGCGATCCGTTTATTTCTTCCGAGAAAACGGATCCGATTTTTCAGAGGGTCACTCAGTTACTTATTTTTCGACATAGTGGTCGTAACATTTTCTCTTCGAGGTTAGGAGGTCCTATATTCAAATTCTGCTCTTGGCTGTTTTTCTTTCTCTTTATTTTTCGCTTGTAGATTCTTCCTTTACTTCTACTTGGGTATCTGTTGTGGGTAGCTTTAATATGATCTATATGTAATCAGTGGCTTACGCAAAATTTCATAAAGGGAGGTGCAAGCACTTAATTTCATATCCTTTCACAAATGTATATATATATATAATATTTAGTACTATATGTCCAAGGACGGGTGAGGTTGATATAAAGCTACATCTGTTGTTAAATATTATATATATTGCGTTTATTATCACAAAATACAGGATAAATTCGGATATTTTCATCTGAAATTATTATTTTAGTAGGGATTATATTGCGGTAGGATATTAGTGCAGTGAGACCAGCAACCAATCACTGGTCATCGATCCACTGGTAGTCAGTTGGGTTTGTTTACATCCACTTTTTTCTAAGGCTGGAAAAATATTACATTTCAAGACCTGTGCTGCTCCCGTTGTCTGGTTGAACTGTACAAAAAGAGGCGTCCTTTAGAACTAAAACATCCTTTAGTAAAGTTCAATAAGTTAAAAAAATATGTAGTAAATCTTAAGGATACTTTTACTTGGTAAGTTGAACCAGGCGAAGAGACCAGCATGGAGCTTGAAATAGCTGCTTTTGTAGAGAATTTTGTACGATCGAGCACTTCAAGGTATTTATTGATGTTGCAATTATGTTAACTTGAAACAGGAGGAGCAATTGAGTAAAGTATCACTCTCACTACAAAAATTAACGTTTTCATCATCCCAAACTGATTATGCGTTTCGAGATAATTGACGAAATGATTTGTGTGGGGATGTTAGAGTTACAGTATTCTGATATGTCAAAATGCAAACTCCTTCATCTGACTAACTTGTTATACGAGGGGTGATCAGAAAGATAGGTTACAAAGCTTGCAGTGAAACTTGTATTTCATACAGCCAACAGATTGTACACTCATGTCCAAAATGATTGTCGCATATCTATAAATTTCTTCTTCTAAGAATATAATTTGATAATGCTTTTGCAGGGTACTTTTAATATGATAGTATGAAAATTAAAATGAGTAAAACAAAATGTTGCTAAATGGACAAGAAAGTTTTATTTTCGTTTTATTGTTCTTATTTAGCACTCTTTTCACATGAAATTTTCCACATATGTACATGTCTTTGCCGATTATACACATATTAACATTATAAGAAATACCGGGCGAATTCGTTATCAAATTATATTCCTACAACATCATATTCATAGACATGCGACAATAATTTTGGACATGAGTGTACATACATTAGGTTATTTTTAGACATAAGTTTCCATATCGGTTAAGACATTTATTGCATCATGGAGTGAATTTGAAGATTTCCTGGTAAAGATTTGAAGATTCGACACCATTCTGCGACATTCTGATGAGACATTACAGTCTCTCCGTAAACGTCTACCAGCTGCCGGTGAATTTTAGCCACAATTACATGTTTCGCCCATAGAAATCGAATAACTGAGCGGACTTCTTCGCGAGACCAGTTTTCCAAACAAGTCGCCATTCGTGTTTACCTGCAACTAGCGCCGTAGTTGGCGGTGGCTGAAACTGCACAGTTGCCAACTCCATGTATTAAAATTACCACACATGCCTCATTCCTCCATAACAGACGAAACTCCAGAAATATCAGCCTTTTAACCTTAGTTTCTGATCCTACCTCATATAAATAGTAACCCTTGATACAAGAATGATCAGTTTCAGGTTTGTTTTCAAAACATTATGAAAAATGTATTGAAATACATGGAAAATTACTTAACAAGACTACTTACACAGCATCATGTTAACTTTGCTTGTTCGGATTTTTAAGTAGACCTGATTTTCTTTTCAAGTTCCTTCTTTGAACTTCTTCGCAACATATGTTCATAAGTCAAATTTACCTATCTTTACATGTGAAATGTTTGAATTGACAGTACACATGGGCAAAAAAACTGCGAGCAAATTAAGGAATATTCAAAATATATGCACACGGAAAGTTTAATATTCGAAATGTGGACATGTGCGCATAAATGCAGATGTGTTGTAACCATTTGTCACACAATTCTGCTTACTACTGAAATGTTATTGCTTTTTTTTTTTTTTAAATACACTTATTCAAATATTTAATATACAGTGATTTATATTGCATTAACTTTCTATGCTTTTATATTGCGCAATTTTGCCACTGACTTTGCACGACTTTTTGCAATGATAGCCGCTTTCCAACGGGAAAATGGAAATGTGCGTAGGACTTTGCATTGTATATTTGATATTTTACCATAATTCGTAATTATAAATTTTAAAACAATTTATTGCCATATTATAATTGTTTTTCTTTTTTTCAGGGAGCGGGGTACTTGAAGCGAGCTAATACAGATAGGTTGCAGGATATCTTTAATAAGGTGAGACATAGAGGTTGATATTTATGTTTAGATATCGTTTTGCTCTCCTTTTTTTTTTTTTCTAACATCTCTTCCTTTGAAAGAAAGAGTATTTTAAAATATTAACATAACTTTTTTGTTAATTTGTGACGTAATTAATAAGTGTGCTTTAACTATAGTGCTAAGTTTTTATAAAGACTAATATAGTTTTAAGAACACATAATGATGTTGTGTTTTTGTGATCTTAATAATGCTGTTTGTAATTTGGTAGAATAGTATGATAACTAGAATACTTGTTATTTGTACCTTTTAAAGATATTCTTAAGCTTTGGTATGGGTATCTTTCTTACAGCATATGCAAAATCTTATACATGTGTACTAAATTAGCGTGCTTACGTTGAAGTATTGTAAAAATATGTTCTGATAGTGCAGTGAAATAAGAAAAAGTAATAATAACACGTAGTTAAATATTTCTATAAATCTGTTAAGTAGTATCATATAAAAGTAATAAATTTTTGAGTGTCTATAACACATTTGAATGATTTGAAAAAATCGATATTCATTTTTTTGGTCCAGCAGTAGAATGCAAGCATCGATGTTATTTCTCTGTTTAAAAACTTGAAGTTTATATTTCGTAGATCTCCAGATTTCAGGAAAGTTAACGAACATAAGTTTTTCGTCGCGTGACTTGGATATTCCTAGATTCAGAAAAGAAAAACTATCTGAATTCCGTTGGAAATTTTGTTCAGGGATTTTTAGGCCGATAAATAAGGGGTTTAAAGTTTGGATAGTATTGCTGCGATTAACAAGTGAAACGTGCCTCGTTGACGATATGATCAGTTATTGTTGATAAAGGGTAACTCTCACACTTTAAAGTAGAAAATATGTAGAAAAATGTGCTATTTCAAAAATTTCTGCTGTCGTAAATAAGAGTTACTGACAATACTATTACGTGGTTAAACTGTAATTTTGTTTAAATGCTTTAGGTTTTGTTTTGTTTTTCATAGTAGGGTGGCGGCCATCAAAAGTGGATACGCAGCTGCAATTCCTTTTCCCAAGTGAGAATCACATTGAGTGGGCGATTTGAGTACAATTTGCTGTAACTGTGTCTTTAGTGTGTCTAATGATTTTGAATAATCCAGTTCTAAGATGTACAAGTTTATGCTAACATCTGCAAAGCCAATAAGTGGCACGCGGTGCTCAACAAAAATGGCCGCCAGTCAAAAATTGGCTTGGGTTAAATTTTTTAGAAAACATTTTGTGGTGCCAACGAATACAGTAATAGTATATATAAATATTAAAAAAAAAAAAGAAAAAGAATTTAAAAGTGGACAAACAACCCTTATTGAATCACTTCATGTGGATTGACCCTCTTTCATGTAATCCTCTGTTATGACTGTTCGAGTTTTCTTCACGATGCATTTCTATTGACGTTCCGTCTATTCCTATCCATATTGTTGGTGATTGGATATACTAGTAGCAAACTAGCTTTGTAAGCAGTTGGGAGCAGGCACCTAGAGAATTCAGTAAGAACCAAGGACGAGGAAAGGAAGGAGAGGAAAGGGTAGATAAAGAGTTACGAAATGTTGTCATTGTACGAGTAGTGATAAATTCACGAGTGATGCATCTACAAAAGCACCGACTCCGCATCGAGATTCGTTATTTACTTACTACCACTGCTTCGACAGTGTTACATTGGTCTTTCTGGTCCGTATTCTGCTTGTTGGGTGTCTGGGAATGGGAGAAATAATGTATGACATAACAGAGTATCGAGTTGTAAATGAGGTCTAGATAAAGTCAGACAAAAAGGGAAAATCTCTTGTTTTCTGTTCTGTGATAGCGACCTATGATCAGGAAGCTTCGTTTCAATATAAGTATACAGTTGCAAATTCAGGCTTTAGTTAGGGTTCGAGGCTAAACACATCAGTGTGCCCTTTGGTCCATTGTAGAATATAATCAATGCTTTAAGTGCTATTTCATCCAGTGTAAATTCGGATCTCAAGGGAGGGGGCTACCATAGCCTATCTAGTTCGTTCTCTTTAGACCCGCCTGCAAATATATATAGTGTGTTTCGTGAGTCAACCGACACACTCCGTATACTTGTTGAGGATCTCAATACAAGAAAAAAAGTTTATCTAAAACTTTGGCCAGAAATACCTAGTTACGGAGATGGAGCTAATTGGTAGTTACTTTAAATTGGCCTCATTTCCGTAAGTAGACGTTTCCGACCAACGGCGTTGGCAAACTTTTTTTCTTATATTGAGGCGCTGAACGCATGTGCGAAGTTTATCAGTTGTTCTATCAAGTGTTGCCATCCTACCATCAATTCCACTAATTACGTATCCGTTCAAATTTGACTGTGGAAAAGCTTTCGATTCGATGAAGACCTCGGCAGTTAATTTATTAACGCTTTTAAGTTAAGCAATGCTGAAGAAGCTTACGTAAAAGTTACAGATAACATCTATAAACGACCTAATGCAAATTTCCAACCGTTTGGCTGTACAAGAACTAAAAATACAGGAGGATGTACGACAGGATGATACAATTTCTCCCAGGGTTTATACAAAGATGCGTGAATATGAGTTTCGATATCTGAATTGGGAGGACAAAGGGATGAATGTAAACTGAGAACATCTGACTCATATTAGTTTCGGTTGTGGTGACATTCTTTTCGCAAACAACTCAAAACCACAAGATATGACATAAAAGCTCAATTTGAAGAACAAGGAAGTTAGGCGACAGTGAATATCGATAAGACGAAAGTGATGTTCAACATCTTCCAAGGCAGTCAAGGATTGAAACTGAAAATTACAAGAAGTGAATACCTACGCCTATCTGGAACAGAAAACACACAGGGATAGCAGCGTTAAAGAAGAAATTAACACATGCATTGAGCGGAATACATCCGGAAGGAACAACTTTATATTGAAAAGTAATATATCAATGTGTTTAAAACGTAAAATAGAAATCAGTCGCAAAGATAGGAAAAGAATCATATGGATCAGAAAAGTGACAGGAGTTATGGATATTATCAGAAAAAGAAGAGCGTAGTAGCAAAACAAAGGCTGGACACAATGCAAATGGAAATAATGTTCGATGGAAAAAACAATTTTTGACTGGATACTAAGAGACAAGAACAGACCTAGGAAATATCGTCATACAAGTGTGACGAAATCAAGAAACACTGTGGAGTAACATGGAATATACTACTGAAAGTAGAATTCGCTCCCTGCTTTTTTTAAAGCTGTGTGTTTCTGTAACGGATAAGAACGATGAGGCGCTGAAGTGACAGTGGGATGGAATAAAGCAAATAAAACGATGGTAGATGAACAAAAGCAACTCTTAGACCAGAACAGACCTAGGAAATATCATCATACAGGATAGTGTGACAACATCAAGAAACACAGAACTGCCTCAACTAGATGGCTGTGGAGTTGAAGAGAGCGTCATCCTACAGTGGATTCATTGTGGTTAACTGATGATGATCTGCAATATTCGTCAACTATTATCAATCTTCTGCAGGATGAAGGTCTCCAGAACTCTTTTTTTTTTTTTTTTTTTTCCACAGCCATCTATTTAAGGCAATTCTCTTCCGCAGTATTTCTTGATGTTGTCACACTACCTTATATGAAGATGTTTCTTAGGTCTCTTCCGGTCTCATGGTATCCGGTTAAGAGCTTGCCTTACTAAAAGTAATATACAATTTACCATTTTTTTTTTGCTTGTTTAGTCATAAGTGAAAGGAGATAATGAAATGCAACTTACCACAATTATAGATAATGTTATTCTACAACAGAAAATATGAACCTGAAGAATTTTCAGTGTTGCTATCAATAGAAATTACAGTGTTGCCAGAATATTTCCTCCAAAATCTAAGGCAAGGCAGCGACTAGAGGAACGAATTCAACTGCATTTGATAACGTATCATGTTGTTTTGGTGTCCTGTGAACTACTTTTTTAAATTACAGTATTATTATCATATATAATTTTAATAACTGTACTAGCTGAACATGCGCTCTCTACACAACGCATCATTCGCATATGAGCATAAATCTTCTCATTCCTCACAACATATGTACATGTCCCTTTACAGGCACAAGTGAAAGGCGTCTTGATTTTTAAAAAATCGGCAAGGGGTATCATAAAGGGGAGATTTTTTCGATTATTTTTTCTCAATATCTCGCACCGTTTGCAAGATTTGAGCCTACTTCCGGTTGGAGTTTCTAATTCATGTATGACCAGTGTTTTCTTTTTTCTTGCATGCAGTGTGTAATAAGCAAATACATTACATATACAATTAATTATAATGTCAGCTATATATGGTGTTCATTGGGCAAAACACTCAAAAAATAAAGATTTATCTTAAGACTCGAGAAATGGTTATCCTTCCTTTTTCACTATTATTTGGCCATGGAACAAACGCCTGACACATATACAACATTGTGGTGTTGGAATGTATAACGCATAGTTTTACGATATGATGCTTTAGTTGTTTTTTTTTTAAATGTCAACGCTTCCAGCGTACCCTAAAAAAATGTAATAAAGAAATAATGGCCTTTTTTTTTTTTTTTTTTTTTTAATATTCAATTAGAACTGGACAATCTACGCAAACTTTCCAATCGATCAGTGAAAACGTCATCTTTCTAGAGCCTGTAGTTTCCGAGATCTCATTGTCGAAAGGATTGACCACATACATATAAATATAGTTTAAAAGAACTCGGAAGATGGAAGTACAATTCACATGCATTGATTTTAGAGAAGGCTTATTAAAATACAAAGGCTTTGATCAATAATTTTATGTCATAAACTTTATGAAAAAGATATAGTTAACTAATTTAGACGATTTAAAGTACAAATACTTAAAATGTTTGTCTCTGTTAAACGTGAAATCATACATAACCGTAAATGAAAGATTTAAAAGCCAAAGTTATAGGTTGGAGCTCAGGCGCTTTTAATTGCTATTGTAGCATTTTAATAGATAGATGTTAAAACTATATTGTTTATTACAAACTAAATACAACTATTATTTAAAGAGTAGTTCATACGATCCCAAGACAACATGATACGTAATCAAATGCAGTTTACTTCGTTCCTTTAGTCGCTGCCTTAACGTAGATTTTGGGGGGAAAATTTATTCTGGCAGCATTATAATTTCTAGAGATGGCAACACTGAAAATTCTTCAGGTTCATATTTTCTGTTGTAGAATAACATTATCTATGATTACAGTAAGTCGCACTTCATTATCTCCTTTCACTTATGAGTAAACAAGCAAAAGAAAGATGGTGTATATTTTGTATTATTTTTAGTAAGGCAAGCTCTTAAGAGTTGCTTTTGTTCATCTACCATAGTTTTATTTGCTTTAATCCATCCCACCGCCACTTCAGTGCCTTAATTTTCATGATATTTTCATGATAATATCCGTCACACAACTACACACAACTAAAAGAAGTAGGGAGCGAATCCTACTTTCAGTAGATATTCTGTTCCATTTAGCCTCAGTGGTAAAGAGGTGTTAAAATCGAATTGATTAAACTGTTAATATTACGGCAATAATCATTAATCATATATCAATCATTATTTTTAATATTATAGCCGTATTTTAGCGGTAACGCTTGATAATTTAATGGGATGCCCTGGCTGCAAATTTCTTCAGTAATTTGATGTGATTTTCGTTGAAAAAGCATAACAGTTTGTTTAATATTTGTTCCTCAAAGAAATCTGTAAAATCTGTTTTTTGTTGTTAATCCCTAATAGTACAATACAACCGTAGTTTTTTTTTTTTTTTTTTTATGTGCCACCATGAATTTCTTACTTTGGGCTATACCCTTACATTCATGAACAGTTAATCAACAAATTAAACAAACTTTTTGATTTCGCACATAATTTAGAAATCTATCTCTACATTTGTAGATAAGGATGCCTTGTTTACTAATATTTTTTATTGTTTATTTTTTCACTTGCAGTGAAGTCATACGACGAATATTCTGTAATTTATTTATGAATAAGAGCTCCCTCGTGGCTAAGCGGTTAACGTACGCGCCTTTGGTATGGAAGACCGGGGTTCAATTCCTGGCGGAAGCTTATGTTGTTCGGATTCCACGTTAAGCTATAGATCCATGCCTTATATAGTCTCGCTGCTGAAGGGAACGCTAAATTCAAAATCACATCACATCATCACGTGTGAATAAGAATATAGGGTGTTTACAGCACAGTCCAGTTTTTTAACGATACATGAGGAAATTAGTGAAATAAAGCACGACTTGTACGTCTTTCTAAAACATTACCGAAATTTCAGTTTTTTCATTAAAAGAACCAGTAGCTGTATATGATTTATATTTATGATCACTTTTAATGTTATTATCGACAATTGCAAGATTAAATGTGCTTTAAGTTGATCAATGGAAACAGGTAGATATATCCACATCTGTAAAGAAAGCAATCATTGTGGCTCAATACCAAGTTCAGAATTAAGTGTATAATTAGAGTAGGTGAGATTTATTGTGACTCATTTCCTGCCAAACTAATTGGTGAATATAGCATCTGGCACATATTTGGTAAAGGAACAACTCACAAACCTGTATGTGCCTGTATAATGCTTGTACTAAAATTTAGTGTTAAAATAATTTCAGCAGCCCCACTATTGCTTTCTTCAGTTACTCTAAAAAAAAATATAGGATCTTATATTGCTTGAATTTACATGAGGTTCAATTAAATCTATTCTTCTGTAAACATAAACCAAAATCACTGCATTAACTTTTTCTAATATAGGCCTAATTCACATGAAGTTCAGTTAAACCCATTCCTCGCAAAATATAAACCAAATTCACTACATGAACTGAGATTTCTTAAATTCACATGAAGTACAGTTAGTTCCGTTCATCATGAAACATAAACCAAAGTCACTGCATTAACTTTTTTGTGGTCTTGTTTTTATACATGTTGCTGCGAAATACTTAAAAATAATTTTTAGACAGGAATAAATGTGTTTACAGTACCGTAATAATTTGAAAACCTTTCATTTACGGCATATAATGATTAATTTATTATTACCAACTGTTTTCAGCACTACGTAGCACCTTCCTCAGCAAAGCTGGGTAACTCGCATAAAACTCACTCATTTTTCAAAATGTCATTTTGCAGTCTTGTGTGTGTACGATAACAAGTGATGGATATTAGAAAACATGGTAATGTGAAAATATAAATTTCTTGCTTATGAAATCTTTTACTTTGAAAAAAAAAAAAAAAAAAAAAAAAAAGCTACGCTGAAATTCTTGTTGGAAAGACTGATGTCATTTTGTTGTAGCTTCCAATAGGCATTTTGTGATGTTGCTGACATAATATTGACTCAAGATTTGTACGTTAAATTGTATATACATATATATAAATTTCTTTTAACTAAACATGAATTATTTACGAAATAATTATTTACATGTATATAATAACACTGAAACTGTATAATTAATAGTAGATTAATCGCTAGACGCCGTAAATAAAACTAAGTTTACAGATTATTACAAACTTGCTACGCTGACCTTAAATAATGACTACGCTGAAGTTACTTAGCAAAATCTTCACTATTAAAAGTTGCACATCCTATATTTATATAAGAATGAGACTGCCAAATCTTTACTGTTTCAAATACCTATGCCTATAAACAAAATGCTCCTTTATGTAAGTTCTGACTGACCGGAAAATCGAGTTAACTGTTGATGAAATTTTGCTGCGTTGAGACCCATACTTTGGAAAATTCTGTTTTGAGACAAATATCAGAACAAAGAAATATTAATATATTAGTGTCTGAGCCAAATCATACTTCTGAAATTCTCAGTTCTGTTAATCATACGAAAAATGTAACTGAATTCAGAAATATCATCCTTACTTTATAAAAATAAAGTTACCTTAAGTGTATTTCCTTTTCCACCATTTCAACTTCACACGTGTGATAAAGCTGTCGTAAAGGCTAATGGT
Source organism: Thermobia domestica (assembly GCF_964235325.1). NCBI lineage: Eukaryota > Metazoa > Arthropoda > Insecta > Zygentoma > Lepismatidae > Thermobia > Thermobia domestica. Next base: position 358,758,432 of record NC_137455.1, read on the forward strand.
TTTAGGAAATAAAAAATTAAAAAAAAAAAAAAAAATCGAACTGCTATTTAAATGTCGTGCACCTTGATATTTTTCTTTGTAGAATATTTTGAATCTGTAGAAATAAACTGAACAACAACTTTTCTTTTAGTTTCCTAAGTTTGTCGTATGGATAAACTGATTAAACTTTCAATATCGAACTTGTGAACACTACTCCAAGAAAATACATGTATGTACAAGCAATGTGAAAATTGCGTACGTCTTCCTTATTTCTTCTCATGATATTAGAAATTTGAAGTTTTCAATCTTAAGCAAGGTTTTCGACCTGACAAGTAATTTAGGTAGTCTTGTTACCTTTCAAGTGCGTAATCAATATATCAGTCATTCAAGTGCATGTAAATGAATCGTGTTTAATTCTTATGTTGAACTACTTTGCAATATTATAACAAAGTAAATTCTTGCGTTTTTCCCCTTTTCTTTTTTCAAATAGAAAGCCATTGATATTTGCAATAGTAACAATGTTGAATCTGAAGGAGGATAGTAACCTTGCTAGGGGCTAACGAAATAATTTTGTTCGTAACAATTTAGTTATTGAGGAGCATTAGAAATTAATCATAATCATAATTTATTTCATCCGTTCATCGTTATACAATAAAATTAATGTTTAATAAAAACAGCTTTTCCTCGGTTTAGAATTCTATCAGATAATAAATTGAATCAATGATATAAATGTAGTATTTAGCTAAAAGAACAGTGTCCTTACCTCTATGGATTCAAAGTAAGCGTTTCCTTACCTCCAAGCATCCTAAAAAGTGCCTTCCACATACAGTTTTGATGAAGATAGAAGTCCATGTCGAAACTGTACGCGAAAAAAACTGCATCATTGGAAGTATGGTGCAAGGTACGTCTTGCGACCTTGCTGATATTATATTCAAATATAACTGATATAATTTAAATATTGCTCTATTTAATAATTGTGTTTATTTATAAGTTAGAAATCCAGGCCTGGAGTATATTAATTTATTGGTATATATATATCTATTCATTTATTTTATTATTATTAGTGTAAGGAAATATTTAATCAATTTATGTTGTATATTTATGTATATATATATTAGAGCATCATCCCCTATTATTTAAGAATTATTCATATTATTACTTACAGTTTAGCTAGTGCTAATCGTTGCTTTTTTCCATGCTAACTTTTTCTCTTGAAGCCTGTCGAGGAGGCTAGCTGCTAAATCCATTGTATTTCAGTCTCCCTTACTGGGAAATTTCCATTTCGAGTAGTTGGCGCTAAAAAACTTTCTAAAGATTTTTTGTTGCTATTTTTTTTAGCAGGCCAAACCGTATAAAAAGGCTGCCTCCCCTATCTTCGTGGCTGTGCGTTTTGAGGATTCCTGAATGTAGGATCTTGGCCAGCCAGTCCGCTGCACTGTAAGAGAATAGTGCAGTTTGGAGAGAGTCCCCTCTAGTTAGAGACTGTAATGTAGAGAGAATAGTGATTCTACTACATTACAGATGCCCGCTTAAGCAATTGAGCTTTGGCCGTTAGATAGGATATTAAAATGATAGGGATTTAGGAAATAAGTTGTTATTTTTAGATGCTTAATCCTACGCCTATAACAGAGGCTATTGGATTACTATTGCTTGTTTAGAATGGGAGTATATAAGCTTCCTAAGGGTCTATGGCGGAGGTGAGTGACGCACGTATAGACTCGAGGTTTTGGTTCCGTCCTAGTGGTGGAGGAACATTAATTTTGAAATCCAAATGCGTTTGGGTTCGATCCCTGCTTATGTAATTATAGCATAATTAGGTGCTGTAAGAGATTAGAGATTTCTCACTGCAACTTTCATTTAAGAGAGTGTTAGAGTGAGTATTTAACCAAATTCCTTTATTTCCTTGAGCGAAAGGAAATTTAGAGCCGTGAGCAAAGGCTGACAATCCTATCCCTAAAACCAACCTATCCTATATGATTATTTGCTTAAGCTAGATAGAATCCTTTTGTGGACTTATCTTGGAGTCCCAGAGACAGGTTTAGGCCAGACAGTGACCTATGAGTCAAGGTCCCGTCTTTAAAAGCAAGGAGTACGGTCCAGAAGTAACTGAATTCTGTAAACCGTATTTCCACAGGTCCCTGCTATAATAGAGAGTAATTTGATTAATAAGGAAATTAGGATTTCTAGAGTTTAGATTAAAATACTTCCTTTCTCCATTAGTTATTGGGGAAGGGTAAGAAGGAAGATAGAGTGCATATAGGGCGGAGTGGCGTCCTGAGATATAGTTAGTACCCTACCTTTAAATTAGAGAATTCTATTTGTAAATAAACGAATAATCACCTAGTTAATTTCTCGAAAAAATCATTTAATATTCTTTGATATGAACCATATACCCTAGACATTACGAGCAAGTACTTTGTAAGGACGTAGATAGAAAGTTATGAATATTTAGAGAGTTGTTATCGTAAATTATACGGAATTGATATTCATATTTGGAAGAGATGTGGAGAAACGAGAAATCGAGAATACGGACAAGAAATTTTTTGCTTTTTCTTTCTTCCAAAAGTGGGGAATTCTCGTCCGGAATAGAAATTAAATGAAACCGAGAAACAGACGTAGGAGGAAAATGGAGAACGTAATTGAATTAGACTTGTTAAAATCCGCTTTAGGGATAGATTCGGATGTTGATCTAGGAATAGACCAAATAGTAGAGGAAATACGTAAGCTTAGAGAGGGGAGTCAAGAAAATAATGAGCACAGAAATTGTAAATGTAGTAGTTTGGATGAAATAAAACTACCGTTACCGAAGTTCTCAGGACAAGTATCGGAGAATCCATTCGATTTCCTCGATGAGTTGACAGATTTTGCCAAGAGCAAAAATATGACAATGAATGAATTGCTAGAGAAAGTTATTCCAAATGCCTTAGTTTCTGACGCCCGTAAATGGTTTAATTTAAAGTCGAAATTTGCAGATTTTACTGCATTTAGGCATAGTCTACTACAGGAATATTTTAGCTTTAATTATGAAAGCGAAATTGAAGCTCAATTGGCGACACGAATTCAGAGACCGGACGAATCGTTCTCAAGATTTATTAGAGAAATGGCATTGCTTTTCTCTCGTATGAAAAATCCAGTTGAGGAGGTAGAACAGATAGCTAAGATTGTAAGTAAAGCACACCCTAAGTATAAACAATTTCTTCATGATAGGAAATTTGTAAACTTAAGGGAGTTGGAGGAATACGCCTTGAAAATTCAAGCGTATTTATTAGAAGATTATAACTATGCTAAGCAGCATAGCGCAGGGAAGGAAGAAAGTATCCAATTGGCTGCAGTGAGTAGTAGAGAGATAGACACTGAGTCAGTCCCCCCGATTAGGCCGCAAGCATTAAATCCAGCATATTTTAGCAGGCAAACAAATGAAAAGAGAGAAAGTAAAAAAGAGGGACCAAGTAAGGCTGAAATTAAATGTCATGCGTGTAGAGGTTTTGGGCACAAAAGCTATGTTTGCCCCAGCAAGAAAAAGGTTGAGAACCACGGGAAAAGGGAAAATATTGCAGCTACGGTCACTAGATTTCCTAGAAAACTTGCTAGAGGGAAAAATGCACCTCCTTATCTTTTGGGAAATTTTACGGACAGATTAAAGACTGTTACTTGGACAGTGGATCATTTATTTCATTAATTGATATTAAGACCGCGAAAAAATGGATTGAGAAAGGAGCGAAGTCGGAAAAAGTAAATGAAAAGATTTTGTTAGCTACAGGTGAAGCTAGCTGTAGTCTTGTGGTTATGCCAACTTTTTTCATAAAAAGGAGGAAATTTACGCATAAATTCTATGCTCTTTCTCACGCTTCTATTGAATTAGTGCTTGGTGCTGATTTTCTATCAGAAGCAAAGATAGATCTTTACCTTGCGAAAAATTCATGGTGCTTTAGCGATGAGTCGTTTCTTACGAGATTCGTAATTCCAGAGGATCGAGAGAGAACTTCAAAAAGTTTGTCAACATCAATAAGGGATAACGGTACTCTTTGTAAAGAGGGAAACGATGGTGCGTCAGGAAAAAGAAAGAATTCTTTTTTATTGCATCGAAAGCAAAAAAGGAATCTCAAGGGTGGAGAACAGAGCCACTAATAAAAGCGACAATATTAAATAGAGAGGTATTCTTGTTTTGCGACTCTGGCAGCCTACTGAGCTTTGTTGACGAAAACGAAGCAAATTTGTGGAGAGAGAGAGGGGCGAAGTTTAAGAAAGATCCATTGTATTTAAGTCTAGCGAGTGGGTCAGCGACTTCCTTAGAGAGTGTGCTCGTAGAAGTTGAATTTTACGGCCATAAAATTAAGCAGCGGTTCCACGTGGTATCTTCCCTTCTGAAACCCATAATTGCAGGAAGAGATTACCTGGCGAGGGCAAAGATTGTTTTGTGTACATCGCTCCGAGGATGGTGTATTGAGAACGGAGGGATGGCGGTATGCGAATATGACAAACCTCATAAAAGTAGAGGGGAGGGAAATGTCCCTTGTGCGGCCATTGAGAATGCCCCCAGCCAGCTTATAGAAAAGATGTTATACAATGTTAGTTTAGACCCACAGAGAAAAAATAAAATGAGAAATATTTTGGAAAAATATAAGAACGCTTTTTCAGACAAACCAGGAGTTACACATTTAATGAAACATCATATAAATATTAAAAACCCCAAACCCTTTTCTTGTCGGCTTAGACCTATGTCTAAAGAGAAAAGACAGATTATGGAGAAAGTGTTAGATCAAATGGAAAAAGATAGAATTATAAAAAAGGCGAGTACTCCGTACGTAAGCTGCCCGATTTTGCATAAGAAAAAGGATGGTAGTTTCAAGGTCATTTTAGACAGTCGAAAAGTTAACGAACTAACAGAGAAGGAAAAAGTAGGTTTGCCAAGTATAATGGAAGCCCTAACTCACTTAGGAAAGATGAATTTCTATGCATGTTTTGATTTATCATATGCTTTCGCTCAGATTGAATTAGATGAAGAAAGTCAACCGTATACAGGTTTTATAACTCATTTGGGCACGTATCAGTTCATTAGAGGAGTTTATGGATTATGTAATTACCCATTTGCTTTAGCCAGGTTAATGCAAATGGTTTTAAAGGAACTATATTATACTAAGGTCATCTCATTCTATGATGATATAGTGGTGGGCGGTCAAACACCTGATGAGTTAATTGAAACTCTTGAAGAAACGTTGAAGAGAATTAGCGATGCAGGACTTACCCTTAACCCGCATAAAGCAGTTCTTTTTACGCAGAAAATAGAATTTCTGGGATATACTATTACTCCCGGTAGAATAACATGCACTCCGGAGAAATTAAAGATGGCACAGCAAATTACTAGGCCGAAGAATGTAAAACAGCTTCAAGCGATCTTGGGATTTTTCCAGTTTTTTCACTTTCGGATACCAAATATGGCTATGATAGTTTCACCGCTTACAGATTTGTTGAAGCGAGATGCAAAATTTAAATGGGAAGAAAAGCACGAGAAAGCGTTATTGCAACTAAAGGAGGAATTAGCCAAAGATCCTGAACTACTTCTACCGAAGTTAGATGATCCGTTCTACTTATATGTGGACGGAAGCTCGGTGGCTACTGGGTACACCCTCTGCCAAAAGGATGATAAGGGCCGTTTGGCAGTAGTAGCGTATGGATCTAGAAAGTTATCTTCCACTCAGAGTAAATATAGTTCTACGTATCTAGAGCTTTTATCCATTGTTATTGCACTTGAGAAGTTCGAATTATATTTAATTCATGCTCCTGTCATTTATGTATATACAGATCATAGACCGATTTTATCACTGATAAAATCTATGAAAGTACCAGCGCTTGTACAGAGATGGTTAACAAGAATAATGAGATTTCCAGTTGTGCTGAGATTTCAGCAAGGGAAGACAAATCCCGTAGATTTTCTGTCTCGTCTCGAAAACTCGCACACTGATGGTCCAGAGTTTGAGGGGAGCAAAGAGGCTAATGAATTATTACCGTTAGAAGCTGAAAACGATTCTGGTTTTCTAAAGATAGAGACAAGCGAAGGAAAAGTAGTAGACGTTCAGGAGCTACCAACGTCTGAGGTTTTACTCATTGATTATAATAGTTTTAGGGAAGTAAAACTAATAAAGAAACAAATGAAGGAAAGGAAGAGAAGAAAGAACTTAGTCGTGAGCAAAGTAAGAAAATTTTCTCTAGAAGAAAAGAGAGAAATGCTATCAGAATTACCTTACTGCATGTTAGTAGAAGAAGAGGAAGACAATAATTATGCAGACTTCTCGCAAATCAGAGATTTAGATAAACTTAGAGAAAATCAAAATGGAGATTCTTTTATTTCGAAATTCATTGCTTTTTTAAAAGGAGATGAGGTGTCAGTTTCTAGTAAGCTGAAACAAAAATTTAAGAGACTGAAGAGAAATTGTTTTATAGACGAGAATGGAATTCTGAAAAGAAGATTGAGAGTAAATGATGAAGTTAGGGATGTGGTTTGGATCCCAAATTCATTGAGAGCAACTCTCTGTGTGATGGCTCATATAATTAAAGAATCAGGTCATTCTTCGTGGATAGAAACGCTAAGAAAGATGCGGGAAGCTTACTTCTGGCCAAGTATGCGTGACGATGTACGAAATTTTTGCAAAGCTTGTGTTCCCTGTTTATACAAGGAAAATACTAATACTAAATATGGGTTTATGGAATCTTCATTAGCTGTTAGGCCTAACCAGATCTTGTATGTCGATAATTTTGGATCCTTAGTGCCGAGTAAAATAGGAGGATATAGATATGGATTAGTCCTTGTTGATGGATTTTCAAGATTGGTAAAGATTTATCCTGTCAGAAGACTTACTGCAAAGACAATGGTAGACTGTCTTTTAACTTTTTTCTCGGAGTTTGGACCTTATTCTCAGATATCTAGTGACAATCACTCAATATTTTCAGGAAAATTGTGGAGAGAAACGATGAGTCTGCTTAAGACAAGATGTCATTTTATTAGCGCTTATAGGCCAAAGAGAAATAAAAGCGAAAAAATGATAAAAGATGTAAAGACAATACTTGGCATGTATGCTAACAAGCATGAAAATTGGGCGAGAGATATTAAACTTATTGAATTTGCAATAAATTCCAGAGTTTGTTCGGCTACGGGATACAGCCCAGCATTTCTATTCTTTGGAAGGTCTTTTAAACACCCGTTATATGAAACCCAAGAAGAGAAAGAAGAAGTTCAAGAGGAGCCAGATTATTGTAAATATGTTCGGGAAATCCAACTGAGAATGGAGACTGCTTACAAACGCGCGAATGAGGTACAGAGACGAAAACATGCTGACAGAAAACAAATTTACAATAGAGGTCGTCGACCGAATCCATTCAAACCCGGTCAGATGGTATGGTGGCGGATAATACGGCTTTCTTCCCCCACTAATAAAGTGAGTGCAGGCCTCTTACCGAGATACAGCGGTCCTTGGAAGATCGAAAAGCAGTTAGCTACAAATACTTATATAATTCGGAATCAAGACAGTGGTAGAACAGTCAAGACAAACGCTGATATGATCAAACCTATTTTTATGGCCCCAGAATTTTGTAAGAAGGTCCGTGAACTACAGCCAGAGTTTGCCAAAACGCTATTTCCAAACGAAAGAGAAAGTAAAGTTGGGGGGAAAATAAAACATCCCACAGACGTAGTAATTTAAGCTTAAAAAAAAAAGATTCTTTGTGCTGTTATTTTTTTTCTTTCTTAGAGAAATTTAGCTAGTTTAGGGAACAAGCCTGGCCAAGATCACAGTTTCTCGTCTCGTCGTTTACTGTAAACATCGTTGTTTGTAGTCTAAAAACTTTGAAAAAATGTCGAACGGATTTAAGAAACCTACACGTAGTGTGTACGTTGCTGCTCGTCCTAAAGCAGATGCAAGTTTTGAACTTGAATTATTGTGTCACGTAGATGCTTCACGAAACAATAAGCGTCGTATGCGTTTTTCACAGTTAAATAACAGTAATATTAAGAAAGTTCGAGTAAATGACCCAGGTTATACTCTGAAGGACATTAGAGCACTTCAATATCAAGAATCGTTGCAAAAGTTTAATAAGCAGTTGTTCACGAAAGAGGACTCCAACCTTGGTGGACCGAGTTCGAAAGATTCTTCCAGTAATCCAGATGCTATTGTCGAGGATGGTTGTTTCTTGGATCTAATCACTGATGGTGAGGGGTTAGATAACCTTCCCTTAACACCAGGTAAGGACTTAGACTTATCAGGTACTGTGAACGGAGTCGAGACGGCAAAAAGGAAGTTGGACTTCTAGTGAACAGCAATCTGCAAGTCGGTAGTGCAGATAAACCGAAAATCAGTACAAGTGAGTGAACAAGTGAAGTGAACAAATACTGAATTAAATGGGAAATTATTAATTTTTTTGCTTGTTTTTTTTAAAAAAAAGACGGTCACGAGACTAAGAACTGAAGGGAAATTCTCCCTAAAAAAAATTTTAAGTCGTTACGAAATTAAATGAAAAATTTGTTTGTTTTTGTTTTTTGTGATTGTGATAGTGTTGTGATGAAAAATTTTTTGAAATATAAGACTGATCCGGACTATAAACTGAATACTCAAAGTAACAAGTGAGAATAATATTCTTTTTTCTTTCTTTTTTTTTGTGATGGGGTTATATGCAAGGTACGTCTTGCGACCTTGCTGATATTATATTCAAATATAACTGATATAATTTAAATATTGCTCTATTTAATAATTGTGTTTATTTATAAGTTAGAAATCCAGGCCTGGAGTATATTAATTTATTGGTATATATATATCTATTCATTTATTTTATTATTATTAGTGTAAGGAAATATTTAATCAATTTATGTTGTATATTTATGTATATATATATTAGAGCATCATCCCCTATTATTTAAGAATTATTCATATTATTACTTACAGTTTAGCTAGTGCTAATCGTTGCTTTTTTCCATGCTAACTTTTTCTCTTGAAGCCTGTCGAGGAGGCTAGCTGCTAAATCCATTGTATTTCAGTCTCCCTTACTGGGAAATTTCCATTTCGAGTAGTTGGCGCTAAAAAACTTTCTAAAGATTTTTTGTTGCTATTTTTTTTTAGCAGGCCAAACCGTATAAAAAGGCTGCCTCCCCTATCTTCGTGGCTGTGCGTTTTGAGGATTCCTGAATGTAGGATCTTGGCCAGCCAGTCCGCTGCACTGTAAGAGAATAGTGCAGTTTGGAGAGAGTCCCCTCTAGTTAGAGACTGTAATGTAGAGAGAATAGTGATTCTACTACATTACAGATGCCCGCTTAAGCAATTGAGCTTTGGCCGTTAGATAGGATATTAAAATGATAGGGATTTAGGAAATAAGTTGTTATTTTTAGATGCTTAATCCTACGCCTATAACAGAGGCTATTGGATTACTATTGCTTGTTTAGAATGGGAGTATATAAGCTTCCTAAGGGTCTATGGCGGAGGTGAGTGACGCACGTATAGACTCGAGGTTTTGGTTCCGTCCTAGTGGTGGAGGAACATTAATTTTGAAATCCAAATGCGTTTGGGTTCGATCCCTGCTTATGTAATTATAGCATAATTAGGTGCTGTAAGAGATTAGAGATTTCTCACTGCAACTTTCATTTAAGAGAGTGTTAGAGTGAGTATTTAACCAAATTCCTTTATTTCCTTGAGCGAAAGGAAATTTAGAGCCGTGAGCAAAGGCTGACAATCCTATCCCTAAAACCAACCTATCCTATATGATTATTTGCTTAAGCTAGATAGAATCCTTTTGTGGACTTATCTTGGAGTCCCAGAGACAGGTTTAGGCCAGACAGTGACCTATGAGTCAAGGTCCCGTCTTTAAAAGCAAGGAGTACGGTCCAGAAGTAACTGAATTCTGTAAACCGTATTTCCACAGGTCCCTGCTATAATAGAGAGTAATTTGATTAATAAGGAAATTAGGATTTCTAGAGTTTAGATTAAAATACTTCCTTTCTCCATTAGTTATTGGGGAAGGGTAAGAAGGAAGATAGAGTGCATATAGGGCGGAGTGGCGTCCTGAGATATAGTTAGTACCCTACCTTTAAATTAGAGAATTCTATTTGTAAATAAACGAATAATCACCTAGTTAATTTCTCGAAAAAATCATTTAATATTCTTTGATATGAACCATATACCCTAGACATTACGAGCAAGTACTTTGTAAGGACGTAGATAGAAAGTTATGAATATTTAGAGAGTTGTTATCGTAAATTATACGGAATTGATATTCATACTTGGAAGATTATTAGCCTAAGAGAATATGAATAGCATTTTTTTTTCTTCCAATGGTAACTCTGTATTTAAGTAGTTAATATGCATCCCATCGTTTCTTTCAGTAATTATGATAACGTTTCGTGTTTGCTTTCTACAACTTTCATGTATCTCCGTCGTGTGTTAGTAATACTGTGTATGTATACCTCAATTCAGTCTACGGATTTCTAACTAAAATTTAGAATCCTTTTTAAGATACATGTTATCAATTGTTTGTTTTAGTGTAAAAATAAAATTGCGTTAAGTATTTGAATTTTGTGCAAATCAGAAAGAAATACAAGTAAAAAAGCTAGTATTCACCGCAAAACCAAAATATTCCTTTAAGTAGCGCTTTTAGAAAGCCCGGTTCGGAAAATACCACTTAAAGGAATACTTTGGTTTGCGATGAGTACTAGCTTTTTGTACTTATATTTCTTTCTAAATATAATCACCACTTGCAATACACAGTGATATAAAAATTTCATTCACATAAGACAAAGGATGTCGAGTAGTGATTTGTGGAAAGTTTCTTTAATATCATTTTCGTGTATAGTCCCGTTCTTGACTATGAGCTTCATTTGTAATTTCGACAAACATTTCGAATTCTGTTTTGGTTCAAAATAATACGTATCACCTGAACCTTCTCAATTAGACATTTTGTATTAAAACTTTTCATGCTTGTGCCCACACTCATTCTAAAACTATTTAATTCCGAATGGAATTGTGTTTTCAAACAAAATTTTTTTGTCAGTGCTACTGAATCGCTTTTTGATCCCATCATTTATTGTCTATGGTAATTTTGATACCTGTTGTTTCTGTGTTATTAGAACAGTGTACCTAATAATGCTGTTAGGAGCACTTTTTTTTCTGAATTTTCTTTTTATGCTATATGCTGACAGTTCATGTTAATTTCTTAAAAACACTTGCTCTTCAATAATCTTGAGAGTGAAAGTTCAAAAATAAACACAAAACAATACTGAAATATCAATTAGTGCACTTAGACAATTATCTACATTTTCTTGAGTTTGTGATTAGTCCCAGCTGCATACGAAAACAAAACTGGAATGCTGATTGGAGGAGATTACAGTGATATCCAACGGAAAGAGACCTAAACAACAACTTCAACAGAACTATGTGGCGGAAACATACAGAAACATAGGAAAACGAGTATAATCTTCCTTTTAAAACATGTATGGGTTAACAGAACATGAGCATATACCTTTCACCAAAATATCCTGCTTTCGAATAGAAGAAATATGGTACAGAGCCATATTGATAATAGAGCATTGAAAATAACTCTAGTAACCATACAGATTTTTCTCCATAAATTAGAAACTAATAATATTACTTCGACAGTTAAAACGAACTTTAAAAAATCTGAATCAGTTTTAGAGTATTGTCGTTTCATCGTGAATTAAGATATTAAGGATTGTGTTGAGATCACAATATATGAGGTATTAAATGCTGGAAGAAGTATCTCCTGGACGACGAAACCTACATACTAATGGACTTCTAGTAGAATTGGTCCGGTCTTTCGTAGCTGTGGAAACTGAAAAATTGGATTACAAAATTTATTAACCGGTACCAGACAATAAATAAATTATTCAAAAACCCGTAAAAAAATTACTTAATGTAGTTGTAGATTAATTGGCTTTAACGTTTATTGTAAATTTTAAATGTTTGTTTCGAATTCTTTAAATAATAACGATGTGGTGAAAATTACAATCTTTTTACCTGTAGTTATTTACAGGTTCCCTGACCTGCTGGAATATATTATATCTGCAGGCTACTGGGCAGTGAGTGGTATTTTTGTTTTTGGATAACAGTCATACAGGTGTTTACATTTACATTTTCTAGGTTCATGTATGTGTCTGTTTTTTTAAAATATGTATATCTGAAAAAAGAAAAGTAGTCGGTTTTTCAGGAAGTCCAAAGGAGAAATACTTAAATGGTAAAAGAAAAAAAAGTAATATCTTTTATTAAGTTATATGCCGATGTCTAATTGTATTATTGTTAATACTCTGTCTATATTCATTCTCCTAATTATTTATGTGTTTTAACAGTTTATGAATGTTCATCAAACGAACTATAAAACGAAACGTATCAACACTGACATTGGAAGATGATGTGAAACGAACAAGTTGTAGTTAAAAGAGCAACAAAATAGTACTGACCAGTAAATTTTTAAATACGTTTGTTTCTAGTGTAAATTTCACGATATCACGCTGTAGAGTTCTGTTTTTGTTATCCTTTCCATTGACTATCGGTTTCTTGTACTGCTAAACTTACTAGCTCATACAAAGCATTATTTTACTCAGAAACAAGCAAAAAGGCTAATACTCACAGCAAAAAACAGCAGAGTTTTCTTCTCCATGTAAGAAACGCTTTCGGAAGAACTTTCTTCCATCTTCAGCTTACTTAAAATTCAAAGAGGATTAAAAACATGAAGGAGAATGTGGAAGGGCAAAAAATGTTTAAATGGATTAAGGAATGTAAAATACTAACCTTCTGTCAAAAATTAAAGACATACGAATAGGTACTCAATGTCATTGTTCACTGCTGTTCACTGTATTTCTCGGAGCCTGCAACAGCTGTCTGATCTGGCAACGCATTGTAGAGATTATAACATAACATGACAGATTCATGTTTGAGAAAAGCAAAAACAGCAACGGAACGAAAAATCAAAGAATCATATTACATCCATATCATTTAGATAAAGGAGAAGTAAATATGATTTGGAGCAATCTTTTTATTACATACTTTCACCATCTGGAAAGCAAGGAAAGAAAACAGTGAACAGCAGTGAACAATGATAGTGAATGTCTATTCGCATGTCTTTAAATTTTCGATAGAAGATTTGTGTTTTACATTTCTTAATCCTTTTAATCATTTTTTTTGCCTTTCGACATTCTTCTTCATGTTTTTTAAATCTTCTTTGAATTCTGAGTAAGCTGAATATGGAAGAAGGTTCTTCCGAAAGCGCTTCTTACATGTAAAAGAAAACTGCTATTTTGTGGCGAGTATTAGCCTTTTTGCTTGTTTCTTACTAAATATCATCACCGCTCGTGATATTGATATTGTGACACATTTGACACATTATTTTACTCTTTTGTTGTTTTTTCTGTCCTCAACTAAGAGTTGGTTAACAAGAACTTGACCTAACAGCTCTGTTAATTTTCCTTTTTATATTTTTATGTTCAGATCAATTTCTTATTTTTAACTATATGTTGTCTCAATTACGAATTTAAGCCACCAGTCTTTTTTCTTTTTTTTGTATCTTGACCTAAATATATTGGTTTTTAAGTTTTTACTACATCTGTCTTTTCCTTTTTCTCTGTGGTATGTTCATAATCTTCTGCATCTTCATTTTATATACTTCTAATTTTCTTCATTCTGTATCTCGATTTTATCATGTTTCTGATCCATACATAATTTTCTTCATACAAAGATCTTCGTGATTTTTTTCTCTACTGCTGTGACGTTTTCTTTTCGTAAGCTTACGTACGTGGATATTGTGCTATCGTAGTAACTACGTCTTTGTCACATCTTGTTAGAGAATAGGGTGTTACAAAGTAATTAAGTTAAATTGTTTCTACGCCATTAAAAGTTCTTACTTTCTTATGCAATGTAAGACATTATCTTCAGTTCGTCATTGAAATTTTCTTACAGTCACCTGGAAACCCCCTCTCTTCTGTGAGAGCGCCAACGCTTAACAAAAGATCTTATGAATTGGATATTCGATGTATAATATGGAATCTTTTACCTATATCGTAGCTATTTGATGAAAAGCATACTTTTGATTTTAAATTTTTTTATTTTAAAATTTCCTGCGAAAAACTTAAGTCTTATTTCAGTAAATATACTTTCCTTTCTTCTGAATATGTCTAAGAATATTCTACAGAAATAATTTTAAATTTGAGGTGTCAGTTTACAAACCGAAGTCGTAATGTGTTTAATTTTACATCGCCTTCTGTTACCAAGGATTTTTTTAAAAGTAAAAATGCATATGTTTCAAAGCTTTCGTTTTTGTGAATAGTTCTTATGCAAAAGAGTAAAATAATATAATTATTTTTAATATATCATCAACATTTTTATCAGTTTCAGTTTTATGGATCAGAAATGTGGACTTACTTTGTGATTCTTTTACCTTCACCATCAATTCCAAGAGTCAGTGTTCAATTAATTATACTTGAATTTGATGATCAAATTGTTTTGGGACAATGACGTAAGAAGTTACGTTTTATAAAATATTAATGTTCATTAAATATAATAAGAATGCAAATATCTCCTTCACAGTAATTTTTGTTTAAAAATTTAGTTTAGCTTATCGTAGTACTGTTAAAAATCCAGAAATGTTCGACATTGTGTTGTCCTGAAATAGCTTGTTCATCGTGAAAATCATGTGTTAGTTCTTTTGAAATAATGAATATAGCTGCATTATCTTTCCAATACCAATAACAATAATTCTGACGAAAACTCAACAAACAGATAAATCTACTATCTACATAATACTTCCCCCAGAGCCATTGACTCTCATGCGCTTTAGTTTGTCACGAACGCAGTGGTTCAAGTGATATTGGTAACGTAGGATAGGATCAAACAGAAAAGTTATCTTTTCTTGCTGGTTTCGTAAACCATAGCGTTAGTTAGTTTCATTTATAGATAACATATTGTAATTATTTAAATCTAGTGATCATGAAAACATGCTATCGTACAAAATGTACAAGAAAACTTGATACAACGCAACACGCTTTATATTTGGTACAAACAATACTTTATAAAAATAACTCAAATACACATTTAGTTATATTGAAAGTTACAGTGTAGTAGGCTGCTCAGCAAAATGAATACATCTACTTGATAAAATTCTTCATTTTAAAGACATGTTTTTAGATGTAATCTAAGCTTACGGCCTCTTCAGTAAAATTCAATAAAATTTTTGATTAAAAAATTTGTTATTGAAAAGTACGAAACCAGTAGATATATTTGATATGAAGTTGCTGTTTAAATGGACACCTAAGGAATGTTCAGTTTAAATTCAGTTAACATTTTAAGCTTTACATCAGTATTTTAAGTTTATTTTTTTTATATATATGTTCAAATATGTCTGTTAATATTTTAATAGTATAAAACTTTTCGAACAATTTATTTACTTAACGCATTATTGATTTAGTAATGACAATCAAAACAAATTAAGATTTTTTCTTAAAAATGTATCATTGCAATTCTGTGTAAACAGATACATCACGTAAATTTCTTATCTCATTCCAGTTATTTTACCTCGTTCATTTAGATTTGGTTTGTTTTAGGCAGACGAATAAAATATGACAGAATTGATATATTAATTTCGTAAATTTAACCATACAACTATGAAATAATAAGTAATAGTGTTGATTTCTACGATCATTTCGGTTTTTTTTTTTCTTTCCCATACCACAGCAAATAAATAACATTTGTTTTACAACCCATTTAAGTATGCTGAAATGGCGCTTGAAATCCTACAGCCTATCTCAGTTAATAAATGTTTATGATGGGTTTTACGAAGACCGACGAAATTTCAATATGTCACGCAAGCTTTGACATATGCCTAAAAATAAGTAGTCAGATTTTGAGATTATTTCTTTTCTTTGCCGATATACCAAATTAAATTATTATTATGGTTTATACGGAAAATACGCAGACAAACAGAATACACACATTCAAGTTCGTTTAGAGCTTGAAAAATTAAGTAACCAACTCGTTCGAATATTTTTATAAATCGTCAGAGGAGAGAAAGAAACAAAAGGAAAATGAGCGTATTGCCAAGAAACATGCACCACTATTAATCACATGGTAGGATTAGAAGTTCCTGGGCAGTCTTAAAAAAAGCTGCATGACCCTTGCATAGGCAAAATACTTTTCCTGATACAATTTACATGAAGATAGAAAGAAGAGAGTTATATTAGCGCGAGATAGATGTGTGTTGGGACAAATTTCATACAAATATTTCCTCGTTAAAAAAAAATAAATAAATAAAAAAAATAAAATAAAAATGTTCAGAAGATTTAATCCTTCGCTAAAGAGCAATAAAGTAGTAAGAGCAACATTATAAACTTAGGAATAAGAAAAACGTAATTATAACAACAGCTAATGACAAATTTCGTGTTGTGTTTAACTGGTCGTTTACTAATATCTTACCTAACAATGCATCCTATGTACTGTTTTCTTTTCTAATTTAACACTACTTATGCAGTATGATAATTATGACTTATGCATTTTTAGATACACATTTTTCATCCTTTGACAAATGTGTTCCGTATTATAATTTTTAAATAATTTTGATTGTGATTTGTTGTAAATTTATGTATGAGTGATTTTACGTATTTTATGATATATATAAAAAAAAAACATTAATATAGTACAGTTGTGGTCAAGAGAAATTCCGTATACTTTCAGACGACCGTGCGTTGATCATTAAGAATGCAATATTTCGATAGATGCGTGCTTTCACAGATCATGGCATTTAGAAAAGTGCGGCAGTAAATTGAATGTATTTTGATCACTTAGTATTGTGATGTTCTACAAGATCTTACAGAGAGTTTCATTCCCTGAAAGGATAATATTATGTTATTTATTAATCAGACTATATATTTCTCACTTGGAAAATTACACCTAAAGTCTTTCCAGCCTTAGAACAAAGTAGACGTAAACAAAGCGAAACGTATTACTCCGCGGCTCACACGTGTTTCGGCAGTGAGAGACGTGAACAGCAAGATCGTCTGCTAGCTTAATGTCGTCGCATAATTTCCAAAGTGTAAGGCTCCGTTGTTTGTTAAATAATAAACGCACTGACACTGACTACTGCTATGTTTGAAATATGCATTTTCTTAAATCGTTATATAAACGAGATTGTCTCTGTTCCTGTTGTCCTCTTTTGTGTTTTACATCATGAGACGAAGATGGCTTGTTGTCACTCATCGTCACCATGAAACTCTGTATTCTACAATTTCAAATGAGCGGAGTCGGTGAATAGTAAATGACCCCTATGTTAAGAGCCTGACATACTAAAAACAATACAAAATTTACTATATATATATATTTTTTTTTTTTTGCTTGTTTTTCATAAATGGAAGGAGATATATAAATGCAACTTACTACGATCATAGATAATTTTATTCTACAACAGAAAATATGAACCTGAAGAATTTTAAGTGTTGCCATCCATAGAAATTACAGTGCTGCCAGAATAATCCCCCAAAATCTAAGTTAAGGCAGCGACTAGAGGAACGAACTCAACTGCATTTAATTACGTATCATGTTTTCTTGAAATCGTGTCGTGTGCATGCATAATAAAAGTTGTGACAGGAAAAGAGCAGTATTCTGCTCCTTGTTCATTGTTTCGTCAGTGTGTAACGGACCTCAATCCAGTACTCTTGCTGTTGTTCCTGATGATAACTGTACAATACATACAGTATTGTATTCGTAAATTGTTCTTGTGGTACGCTTAACGACTTCACAAAATTCCGGCATATCCGCGCTTTTTTTTTTTTTTTTTTAAATCCGGCCTGTCTTTCCGTCACAGTAGGCCGGACACTCGGGAGTCTAGTGTATATTATGAGTACATAAGGCTTTTTCAAGCATATATTTACTTCTTACTTTAGTATATCTAACAGTCTACTGTTGCTTTCTTTAGTCTTAGAGTAGAGTGCTAATAAATCAATTGTATGATGGTCATTTACTTGGTATAATTTTCAGAAAATCGTAAAATTAGTAAATTAATTATATATCTATAGATATCTATATATCTATAGATATATAGATAGTAATTAGATATATAGATATAGATAGATATGGAAAATATTACAGCTATTCAGACCATAGCAGTGGAGCAAAATATGTTCACTTACTTCCGCATTATATATGTAAAAGCAGTCAGATTAAAAAAAAAAAGAAAAAAGAAACTACTTATCAGCGTGATGAGACTTAGGCGTTATTTTCTGTTGGCCATTTCTGTACTTCCTTCACTTAGTATTATTTACATAGAGACGAATATGATCTGTATATCAATATTGTAGCTCTTCCTTCACAGCATTAGCGACGAATACTATTATTTTTCTTCCCCCATGGATTATATCATTGCCTTTAAGTGCATTGTAGATTGTTTTTTTGGGCATGTGCTTTTTTTCCATATGATCTACTTGCCCTATTGTTATGCAGGGTTTAGGTAACTGTTCTGCTTGAGCACTCGCTGTCAGGTCCTGCCACAAGCATCAATAGTCACGACAGAGCATCAAGTCAACTAGCGGATTGTTGTTAAGGTAAAATGTATTGTGTGGCAACAATGATACACAAAAGTGTAACCATGATGCAGATAATATTTTAATAATAAAAAAATATACATAAAATTATTTAAAAAAAGAAAAAGAAAATCCAATTTGAAACTCGTTAATTTGTAGCTCGAATCAAGTTTTGCTTTTGTTTAATTCTAGTGGAGGGCTAACAAATCAATTATATGAAATTCATTAACACACTGTTAGAAACTGAGAAAATAAAACACATTCAGAAGTTTTGCATGTAAATTTTCATCATAAATTAAAAACATTTCTGTTCTCCCTCGTAAATTGTTCTTGTGATTTTTTAATATGTCAACTTCCGTATTTTACCAAAAATAAAAAAAAAAAGTATAAATCGTGTTGGTGAATAGCTTTGATGTTCGTTGTTTGCTGATCCTATTTCTCTTTGCAGTATGCATCTCGTGAGGTGAATGGCGAAAAGTTTATGACCGCAGATGACTTCGTACGGCGATATCTTGGATTGTTCTCAGACCCGAACCACAACCCGGACTCAGTTGTGTTGTTGGGAGGAATTGTCGATACTAGCAAAGATGGGTACGTGCTTTACATTCTTTCTTCGGCAAAAGTGCACTTTGAGTAGAACATTCACTGCAACTGATTCATCTGAACCGATTCCTTGGAACATTTCAAGGATCAGTTCCCAAGAACGATTCCGTCAATCGGAACAATCAAGAAATAAATTCTGGACGAGTTTGGGAGACCACCTAATGAGCAATCGTAATCCATGTTCGCGCTAGTAATGCACCCACATAATATAAAATTAATACACTCAGGTACATTACAACACCGACAACTGGGTTACGATTGCTCCCGCACTCACCCAGAATTTACTCTTCAATTGCTATGAATAATGAAAACGTTCTTGGGAACTTAAACTATTCCGAGAAATAAATTCAGGTGAAAGGTGATTATCAATTTTCAGATCTAAATGGGGGCTACCGCCCTCCAAATTCCTGCTCAAAAAACAGTAAAAAAATAATAAACAATTCAAACCAACAATAAATAATAAAACAAGTACTGTAAATCTAACATAAAAAATTAAATGTCTGCAAGAAAATAACACTCACCGCTAATTATAAATCATTAAAGCATGGCGAATAGCGCATTCTCAGCAATAGAGCAACTAGCAGCAAACCTTCTCTTCCACAAGTAACAAACAAAATGAAGCATCAAACTATCAGAACGATGAGTTAAATTTCTCTTTAAATGCGACCACATATTTTCGATAGGCTGTGGTCGCTGGTGCACCACTCTCAGGATCGACGAAATTAAGTGAATGATTCACAATCATGTGAGTTCGCTGTGTCTTATCCAAACCACGTACCCCCTTTCAAAAATCCATGATAACGGATTCGCGATGTAGTGCTTAGAAATAATTTCTAAAAGGTAATCAGCACTGCGAGAGTTCTCGCTATACTTATTCAAAAAAATTTGATTAGTTTCATGACAAATACCGTCGACTATCTATTTCTGACTTCGGCGCATTCGATCAACATTGAATTTGCGTCTGCCGAACAAACCCTCATCTACCTCAACTGTTAGTTCAGAATCTCCGATGAAGTCACTAGAATTTTTGACGATTGTCTCAAGACACAGACCCCTGTAGAAACACAACCAATCAGAAACGGCGTGCCTACTGAGTTTCGAAGAAATTCCAGAATACTCTTTGATAATGAAACCATAATTAGTAACATTAAAAACAAACAAACAAAAAAGACAAGAGAACAACTTGAGATAAAGATAAATTCACATTATCAAAGAAGCAGTTTTTTTCTCTCACAGAAACGTACTTCTTAAACGCCGAACACTTATGATTGTGGCATAATAGTGAAAGTAATAACTGCTCATTAGTACCAAATTGGAACGAACTGACATCGAAACCAGTAACAGCACACTTGACCAATACAACGCCAAAGCTACATCACCCATGTTCAACTTTCAACACAAACATAGAGCATGATCAGTCAAGAATACACAAAACCCAATCAGCGTCATCAACACAACCAACCAGTCATACAGCACAGGACACAATACCATTGCCATTTACCGCTAAAACTTCGAAACAATATTATCAACAAAACGTCGATTCCGTACCTATTACGTACAAATAGGTAATTCTGTACTTCCAACGTCACATCCTGTGACAAAATCACTTGTTTTGCTCAACGTGCTTGCAGTTCCCTTTCTTCTGGCAACGATTGTCTAAGTTGACAGTGATTTACTTATTTGCTGAATAATTAAGAAATCCCAAAATCTATTCATAGTATCGGTAATTCTGATTGTAAAACGTATGAACAGTGAATTGAAAACTTTAATTTCCTTCTATTGTTCTACTATTAATGGAGTAGTTGCTGTGTGTGTCTGTGTTTCTACTAAATAAACTTATCATTAACAAATTCTATCTTCTCTATTAAGCACTTATCTAAAATTATTCCCATATCATTACGACCGCTCTGTTTATTATCTGACTGAAACATTCTATATCCCTCACTTCTCAGTTGCCTAGTACCTTTCCATTTAACTTCACAAAATCCAACCAAGTCTAAAGTATTTAGTTTAATTTCTTCTTTAATGTTTGTTTAAATTCCTCTCCCTGTAACATGGTACGCCTTCTTTTCCTAAACCTCATTGCTTGTGCTTGTCTTTCTCTTCCAATGACCTTTAGCACGTTGTTACTTTCTCGCCAATAATCTTTCCCTAGACATATCTCCCGAAGATCTGAATTAGGGGATATTTTACATCCAAAACTGTATTTTGATCTGCGAAAGACCATTGTACATTATTTTCTTTTCTGTTCGGAGCTTAACATCCCACGTTATGTTCCGAGGTTAAGGAAAAGCACGATAATGAAAATAAAATAATCCGAGAAAATCCACAGAATGGTATGTATACACCACAAAACCGGACCCTGGACTCCACACACCAGAAATGAGCGCTCTGCTACTGAGCTACTACATCCTCCATATATTTTCTTTTTGTTGCCAGAAAACTAGAGAAAAATAGTGGTGTTTTTCCTCAACTTTCGATCCACACTACAAATGGCCAAGAATAAAACTTAGCAGGTAAATTCGTTCACTAAATATACTAAAAACAACCAGAATATAGTTCTACCGTAAACATTTCAGTTAAAGGTTATTGCCATCCTCAGTTTAAATCTTTTCAGAAAACTAACGTTACTTAGACGAACTATTGATAGACCTTTCGTGTATACAAGACCTTACGCACTTCCAGTAGTAGCGTTTCAATGAAATTCTCCTTGCACCTCTATATCTTGTGTTTTTGTACACTAATTTGTACCCTATAATACTGGTAATTAATACTTAGTGAGACATTAGTTTTAAGTTTTACTTATTTTACCTGTGTGTAATTTTTCTTCAATAATTTAATTTTATAGCTTACAGTGAGACAGAATTTTAAGGAGACAGATTTTAAATTTCGTCATTTTTCTATTTCCAAGTGTTTCATCAGTGAAGATAGTATGAAACACAGGTAAAACAAGTGAGACTTCGTCAGTTCTTTTAAAATTATTATTATTATTATTATTTTGTTAACGCCAACGTTACAAGGTACAGATTAGTGCACAGGAATACGAGATATAAAGTGCTAGGAAAATTTCATTGATGCATTATTACTGGATAATTCTTATATGCAGGAAATGTTTAACAACGGTGATGTGTGTACTTCATCTAGCAGCACTAGTGTTCTGAAAGAATTCTGTCTGAGGATGGCAATCACCTTTAACCGAAACAGAAGTGGAAGTATGTTCTGGGTGTTTTTGGTAAGTACATCTTTAGTTAGTAATGCATCATATCAAATCATTTAACAAAAGAGACAAACCCATATCGCGGCACAATCAAACAGGGAAGGCCATACAGAAAAATACCTAAGAATTAATAGGTCTTTGGGAATCTATGTCGCGCTTATAGTATTACGCAAAGGCTTATAATTATGAAAAAGTACATAACGAATAATGTCTGGAGATTCATTTTAGGGAGTTCGTCGATTCCTACACAGAATAAACTTTTCTATTGCACCCCCCCCCCCCCCCCTTCCCCATCGTAGCTATAAACCACCGTACAAGTCTTCGTTTGATTCATGTTCTTCGTTTTGTGTTGATAGTGGATAGTTAAACATATTTTCGAGCTGAACATTTCGAGATTGTACACTGGTGCAAAATAATTAAGTTTTTACGTTAACATTTGATTTCTTTGTTCATGATGTTTCAGTCGTTTTTGTAAGTAGTGTATAATTCGTCAGTAGTGCAATGAGAGTGTAAAATAATTTAAAGAACACAGCAAGTGTGTTTCACCAATGTAGAAATCTTTTAAAAAGAATAAACACACTACTTAATTCTCCTAGTAACCTTTATTCTTAACCTGTGCCGTATATCTTCATTAGAATCTTTGCTAATCACTCTATTAATCTCAATCTACAGCAACACTAATCTTGTTATAACCAGTCTATCTCAATCTCCATAATCTGTATCATAATAATCTCTCTATTCATAATCAATATCTCCGTAATCTATATCTCTTCATAATCTATACCATAATACAATTTGCACATGCTGTATCTCTTAACTTCGTAACTGTCTGTGTCTTATTCGTAAGCACTTTGTGCCCTGTTCCCATACCCTACAGAGAGAACTGATTAATTTTATGTGAATTCGAGTTAGAAATTCTATAGTGTTATAACTGTTTAATTTCTTTTTCAGGCTTATTTCTTTCCCGGAGTTTCAGGCATTTGAAGGTTTACTCTGCGTTCCTGATGCTCTCTATAAAACAGCCTTCCAGCTTTTCGATACGAACGGAAATGGATTGGTTACTTTTGGTAAGGTTTCAACTCTTTATTGTATAACTGAAATAAAAAATAATATAAGGAATTAATTGATAATAATTTTTACATTTATGTGATATGTAGCCCATATTTTATTTATTTATTTATTTTTATTGTAGAGTAAATGATTTTAGTCTTATCTTAGATTATTTAGACATGAATATGCCTTCGCTGCGGTACATCCCGCACGTGGCAGATTTTGGAAAGATCGGTGGATCTGAATATCACGTTCTGGCTAGGTCCGATAAACCTTCTGATTTGAGGAGGCGTGTTTACGGTTTAAGGTTGCCTGTTCAACATAGACCGAGTACCCTTTCTGTATAAATAAATAAGTATCTTTGTGACCATACTACTACTGAAAAACAGTAGCTAAGTTAATGTAAAAATATGGAGATGTGTAAACAAGAATTCCAATTTTGTTGGATTGGATTGGCGTAGGGTACGATCCAAGAGCGAGCTTCAGTTTATGCGGATATGTATCTTCGGGTTTAGTGACAGATTAATTACCACGGTAACCAGAAGAGGTTTCAACATCCATATTCACGAGTCCGCGATATCCAGTATTTGGTTCACCTTCATTCGTGATGCCATGAATCCTAGCGTAGGTATATATCTGAAGCTCATTTTGTGGTAGAAGTTATTGATTTTTTTTAAATATTACTGTTCCAAATTTATTGAGTGTTTTGATCCTATTTCGTACACATTTAGAACTAATTTCTTTTCTAGTTTTATTCATTTCATAAAATACTTCTCGCTGGTCTAGGTGGTAGTATGTGTGCTTTTTATGCACGAGATACTGGGGTTGATTCCCGGTGGAAGGTCATCAACACACGACAGTGGTTTAGATTTCACTTTAAAACATAAATACCGTTCTGTATAGCCTCGCAATTGATAAAGGTCGTTAATGAACTCAGTCAATCAAGCTTATTTTATAAAGAACATGTTCCAACTTCCCTACCTGGGCACGGGGCTTTTCTCCTGTTTCTTTCTTATTCAAAATCTAACTTTTTATTGCTTTATAACAAGTAATGGTGCGCGAAGAAGACAGTTCCAACAACTTGAACTCATCTTTTTTTGTGTTCTGTATCCGCGCTGTGTTGCTTATAATTTCAATGGCTTTATTTATGCTGCCGCTTAGAAAGGACTGAACAGGTAATTGCAGGTAATTGTAAGTGTTGCAGAAGGTAAATTTATTTGAAAGGAAAACTTTTGCCATAGAAATTCGAAATTATTCTTACGTAGGAAACTTCGACTGGAAAAGGTTACTTTAGTACCCCTGTATTTTCCGCTCGTACAGACCGATCTATTTTTAAGTGTCGTGATGAAGATGGCAGTGTAAATAAATCACTGAAATTATGAGCAACAAATTCGTATAGAACAAAACAAAGGCGAATTCATACTGTCTATTTGGTGATTTAACATCAACATATTTTTTATTTCTTATTTCTAAATTTATTTATTTCTGTGTTTGTCTTAGACTATCTTTCACTTATTTGTAAAGATTTGTTAATATCAGGAATTTCGATTCTAAGCTAATATTAATTGCAAACAAGGTACACATACTTAACAGAAAGTAGTATACAGTGTACATTTCTACATTATAGCAGGATCTTTATTAGATAGAAGAATGCTCCAAGAATTGGTGAGAATTTTATATATACATTAGAGAGCAGTGACTCAAGTGAAATCAAGAAATTTCACTAAAAGCGATTGATGGAATTCGTTCGATCTTGACCAAATTTGGCATGGTGGTAGACTTCTATGAACTTGCTATGCATATGAAGTGTTGTTGTGCAGGACTATGGTCCTTGAGTTTCTTGCCATCGAAAGTGGGGTTTAAACTAACGAGAACCAAATGCCTGCACACCACGATATTTCATACACATCATTAAGCTTGAAGAAAGAATTGAGTTTTTCCTGGCGACGTGAATGTAGTAAATTTTCTTGGGCTATCAACCAGATGAAGGTATTGATATCGACGTTTCAGATGCAGACATTGCATTCATCTTCAGGGAGTGGATCAAGAGACCGTAAATGGGAAATAAATTAGAGATAAAGAGGGCCTCCTTAGCAAGAAAGCTTGGCCCCTTGAGTGATGCACCAACTTATATCTACGTGGACCTTCTACATGCAGTTAGAGTTCTAAAGCATCATGTCGAATGTTGTGTCGCGCCGCGGTTTTTATCCTAAGACATTTTCCGAACAGTGTGCACTAAAGAAGAAAAGAGTAAAAAGGAAGATAGGAAAACGCGTGAAGAATTGTTCATCTAACAATTGGATTGGGTAGTAGGAGGAAAAACTCCAGAAGCACATGGAGTCCAGGAAAACCCTCTTTATCGGTCATGCACATGCTCAAGTTATTTACATGGTAAATCACATAAAGAAGGGTGGGAAGATCCATGTAAAAAGCATATATTATTCTCTGTATTTTTTCTGACTTAAAAAAATTGGGACTTTGAGGTAATCTAATTGGTTAATTCTTTGTAGTTTGGTGGATAAGTTTGGTTAGTGAGGCATGGTGGTATTATTTAAGCATGCAGGTCGGTCGCTGGTCTCGCCTGTTCGTCATCGGTATGCAGTGGTCGCAGCTGCTCAACTTTCCTCCTTCCCTTCGGACAGTTTTGATTTGGCGCCGCTACTCTTGCTTGGGTTTCTTCTGGTAACTGTCTGTGATTTGGTAACATACAGCTTACCAATCGTGGTTGACATTGTGTTTATTGTTAATTGGAAAATAAATGTTGTTGCTATGGTGATTGTGTAATCCTTGGCCTACTTTCTGGAGGTGTTGTTATGGTTAGTATCGATGTTACCCATTTTACTGTTTCCTGTGTCGCTCTGTTTATGGTTTCTTCTATTACTTCAGTTATGTAGTTGTGGGTTTCTTCCTGTTTTTCTGCTACGTCTGTCGTCACTTGTTGATCTGTGGTAATTCTGTTTCTGATAAGGGCCTCAAATTGTGAAGTTCTCTTCTGTGATCAGCCTCGGTTTAGTCATCTGATTTGAAGTTTTTGGTCTTGCAGGACATTCGCTGCTTCCTGTCCTGTGACCAATTAGTTTACATGTTACACAGAAGTTTCTGTTTATTGGTAGATTACAATTGTCTGTATGCATTTTTCCACATCTGTGGCATACTCTTGTGCTATAACAATGGCGCTTCTGGTGCCCTTATGCATAGCAGTTCCAGCAAGGAGACGGACGTGGTTGGCTTCTCGATTGTTCTACTCTGTATGTCTTAGAGTCCGTGTGTAATTAGTTTATTGACGTGTTCTGGATTTATGAATAGCCTCACTAGTGGAGTTGGGCTATCCTCTGACTTAATTCTGGTTAATGTGTGTACTGTATGTTTTGTTTCTGTAATTCTTCTTCAAAGTCTTTTAGTTCCTTGTTTATGTGGTATCCTTTAATTACATACTGAACACGTGGGTGTTTCTTCTGTTGCTTCTGGCTAGTTTTCGATGATTGATTCCTAGCTCTAGCCTCACTTGCTTCTGACTGATTATTGTAGGCTTCTTACTGATAGTTGTAGTTTTGTTTTGTTCGTGGGAAGGACCGGATTTTCTCTTCTTCTGTGTTGTTTTGGTTTCTACCTGAGTGTGTGTGGTTTTTACCTGCGTGTGATTGGTTTCCTCTTTTGAGGGCTTGGCTCCCTCCTGTGTGATTGATTGCTGTGTCTTGCATTGAAGTTTTTTCTTTTGAGTTCTCCTCTTTCCTCCCTCTTCGTTAAACTACTTGGAAGTTGTTCTGTATTTGAGTTCTTGCTCGTCATCTTTGGGCAGTTTCAGGTTCGACTTCATAGGCATGTAGGCTTCCGTCTGTGTGTTTTGTTTGGGTCTGAAACACACGCGAGGACATTTTGGTCCTCGCAAGCCCCGGAATACTGCTGTTCTTGTGTGGCGATATTGATTTGATGTATCTAACATCTGGGCTTCCACACTGTGTTGACCTGGATTGTATCTTTCTGAAAAGAAGCACGTAAGTATGTGCTGCTGACGTTTTTGATAAGCACTGGTGTATCGTTCATCGACATCAACTCATCATCAATTGCTGCTACCACTGACTGTTCGTGTATTTCTTCATCTTCTTCGCAGCTCTGGACTGGGTCAGTTCCGTCTTTTTCTTCAAAGCACAGCACCCTCTGATCGTCTATCACGCAGTGGTGTCCAAAATCTTCGTCAAGGAATGTGCCTAGGGAAAGCTCTCGAGCTACTTGAGTGGGAAAGTTAATCATATAATCTCTCTTTCTGAGTTCGATTACCTCTAGTTGGGAGGCGTTTATCCTGGTGCAGATCCGACGAATGCTGCCCTCCGTAGTCACCAGTTTATAGTTGATGGAGTACAGTGGTACAGGCAGCAGCTGACACTGCTCGTTTTCTGGTTCAGCTCTGGGTTCTGGTGGGTATTCATATGGTTCTGGGTGCTGCTGTTGCTCCTCTTCCGTGGGCCTTTTCTCTGTGATAAAGCTTTTCTTCTGTGTGTTTTTATTTTTTTTTTTTATAGCTGGTCTCTTCTGTTTCGGCATCTTGGAAGGGTTTTGCTCTACTGTTTGAGATTGGCTCTAAAAAGGGCCGAAATTCAATAATAGGGCTTTGGGCCTGAAAGGACCATATTTCCTCTAATTTTTGTATGTCCCTCTAAGCGATCTAAAAAAAAATGAAATGAAATCTTTAAGTTTAACGTCCCACGGTTATGCCGGTTAGGCTAAAGGAGACGGTGATAATGAGAAATGAGTGAAATGGTGGAATGAAGAAAGTGGGAGGAAACGGGGGAACCCCGAGAAAACCCACGAGCACGGTGTTTGTCCACCACAAAATTCACACGGCGCGAGCTGGGATCGAACCAGGGACCCCAGGCACCGGAGGTGAACGCTCTACCACTGAGCCACCGCACCCCCCCTCGAAGCGATCTAGAAGGAATAGTACTGAGTTTCTGTCAACTGACTGTCTGCAAAGCCTATTTAATCTATTCGGCCATTGCGAATCTTGGTCAGCGATAGGGGGTCCAGCCGACAGAAAAACGAAACAGTGTGTGTAGATAATTGTTATTAAGTTCATTATTGCGTAAAGTATCTCTAACAAACTATGGCCTATGGAACCCAGAGGTTCAATGCTGCATTCACAAAAGCTCTCTATCGACTTCTATCCTCAGCCAACTGGATCCAATTTCTACTTTGTATTCCTATTTCTACGAGATCCATCTTAATATGTCTCTCCCATCTGCGCCTAGATCTTCCTAATGGTAGTTTTCCGATTGGAATTCCAGATAGAACTTTGAAAGCGTCCCTATTTTCTTCCACTCTGGCTATATGGCCTTCCCACTTGAGCTTCCTAGATTTGATGACTCTAACAATGTTCGGCAAACGGTATAAATTATATGTAGTTCCTCGTTAGGAAGTATCCGCCATTCATTATTCCCGTTTCTCTTTGGTCCGAATATTCGTCTCAGGATCTTATTCTCAAATACTTTCAGTCTATGTCCTTCCCTCAGAGTAAGCGGCCATGTTTCGCAACCATACAGAACTACAGGCATAAGTATCGTTTTACCTCTAAGCAGCCTATCTGAAAAGACAGGCTACTTGTTCTCTTCTATGGAATAACTCCTTACACTACACAACACTTTCGTCTTCTAAAGCTGGAAAAGTATTGCTTAAAGCTTCTTTTTTCTAGTTAGTGTGCCGGCTTTAGTCAATGACTGCTTGGTATAACTCCGCGAGGTAATCACGATGATGGCAAACATCTCTCTGCATCTAATGTTCGACCATTTCGAAACTGCTGTATTCCACTGAAGAGACCGAAGATGTGGACATGCATATATGGTGATTATTTAGGAATGGAGCTATGAATGGGGGCTAGTGATCCGCCGAGGAAAATGCTGGCTTCTGATTTGCTGAGATAAGCTGGCTCCTGATTTGCTGTTGTGACAGCGAGAAGTGGCTTTGTTGATTTTTTTTTGTTCGTTCCTGAAAAGGGACGACCAGATAGGGCTGAGTTGAAACCATTGTCTCAATTGAGACTGTACTTTTTTCGTACGGTAGCTATGGCTTCCTTTATTATTGTCCCAAAAATTGCTGCTCTTGGCCACTACTTGTTTTTACAAATACCTCCATAGTAGCCAAGTGCAGCAACGTTTTGGGACAGAATAATAAAGGAAGCCATAGCTACTGTACGAAAAAAGTACAGTCTCAATTGAGACAATGGTTTCAACTCGGCCCTATCTGGTCGTCCCTTTTCAGGAACAAAAACAGACATTTAACAAAGCCGCTTCTCGTAGCCACAACAGCCAATCAGGAGCCGTCATATCTCACCTAATCAGGAGCCAGCATTTCCCTCAAAGCCAATCACAATCCCCATTCATAGCTCCTCCCCTAAGTAGTCACCATATATACATGCCCTCATCTCTGGTCTCTCATTCGTCAGTGCAAGTGCTCCACGGACAGAAAGATGCATGTTTTTACAGTCCATGCTACCGCGGAAAAACTTTCGTATACAAACGTACAGAAACTGTACAAGTCTTTGGAATCAAGCAGCAGCAGAATTAGCGACCACACTATGTCCGCGTAAGACTTTAAACCGAAAACAAGAATTGACTGTTACGACTGACTAAAAGATAAGACAAAGGGATCGTACCGCTCTGATAAGAATAGAACCATTCGGCTCTTATTAGAGCCACTTGAGAAGAGAAAAGTAGAGCCGGCTCTTATTAGAGCCACTTGAGAAGAGAAAAGTAGAGCCGGCTCTTATTAGAGCCACTTGAGAAGAGAAAAGTAGAGCCGGCTCTTATTAGAGCCACTTTAGAAGAGAGTAGTACCACCCGGCTCTTATTAGAGCCACCTTACAAGAGAGGAGTACCATCCGGCTCTTTTTAGAGCCACCTTACAAGACCGGAGTACCATCCGGCTCTTCTTAGAGCCACCTTACAAGACCGGAGTACCATCCGGCTCTTCTTAGAGCCACCTTACAAGACCGGAGTACCATCCGGCTCTTCTTAGAGCCACCTTACAAGACCGGAGTACCATCCGGCTCTTCTTAGAGCCACCTTACAAGACCGGAGTACCATCCGGCTCTTTTTAGAGCCACCTTACAAGACCGGAGTACCATCCGGCTCTTTTTAGAGCCACCTTACAAGACCGGAGTACCATCCGGCTCTTTTTAGAGCCACCTTACAAGACCGGAGTACCATCCGGCTCTTTTTAGAGCCACCTTACAAGACCGGAGTACCATCTGGCTCTTCTTAGAGCCACCTTACAAGACCGGAGTACCATCCGGCTCTTCTTAGAGCCACCTTACAAGAGAGGAGTACCATCCGGCTCTTCTTAGAGCCACCTTACAAGAGAGGAGTACCATCCGGCTCTTATTAGAGCCACCTTACGAGAGAGGAGTACCATCCGGCTCTTATTAGAGCCACCTTACGAGAGAGGAGTATCATTCGGCTCTTATTAGAGCCACCTTACAAGAGAGGAGTATCATTCGGCTCTTATTAGAGCTATTTTACAAAAAAATACCATCCAGCTCTTATTAGAGCTACCTTACTAGACTTCATAAAGTGAATTGACTGTTGCGGTTGACTAGAGGACAAGACTAAGGGGTTGTGCCGCCCTTACAAGAGCAGTACCATCCGGCTCCAGTTTACAATAGATTTCTCTCCCCGACGGTATAGACGTTAAATAAGCCAAACAGAGAGATTTAACTATTTGCTTCCCCGTGCCTCTTGAGTGACCGAGCTTAGAGTAAGCACTCTTGTATGTACAAGCCTTGCCGACAGTCGGAGAGCATATAGTCTAAGTTTATCCCAACGAGACAACACTCTAGTTAGCCCCCTAAACAGCTTCACATATACACACCTACAACATCGTAGCTCTGGATACTTTGCGGTGGGTCAAGGGGCTGCATACACCAAAAAAACAAGCATCTTGTAAATTACTGGAAGCTGAGCGACAAAGTGTTAAGGTCCTTTTTGGGCCCACTTTGGAATGAAAGAAGAAATATGAAAACACCGCGGAACACAAGTTGTAGAAGCCTTCTAAGCAAAAACAGACAAGCGATACTTCACATAGATGATCAGCCGACAAATAGAGGAAATCAAAGGAGGCCTTGCCAGTTACTGCCAGAAAAGTCGACGCAAAACACACCTGAAAGGGAGCCACCTTCTGAAGAAGACTTACCTCCAGAAGCTACCTTCTTCCCATCGACGGGATCACCTAACTCCGTATATAGCTATTCATGTGCAGCGAAATCACCTATACTACGGGAACGAAACAACTGCTCACCTACTAGTAGACAAAGAAATACTCAAAAAATGGCTGAGAATAACTGCTGCTTCACAAGTATATCTATAAAGCAACACGCACGGAGACTACATAAACAAACCAGGAGCTAAGAAGAGGATGTAAAAATGGACAGGAAGGAAACAGCCAGAAAGTTAAAGAAGGAGCACATGCTACAGGGAGAATCGGAGTACTATCCAAGGAAAGAACTACACATCATAATCAGAAGAAAACTCAACAATCAAGACAATAATGCTACAGATGCGGGCAACACACCTAACACTTGTCAAAAAGAAGCCTCGAAGACGTTTTGTGCTACTTGCAAAACTAATAATCACAGAACCGGAAGTAGCCGATGCCTAGACAAACCATGCCAGAACGCCGACAACCAGATCAAAAAGATCATCACACCACCTAACATCAAGGTCTCAACGTTGCAATATGAAAAAAGAGGAAGAATAGAGAAACCACAGTAGTGAGAAGCCTAAGGATGACTGAATCCCAGTCTATTGAACGATCTTATCGAACAAATTAGAACTGAATTATATATATATTACAGGACAACATCCTAACATGGGTGAGTAGCACTCTTACACTAGTGCACAAAGACGAACCACAGGATCTGATAAACATCCTAAGAAGAACCATGGAAGACATCTTTCAATGAAAGAATCAATATTATGAAGTCAAGCGGAGGCATATTATACCCAGGAAAACAACAAGTTACACGAACCAAAAAACAAACATCACAATACCTCAGCGAAGAACCTCATGAAATTACGGAAGCTTCTGGTTAAAAGAGGGAACGTCAGCAATAAGCTTCGATTATTGTTCGTTAATATAGGAAGAAAAAAAAAACTGAAGAACTGAGAGCATATGTCAAAGATCATTCAAATCATAATACTTAATGAGACCATGCTCAGGAAAAGGAATTGACTATTCATCCCAGGTTACTCAACAGTTAGAAATTACAGGAAACTTGGAACTTAAAGCCAGTGGAGGGACAGCTATAATAATCAAGCAAGGCATTAAATTCACTGAATACCCTTTACCACCAAAAATTCATAGCAACTCCATTCTGCTATTTATACAAATTGAAAACACATTCTACCTCACAACCTTTTACAACTCACCTAATCTGAACGTCGAAAACAACCTATCCTATCCTAAATGACCTATCGAAGTTCAAAAGAATAGTCATAGCCACTGACATCAACAGCCAACACCAGCTACTTGAAGACCTGATTACAAATCCAAATGGAAAAAAGACTGATAGAATATCTGGCAATGAGCACCTGGCTCACAACTAAAATCCCAGAACCAACAAGAAGAGGAGGAAGACCAAACGAAATAGAGAAGAAACCGGACAAAATACACCACCATCTCAACCTGATAAAGCAGACGCACACCCAAGGGACCATGACATACTGCTCAATGAGAACACACAGAAAAATAACTGAGGTCTTCTAAAGCAAGAGATACACTGCCCCAGGCCCAGACAAGATCACTGCCATATGCGTAAAGAAATTACCTGAAAATTTTATCCACAAACTCACAGAACTCTACAATGTTAGTCTGGGATACATACCTTCATCCTGGAAACAGGAACACCATTTTGATTCTCAAACCTGGAATACCTCCAACCAATCGAAAAGTTACAAACCCATCACCTTAAGCTAGATTCTCTAAGTTAATGGAAGGAAATTATGGTAAACAGGGTACACTATTATATGAAGGATAGTGGACATTTGATCGAAAATCAGTCATGTTTCAGACTTACATACACCACCACACAACACATCATCAGAATATATATAGTGATGCACAAATTGCTATCAAAAGGAAACATAACATAGGAGCCATTTTGTTTGATTCAAGCAGTGCATTTGATACAGTGTGATATGACGGATTACTTCATAAGCTGACCAACCTCAAGCTACTGCTTACAATCATCAGGTGGATTTATTTTTTCTTACTATACGGAGAAAACCGACTGAAATTTAACGAAGTATCAAACGCAATCCCCGTTCAAAGGGGTGTACCACAAGGATCAACTATTGCTCCGCTACTCTATGTAATTTATGTTAACGACACACCTACCTCAAATAATACACAACTGGCTCTGTATGCGGATGATACAGCCTACTGGACTACATCGAAAATCATCACAAAATTAGAGAATCAGACCGACACCTCCAAATGGTGCAAACAATAGCGTTTAGAAATGAACTTTACAAAAACGCAGCTACGAGTCATATATCCTACAGTCAAGGGTACGGTCAAAAACCTAAATAGAACACTTAAGATGAATAACACATACATCAAACCTAAAAGATCTGCCACATATCGAGGGGTGACCTTAGATGGTAAACTCCAGCTGAACCAACATATTCAAAGCATTAAAAGAAAAGCAGTCAGTACCATACACCTGATAATAACAAACAAAAATATTTCAGCCAGCATAAATAACAGGATTTACAAGACAGTAATAAGATCAAACTTAACATATGGCTCCCCACTCTTTCAACTTAAGAATATACAGCAACTACAACGAACAGAAAGATTCTGGCTCAAAATGGCCAGAGAAAATACAGAAATAGAGGAAGCGTATCGTATATACAATATTACCAAACTACAAGACTTCAGAAGACATCTTAACAAAAAGTTCGCAAGTGAATTAGTAGAATAAAGATTCTACGAAAGTCAAAAAGTAAAGGGACTTTTGCAATTTCTCGCATTAGGGTGTGGTAACACTGCTAGTATCCAGCGCTGAATTAATGTCGTCTGCAACACGTCTATGCAACATGTCACTCTTACTCCCGCGTTAGTCGTTGGAGTGAGAGTTTTCTATCATTAGAATAAATTAGAATAAATGTACCTTATCATTAGAATAAATGTACTTTTTCTCGTCCCTCTACTTTTTGACTCCCCCTCGTACAAGGATAATTTCGATAAAGTAAAGATTACAGAAAACTCAGGAACAATAATCGACGCTATAACCAACCTCGCAAAAACATTAAAAAGAAATTTAAAAAAAAAAAAATACGCACAATATTTTTCAATTAAATTCCAGGTAATGAATGGGCTTTGCCTGTTTGGCAAGTGTGTGGGCTTTCAATCTGGGTGATCTTCAAGAATATGATTCAGAACTACCGAAACTGATAAAGCCTGCCTCCAGGATAAAATCCTATCCATACAAACTATAATATATCCTAACTCTCAGAACATCCTGCCCGCAATAAACACATCTACAGAAAAGATACACATTGGACAAAGTAGCCGTTCAAAGCTAGACGTCCCTTCCCCTTCGGGGAGAAAGCAGACTCCATTTGACTCCGGTCTCTTCGTCACAATCCCTGAAGATGAATGCAATTCTGCATTCGAAACTTCGAGTATCGATACCTTCACATAGCTGATAGTCCGAGAAGACTTACCAAAAACATATTAAGCTTGTTCAGGTAATAACAAAATTTCAAATATGGTCACCGCTAATTTTACAGTAATTATGTGATATCTTCAAATAGATAAAAGATAATTGAAATGTGGTACAAGAACACCGTAGATAATATTATTTTGCGTGGGGTACCGTTATCACAAGTCACCTAGTGGCTTTCCGTTTTCAGCCGTTTAGAAACGCGAAAATAAATGCCGATTTTCAAAATGACTCGAAATCGAAAGCAGATAAGTGAGTCGTGATAACGGTGTCTCATGTAAAATGATATCGTCTAGGGCGCTTTTGTTCCACATTTCGATTATCTTTTATCTATTTGAAGATATCTGTAAAATTAGCGGCATTTTAATTTCGCCGGGATTAGGTCTCTTAACAAACCTGTTATGGGAAATAAATGCAATATGTATTTATAATAAAGACTTGCTAAAAACCAGTGTAGGACCATTTTTTCCGCTGTAGAATGATTTACTAGTATTCTAGTTTGAATGTTTCTCCTCGTCATACCGATGTAGATTTGGTCATAAGTACAATGCAAGAGTTTACGTTTGCGTCTATATAATAGTTTTTTTTACCCTGTTAGAAAGTTTCAAGGCCACCTTAAAATCGTATTTTTGTGCAGTTTTCTGCATTCTGTAGGGAAGTTTTGGCCAAAGCGGGAAGTAGACCCATTATCAAAATTCCTAAGTGAAGCTAAGCATTCTATTAAACAAACCAACATTGTGTACAGAATTTCTTCATATGTACGTACGTACAACTGGACGTACAATAGAACAACGATGCAAAGAACACAACAGCTACATAAGACTTCAGCAACCCGAAAAGTCAGGACTAGCGGAGCATAGCCTAGAACTTGGACACAAAATTGATTTTACAAATACCACCATAGTAGCCAAGTGCAACAATTTTTTGACATAAAGGAAGCTATAGTTATCTCACGGGAAAAGAACAGTCTAGTTACAATGCGTTTCAACTCAGCCCTATCTGGTCATCCCTTTTCATGAAAAAAAAAAAAAAAAAAAATTAACAAAGCCATTTCTCGTAGCCACAACAGCCAATCAGAAGCCAGCATTTTTCTCAGCCAATCACAAGCTCCTATTCATAGCTCTGCACCTAAATAGTCACACTCCCCCCCCTCTCTCTCTCTCTCTCTCTCTCTCTCTCTCTCTCTCTCTCTCTCTCTATATATATATATATATATATATATATATATATATATATATATATATATATATAATATGCGTGGTTACGTGGTACAGTTTCACGAAATAGTTTATTATCGATATACGATGCAAAAGGTCAATCACTCCTCAGTTTTGGAATTATTTTTTGGGGGTCAGCCGCATGCAGTTAGGAAACATTTCGAATAATAATAATAATAATAAAAACTACGAGTAATATTCAGACTAAATAGAACAACATTCTGTAAACAAATATTTAGATCACAAAAATTTTAACCCTTCCAAGCCTATACATATATAAATCTATACACTTCGTGAAACAGAACAAAAACAGATGTTTATACAAACAAGAGATATTCATGCATACAACACGCGGCAATTAAACGACATTTACGTAGTACAATAAAATTACTCCAAATACTAAAAAAAAAAAATGTTTATTTAAATTGTACGAGACTTTATAATATGTTACCATCACATTATAAAGAGGAAAATTTTAATACCCAAAACAAAATTCGTACTCTGTTACTTTTTAAAGCATATTATTCAGTTCAGGAATTTGCAAATGATAACGGTGTATGAATATGATGTAATGATGTAACAAATTTAACATGTGATGTTTGTTTATAATTTTGTACTACAAATGGTGTAATAAGTTGTAATTACAATTTGCATTTATATAGATATGACAACTTATAGGAGATACTCTCCATATTGTAAGTCAAAACAGGCAGAATAAATAAATAAATAAATAAATAAATAAATATTATCGCTCTCGTCTCCGGTCTCTTCATTACAATCCCTGAAGATGAATGCGATGTCTGCATTCGAAACGTCGGATGTTAATACCTTCACCTGGCTGATAGCCCGAGAAGAGTCACTAAAAATTTCAAGACAGGTATCAGTACTGTGGAATCAAAATCGAACCTGAATAAAGAAAATAATAATACTATAGGGACTCAGTTGTAATGTTCCTTCAATGCGTGTTTCTCAGCCAATATTTCAATTGTTTTAGCTGGCAGTTTTCATCAGGGCAAACTGCTTAAATTATTTTCCTATGCAGATCTTTACCTAATTGTTATATGCTTATATTTCTCTTTTTTTGTTTATCCTTTTATTACTCGATGAGGAAAACCAGATATAATGTATATAATACAGGGTGTCTCAAAAGTCCCCTGACTGTTAGTATCAGAGTTACAACAAAATATAAAAGGAAAAACCATCTCCAAATATTGTTTTCAATCTCTTTAGTGAGATTGTTTTCAACAACATAATTGAATGAAGTTACTATTTGAAATCGGGGCTGACCATCAACATGTTAGCGAAGAAGACAATAACTTCATTCACTTATGTTGTGGGTCCAGGTAAATGGTAACGTTGCGTTTTCATTTAACATTAGGCGCATAAAGAGAGTATAGGCCAAACGACTCTTCCAATTTAAAAAATTCCTTCACTTTAGATTGAAAATATCATATTTGGAGACGGTTTCCCCTCTTACATTTTGTTGTAACTGTGATAATAATAGAGTTGCCGTTTATTAGGGAACTTTTGAGACACCCTGTATATATATAATATAATATAATATAATATTGTTAGCTCATTGAGCGTGAAGATTTGCTTGACAAACCTACCAGAGAGTTCTGTTTACATACACAGGTAAACTGTGTGTACTTTAATTTAATCACTATAAACCTGAATACCTTGTATTTAACATTTCTTGTTGATGAAATTATGCATTGATATTTTTTTTTAATCTATGTGTGTGTTGATTGTTATTCATACAAAAGTAAAAAAAAAAAAAAAAAGTCTCGTCTATAATAATAATTGTTGTGCTTATTTTATTAACAACTTGCTTGCTGCTTTCTGCAGTTATACGTGAGCAAAAATCGAAATTTATTAATATTTTCATTTAACAATCTTTTCGTAAATTGCCGTATTCTTGTAGTAGCTATTGCGTATTTTTGTCTTTGTGACTCGATACGTAAGTTGTCTTTACGTAAACATGTTATGAACTTTGAATTTCAGATGAGTTCGCTGAGGTAATGAAAAGAACGACGTTGCACCAACGAATTCCTTTTGATATGGATGGTGGCTTCGTCAAACTTTATTTTGGAAAGGATAAAAAACGGGTAGTCAGTTATGCAGAATTCAGCCAGTTTCTTCATGTAAGTTTATATAATATTCGATTTTAAGTAATGTGTGTTTCCCTGTTTTCCTAAACTTACAGAGTTATTACAAGTGATTCATTAGGTTTTAAAATGTTGTATTTCCAAAGACGTAAATTACACTTGTTTGTGCGCATTACATATATTTGTTTCAAGCAAAGTAGCTCAAATGGTAGAGCATTAGCTTCGCATTCGGGAGGTCATGTATTCGATTCCCACTGCCGACCATCCTGACTGGGGTTTTCCAGGGTTTTCCCTCAGTCCTACCAGATAAATGCCGGGATGGTACCTACTAAACAGGTCCTGGCCATTACCTTCCCAAATCCTTTCCATTGTTGTTGTTGTTGTTGTTAGATATCCAGTATCAAATGGCCTCTGAACTGTATCTGGTGATAGTTAAATAAATAAATAAATAAATAAATAAATAAATCACCATATTTGCACATGAAGATTTCCTTGTCACTGAATTGGTGGAATAAACACTTATTTTGCAAGGTAGCGATTTTCTGCCAGAAAACATTTACCGCCTTATGCAGAGTCTTTTTGAAGTATGATTAGCGCCATGCTAAAGGCCTGACTACTGTAGCAAACATATGTTAGTCGAACTCTTTAGTATGGCACTAATCACCATTCAAAACGTCTCTGCATAAGGCCCTTAATGTTTTAGAATGTTTGAAACGTTTATTTGTTTTAGTGTCCTGCATTCCGAAGAACGGTTTATGTTTTTTTTTATTTTATTTTTTTTTTTATTTCCCCTTTGCCAGCGTTACCAGCAAAATTGCACAAACTTGAGAATGTGCATTAGTTCTGCGTTGATGACCATCAATGGAGACACAGCAAGCGTGGATCGAAATGGACTACGGCCTAGGCGCGTACTTATGACGAGGTGACGATACATGAAACATATGTAATGATGCGAGCAAAACACTGGAAAACTTTAATTTATTGTTATATGCCTTCAGTATCTTGTATGTAGAACTTGGTAAAATCCAGTTTTCTGAAACTCAGTGAAACAATTGCGGTAACTTTATATTTTGAAAAATTATTTAAATGGGACTTGGCCTCAATGTGTATAATATTGGAAAGAGAAATTAGTATTCCAAATGATAAGCTCCTTGGCTTTCCAGTGAACGAGATTATATAAATCACTCAATTATCAAAATGTAATTGATTTGAATGAATGGAATAGTGGCTTTTTGAAAGGCAAATGTTAAAAGTAAACAACAGTGTTTACCACATTTATTCTATAATTTCGAAATGCTCTTATTTTAATCTTACATATGTGGCATTTGGGACACCGTAGTCTAGTGGTTAGAGCGTTGAACTTATGTCCACGTGGTCCCGGGTTCGATTCCCGGCCGATGCTCCCCACTTTTCGGCGTCCACCCAGTGTCATGAGGCATACTGGGGAGTCACGTGAATGAAAGACATGACGACCACTAGGTCGAGAAAGCTCCCGATACGCTGGTGACAGGGCGATGCAACACGGTGAACACATGCTAGTCGCTAGACTGGAAATAGTTCATTGAGTCGCTGACAGATGGCATTGGAGCGGCTTAGGCCCTCAAATGGGCTTTTACACCACGTGGTTTGGTGATATGTGGCATCTGGCCTGAGAAACCTATCTTGGCATAGTGGAATATGGACATGGGAAGGCATCAGTTCCTTCGTGATTTACTTTTATAGTACTGACGTCTGTTGGTTTTCAAATGCTAAGTCCTAACCAATGAAATAGATCTTAAGAGATCTTGCAGACCATTGCCCTATTAGATTATCCGAACATCATTGGAAAGTAGAAGACTAAGATAAATAAATAAATTAAAATACTACAAACAGAAAGGGTTAATCGTTCTTCGCTTTTGAACGTTCTCACAATAAATAAATAAAATAATGGGAATGTAAAAATGAAACATGAGAAGTATCCATAAATTTAAAAGTCATATGAAAGAAACTCCATGCAATTTTAAAGTTTTCAAACTACATACCAAGATATGCAAGAAGTATCATGAACTAAAGTATTAATAACTTGAAACTTGTTAGCTTTTAAATAATTACTCTTCCCATGTTCCGTAGAGGTGTTTACTTGACCTTGGTGTGTCAACAGTCTTCTCTGTTGCCATTCTTGGTCAAATTTCGAAAAGATAAATACCGGCGTTAAGATCCTAACATACTAAAAATAATACAAAATTTACCATTTTTCTTTTGCTTGTTTTTCATAATTGAAAGGAGATAATGAAATGCAACTTACCACAATCATAGATAATATTATTTTAGAACAGCAAATATGAACTCGAAGAATTTTCAATGTTGCCATCCGTAGAAATTACAGTGTTGCCAGAATAATATTTCCCCCAAAATCTCAGTTAAGGCAGCGACTAGAAGAATGAACTCAACTGCATTTGATTACGTATCATGTTGTTTTGGTATCCTGTAAATTACTTTTTTAAATAACATTATTATTTAATTTTAATAACTGTGTGTTAAAACTATTTTTGTTTATTACAAACTAAATACAATTATTATTTAAAAAGTAGTTCACATGATTCCAAGACAACATGATACTTAATCAAATACAGTTGAGTTCGTTCCTCTAGTCGCTGTCTTAACTTAGATTTTGGGGGAAATGTTATTCTGGCAACACTGTATTTCTATGGATGGCAACACTGAAAATTCTTGGAGTTCATATTTTCTGTTGTAGAATAATATTATATATGATTGTGGTAAGTTGCATTTCATTATCTTCCTTCTTTTATGAAAAACAAGCAAAAAGAAAATGAAATTTCATATTATTTGTAGTATGTCGGGCTCTTAAGAATTCATATGTACTCAGTTCACTCCTTAAAAACATAAATAAATAAAAAGTGTGGTAGTGTTACTTGCTCCCACCCTATTTCTCATTGTTTTAGATTGTGTTATACTGACAGGAAACTATCTTAAAAAAAAGAAATCTTGTACCGTATGTTAACCTACTGTTCATTGTTAGAAACAACGGGAAAATAAAACACGCCAATGATATCAAAAGTTCTCAGTTGATTACTTTTTCATTCGTCCGTCTTGTTAGTGTTTTTCTTTTTTAACCACTTATGGGTTATAAAATTAAAGTTGCAACCTGTTTTTTAGGCTAAGTCAGCTATTTTTATCAAAAAAGTATAAATATGTATTTGATAGTAAATTGTGTTAGTAATATACCAAGATGTAACCATAATGGCACATACATAAATCCTTAACTTCCTGCAGTAAAAATAATTTGAGTTAAATTTATAATTATTTTTGGCACCGGATATGTTTGATTGTTCTACTCTCTACATATTATAGAAAATCACTTAAATGTATAATTTGTCTATAATTCAAAAATAATAAATGCGTATTAAAAGTGAGTTTAAAACTCTTGTACTTATCTGGTTGCCATCTTGTTGCTGAGAAATCTTTTTCCAACTACACTAATTGTCTTTGGAAACCCTAGTAACACACAGTTACTGAAAGAATAATTGTTGATCATTACTGTTTGTTAGAATTATAATAATAAAGATGCTTTTAAAATTATGTTTAACATGATTTTATTACTAATTTTGTATGCCTGTTGTAGGACTTCCATGAAGAGTATGCTGTAGAAGCTTTTCGGAAATTTGACAAAGATGGGACTGGCTTCATTTCGGCTCTCGATTTTCAAGATATTATGATCAGTATCAAGAGCCATCTATTAACGAAGGACGTCAAATCGAACTTAGTTGCAGTGAGTAGTTTTTATTTACTTATTTATTTATTTATTTTAAATGTAAACCTTCCTGCTTTTGTTACATACAAGTAAGACTTTGACAGACTGGTGCGAGAAATAATATAGATCTTGCATCAAAATTTACAGCAGAGGGTATACAAGGAACTTGTATCAGTTAATCCTACCATCACCGAAACTCGAACCATTTTGATTCTCTATGTACCCAGGTATATGTATATAAACATCAAAGTTACTATGTTTGAGACTTTGTAACTATTGAACCACGAGACCGATTCCGATCAAATTTGCCACATAGATAACGTTCGAGACTAGGATGTTTTTTATCATTTCACTTTAACGGTGCAGCTTAGGGGAGGGGGAGGAGCAAGATTAAAAAAAAAATACATAGAAATGAAAGTGACTACGTTTTTGACTGAATAACTCTTGAACCACACGACCGATCTCGATCAAATTTTTAACATAGATGAATTTCAAGCCTGGGATGGTTTTTATCATTTCACTTTTACAGTGCAACTTAGGGGAGGGGAGGAAGGGGAATATATTTGAAAATGATTGAAAATGTCCGATATTAGTGTCGAATCCATAGTTTTCGGGGTCGCTGGGACGAGTAGTGACTCTTCCGATGCAGTTTAAATCCAAATTTAGCCTTTTATGTCCAAAATGGAACCTATTTTCCCCGTGCGAAGAACGGATATTCTACTAGTACTGTATATCTGCTAAATGTCAAAATTGATTAAGATCGGTAATTTAAGCAGGTACGTTGCATGCCAATATACTACCCATTACCTACCTATCTTCCTTCCTTCCTTCTCGTTATTTCGTTCTTTTTTTTCTAATACTAATCTTAATCATTGGTTTGAATTGGTTGAACTAATCGTTTTTAATTACTGGCACTTTAGGGGTAATAGGGTGCGTATGTTGGGTGGTCTATTTTGACACGCAATACGAGTTCTCTTGAGGGAGTTAGTTCTCAAACATTCGATTCATTGCATTGACACATTGAACCAAAAACCTATTATTTATATTACGTTGCATCTACTCCTACTGTGTTTAGTGTTAAAAGAACTTTCTGTACTTATGTACATTGAATTTATCATTTATTTTTCAGTTTTTTCCGTGGATATTCTTCGTACCGCACGTTAAAAGATACGTAGAAATACTTTGTACGTACAAATGAATATGAATTATTAATTGCATACACAGGAAATAAATTATTAATTTAAAAATTAATACTTCCTTCATTTGAAGCACTTGTAAAATTTATCCATTTGATAACTGTGGTTACTTTTCTCAATACATTATTTAAGGTACTTTAAAGCAGACTTTTCTGAAAAAAAAGAAAAAAAATGAATAGAAGATTTTTCATTTTCTAAATATGTTCGGAGAGATTTGATTTTTATTTTTGGTAGGAAGATGTTCTTTTATTCTGGTTCGTATGTTCAGTCAAATACTTCTCTTTACACTTACATGTAACTTCCAACAATGTATTGACATGTCAGTATAGATGCAATAATTTATGTTCCCGGTTAGTGATTTTTACCATTCTTGGAAAGAAGAATGAGTGGGGGGAGATGCAATTTTTGTTATTATCGAAATTAATATTTGATTCTGTGAAATTACTGGCTCCAAAGAGACAGGGGCGAATCCAGGACCGACTTCTGGGGGGAGGCGGTGGGTTGTCATAATGCTACTTTTAAGGGCTCCAAACTCTGGGATGGATTTTATTTATACATATAAAATAAGAAAGTTTCCTCTTCTGGGGGGGGGGGATCCACCCCTGCAAAGAGAGCAATGGCAATGTAACTGCGTATATTGTGGATCGAGATGATCGAATGAAAATTCTGGCTAAAATGCAGTGCAGCAAGAGAAGATACAGGTCGAAAGAAAGCGTCAGGAAGAATAAGGTTTAAAGGCATTCTAACTCAACAAATATGGATGGAGGGCACGGTGGCTCAGTAGTAGAGCACTTATCTCTGGTGGATGGGGTCCCTGGTTCGATCTCTGGCCAAGTAAGTTTGCGGTGGACAATATCGTGTCCGTGAGATTTTTCGGAGAACTCCCGTTTCCTGCCACATTCTCAGTTC
Source organism: Thermobia domestica (assembly GCF_964235325.1). NCBI lineage: Eukaryota > Metazoa > Arthropoda > Insecta > Zygentoma > Lepismatidae > Thermobia > Thermobia domestica. The sequence continues at coordinate 358,802,731 of NC_137455.1, forward strand.
AACCAATTCTTTCATCATCCACTTGCCTAAATCATCCGTTGCTTTTAGCCTAACAGGCATAAGATTTTTAAGATTTTTAACAAATATGAAACTTAATAAAAACTACAAAAATAATTAAGTGTTCTAGATTCGTTAACGAAAACGGGCAAAATTCATTTCTTTGTATTTACATTTTATTTGTTCTGTTTCTCGAAAGTATTTTTACAGCTCAGTGTTAAAAGTATGTGGGGACACTGTCGGGATTATGTGTGACATCGTTAGGACTCCGCGTGACACTGCTAGGACTTTGTGTGTAACTGTTGGGACTCTGTGTAACACTGTTAGGACTCTGTGTGACACTGCTAGGACTTTGTGTGAAACTGTTAGGACTCTGTGTGACACTGTTAGGTCTCTATGTTAAATTGTTAAAACTCTGTATAACAAAATAAGATAAAACAAGAGAAAGCTTAAAAGCTGTTAGTTAACTAATGATAAAATATTTCTTTGAGGACGTAGATTCGAAAAATAAAAATGTGTTATATTTTTGCAGGCAGCTGGTGGTGGCCATGGTGGACATCGCGTTAGCTTCCCATTTTTTATGGCCTTCAATTATCTTCTAAATAATATGGAACTAGTGAAGAGGATTTATTTAAATGCTACGAATGGTAATAGGAACCAAGAAGTAACAAAAGGTTCGTATCTGTTAATACGCACACTTGATAAATTAACAACACACAGGTAGGATTAATGAAAGAGATAATAGAACTTTTAATTTAGTAATTTCTTTTTCTCTAATCAAAATAGTTTCTTTCCAAAACTAGACAAGTCATGAACTCGAATTCTGCACAGTAATCACGTACTTCTTGACAATTCTTTATTATGCGGAAGAACTAAATCTCACAAGTGATGTTCGCGAAAATTTAAACCTACAGAATAATGTAGAATGGACACACTACGTCAGTGATTTAATAATAATAATAATAATAATAATAATAATAATAATAATAATAATAATAATAATAATAATAATAATAATAATAATAAATACTAATTGACTGTGGACCTTTATTCGTATGAAGGTTCACAGAAAGGTTCACATTTATAGTAATTCGAATTAAAAAGGGAAATATATATATATAATATGAATGCTTTAGTACGTGACGAAAGCTCTACTGGAAGTTGTAAGCTATGTGCTCCTTGTAACTCGAAATGGATATAAGCTACAGACCTATATTGTGGGTAAGAAGTACCAATGGTACAACAAAAAAAGTCACACCGAAATATTTAGCTAAACGACGTTTGTAAAACTACTAGTCATGTATAAAGAATAGTGAGTGGACGTGTATTATGGAAGATCTTTTTATACCAATATAATGTACAGCGTTATCATAGGTGAAGAAAGCAGGAAGTAAGCCTAGATTGAAAATAAAGCAATGATCCAAGCAGAAAGTGGGTGGGTGTACATCGAAGGAAATTAGATCGGATCATTTTACTCCAATGTAACTTTCAGTACACATGAACAAGCGTGCTCTAATTTGTTTTCCTATTTTCTTGTAATTTTGCTTATGAATCCTTTGCGATCTCCTACATTAACCAGTCTTAGCAGCCATTTTCTGCAAGGTACTTTTATTCACATGGGTCTCTCAATTCACAGATCGAATATTGTTCTGTGAGTTTCATTTTCGCATCATTCCTCCGTTAGAATAGTAATTTAATTAGGAAAAGGCTGTAGTACAGGCACGCAAACCAATGTGTGGTGCCAATTCCCCTAACATCGAAAGACGTACAGGATTGTCTTCCACCAAGAAAGAAAAAAGGCAATGTGTCATTGTCGAATTGTTATTTCAGCATACTTCACTAGTTCCAGCACTATTCGTTTATCCATTAAAGAAAGAAAAAAAAACTGTACTATAATTTTCTAGAACTTACCGAACTACATAGTAAAATAAATAAATAAATACACTGAGAATTCAAAATGATAAATCACACCTTGTAAACAGTGGCAAATAAAATAAAATAAATAACAATTAAGGGGAAAGCTTGTTATTCCATTCCTCACATTCTTCAAACGCCATCCACTTGGTGACAAATGCTGTTGAACTCAGCCAAGGTAGAAAAGTAAATAATTCGTATAAAAAGGCTATAGATATGATTGATTGTTACTGAAATAAATGTTTATCACTGTTGAGATATATTTTCAGATATTCCACATTGTTGGGTTATGATGTAATAATCGATTTGAAATTTTATTAGCCTACAACAATGAACAAAATGAAGATAGGAAAGTGGCTTTTTTTACGTATCTCACAAATATATAATTTAAAGTGTAGTCAAGAGCATCTAAAATGTTGGATGTAATGTAAATTGTGCTTGAGTAAGAAAACTGTTTTATGTAACTTCTATTTCCTTACGCACACGTAATCTTCGGTTTAGTTTTTAAGAAATATAGACAGATTAGAAAAGCTATTACGTGAAGGACATAGATTCGGGAGTGTACGAAGTCATACGTCAGTGCGTAGGGAATTATATAGGAATGACAGTAAACAACGTACGGAATAGAATTAAGGGTATATCAGGAAGTTAAAGAACACATCAATTTCAGGATTGGTAAAACATTCATTAAAAAAAAAAAAAAAAAAAAAAAAAAAAAAAAAAAAAAAAAAAAAAAAAAAACGATCAGTAAAAAAGTTCAGGTTTTACATAATGTTGAAATACAAAGCAAATATTATTCTGCCATAAGAAACTTAACACTATATTTGACCAGAAAACTTGAACAGATATTGGCACAATATACAAAGAATTGAGGACACTAAATCCTCTAATACTTAAAAATGATTATTCTTACATGTCAGTGAAAAAAAAAAAAAAAAAAAATGGGAGAACATTTCTTTGGTAAATAGGATGAAACTGGACTGGCAACATTATCTCTCTTGGCTACAAAACAAGAATAACAAGACTCATATAGCCTCGCTGCTGAACGGGACGTTAAACTCAAAATCAACTCAAATCAAGAATAATAAGATGTAAGTGCATCTTGTGCAAGAAATGTCCATTTATATTATTAAATGTATTTAGTTACCTTTTTAAAGTAATCTCAGTAAGAAACCTTTCCCCTCAATAAGAAACCTTTCTTCCTCACGTTAGACCTGGTTGAAGAAAACTCATGAGTGTTGTAAGTTTTATGGAAATTGAAACTAAATGTAGGGAAGTAATCAAAAACTTCAGGAAAGATATAAAATGTTCTTTTTATGCCAATTAATTGTATTATAGATTTTTTCCCCCTATTTCTAAACATTATCTTGCTTACCACTGTGAGTACTGTGGGCCCGCATGCAACAAGAGAGCTGCGAGTTTGATCTGCCTAATGCACTATAAAAACAAACCTCGTGAGAAAGCTTTGCGGCATTTTAATTAATTTCTTATTTATTGTACATAATTATAGTTATATTTTCGATTTACAAGGTTAGAAACCATATTTTTTTTTTTTTTAATTTTAAATACATATGGGAAAATATTATTAATCATGGGTAGGCAGATATTTTCGCATTTTTGTGTGGTGATATTTTTTTCTCGTATTATTTGTTTGGAAATTTTAACATGTTATATTCAATTTCAGAGGAGTTTCTTCAGTCTGCACAGATGATGTCTCAGATTACACCATTAGAAGTCGACATTTTATTCTTATTATGTGATTTGCTACATCAAACGGGGTATGTATGCGATGTATCAGTATGTTCTGGTAGATTATCACCAGTAATTAGAGAAAGAATAAAAGACTAAGAAGAGATTTATGAAAGGTTCATTGTGCTTAGAAAAGTATTTAAGAAATAGATAGGTGAAAAAATTCTGTCAGTTTTCGAAGGCCAGCATGACTGGATATTGTTAAATATATAGGAGCAGTATAAAGTGCTTATTTGTTTGGAATTAAGTGTTCAGGCCCGTATGAAAAGTTGAATTTACTATGCAAGTGATATCAACTGAAAGGTCTTATTTAATGCTCTGTCTGTTGAATCGAGAAGCGTTTGCAATTCTACAGTACAGGTTTCAACTAAATGTTTCATCAGTAAGTTGTACTAAATATGTGTTATCAATTATCATCTGTTTCGTGCATTAAAAAAAAAAAATACGCATCACTATTTCTTGTAAGTGCACAGTTTCATAGTGTATTTTGATTTTTAAAATTTTATTATTATTATTATTATTATTATTATTATTATTATTATTATTATTATTATTATTATTATTATTATTATTATTATTATTATTATTATTTGGAACATGTCTGGTATGAATAAAAGCAGTTTCCGGGCCTTCTAATTCATATCACATATTTGATTTTTTCCTCTTCAGGTTATAAGCTATTGATCTTAAATTTTAACCGTGAACACTATTGGATTCAAACCCGTCACATTTTCTCTTTTTTCTGTACATTTTGTGTAATTTTCCTCCTGTTGCCAGTATCATTGCTTTATTATATTTTTTTTTTTCTCGTATGTTTCTGTTTTTCTCGCATGTAAGATGTTTTTGTTGTTCAAAATGTGTGTGCTAGAGCGCTTTCCTCTGGTGTATAGGGTCCCTGGTTTGATTCTCGGTCAAGTAAGTTTATGGAGGACAACATTGTGTTCGTGAGTTTTCTCGGGGGTACTCCCGTTTCCTCCTCCTTTATCATTCCACCAGTTCTTCCATCATCATTCACATGCTTTAATCATCGTCTCCCATAGCTTAAAGCGCATAATTGTAGGACGGTAAATTCAAGGATTTCATTTCATATTTTTTTTTTTTTTTTTTTTTTTTCAAAATGTGCGTATAAAATGTAGTAATTTCAATAAATATAGTGCTTTTGTTGATCACTAGTTGCTACGAATTCAAAAGTGACCTTACCATCATCACATCACCGTAACTGGGACTAGGAAAGGAAATAATAATAATAAAAAATTGACTGAAATTGAGAATTAGAGAAAATTAATATTTGCAAATTTGTTTTGCCGCTTCTCAACAATATAGCGAATTTTTTTTTTTTCCTTTTGAAATGGTTCATAAAATTAATGACTTCTGGAAAACTTCCTGGATATGACTGTCGATTAAATTAACATATCAGAACATGTGAGACAGACATAACTTATGTATGGGCTAGACATGTCAGAACATGTGAAATAGATACGACTTTTACTTAAGATAATCATGTCAGAAGATACGAAATAAGACATGACTTCTATGTAAGATAGACATATCCGAACATATGAAATAGGTGTGTCAGAACATAGAAAAAATACAGTAGAATTTTGATTTGTGCTTTTAGTGGTGGTGGCTACTTGGTTGCCCGAACTGTCACTTCATATTGTTCAATATGTTACTATATTGAATATGTAGTAATATTACTTTAAAAATATTAAAGGGCTTGACACCATCCTCTTTCAACCCCAATATTATGAATTGTTTCATAAACTAATCTATTTTTAACAATAACAAATTATTTAAAACGACGAATGAAAACACCAATTCCGTTGATTGTGTCTAAGATTTTTTACTGCATGTCTTCGGACACTTAAGCTTGTTCGCCAACTTAAATGACCGAAACTGTCCAGTAAAAATCTTGCAGACACAATTAACGGAATTAATGTTTCCATTCGTCATTTTTAATAATTTGATCAAAAATTCGTCAATTTCAGTTTTTAAGTAGATATACATAACAGTTTATTTTTTTTTTATTTTCTTTCAGTCGCATAGTGTACAGCGATTTGCAAGCTATAGCTCCAGAACAGTATTTTAAACAAATAACGAAAAGGCTAGCTGAAGTGAAAGCTGTTACTGTAAGTATATTACTAGATTTCGTATTGTAGTTATAGAATATCCTTTCTTGAAGAAAGTTCTTACCTCGTGAACATAAATAAACCGTTAACAACGCTCGTGCAAAGTAAGAGTGAGGTCTGTTGAAGGGGGTGAGGGGTGAGTGGGAGGTAATCTCATAGTCCAGTTACTAGTTGAATAGCGAGTGCCTTTTAAATATAAACTCAGACCAACTTTCTTTTGATATTTTCTTCCCACTGCCAGTTCCTGAAATTTCCAGTGTGAAATGGCTACAGAAGTGCTTCTGGAATTTAATTTTATAAATTAATATAATTTTACAGTTGTATTGACAGTCGGACCGTTGGTAGGTTGACATCCAGTTGGTTGTAGATATACCACCATTTCCTTTATGAACTTAAAATCTTTTTTGGAAAATATATATATATATATATATATATATATATATATATATATATATATATATATATATATATATATATATATATATATATATATATTTATTTGATTTGATTCAGTCATTTCCGCGCTTTTGCTCTATGTGTCAACAGTCAAGTGTTGTAAACGAGTATACGTGAACTTAGACTTTACATGAAACGAAACGAGGAAAACAAAAACGTAAAAAGATTTACTACTACTACTACTACTACTACTACTACTACTACTACTACTACTACTACTACTACTACTACTACTACTACTACTACTACTACTACTACTACTACTACTACTACTACTACTACTACTACTACTACTACTACTACTACTACTACTACTACTACTACTACTACTACTACTACTACTACTACTACTACTACTACTACTACTACTACTACTACTACTACTACTACTACTACTACTACTACTACTACTACTACTACTACTACTACTACTACTACTACTACTACTACTACTACTACTACTACTACTACTACTACTACTACTACTACTTCTTCTTCTTCTTCTTCTTCTTCTTCTTCTTCTTCTTCTTCTTCTTCTTCTTCTTCTTCTTCTTCTTCTTCTTCTTCTTCTTCTTCTTCTTCTTCTTCTTGTAGTAGTAGTAGTAGTAATAATAATAATAAAAAAAAACTACGGTAGACTTTGAAACCATGCGAATTCAATATTCAAACTTAAAGTAGCATATCTATAAATATTGGAGAGGAATAAGATCAAAGATAAATTCTGTTCCTCGGATGCTGAATCCATATCAGAAAGACATTACTTACTCACAGTCTCTTACTGTTTTTACTCTTTTAAAACCGGAAGTGGTAATTGGTGTCTGTCACTTCTACTTGCAATGAAAAGAATAAAATCAGAGATGAAACTACCCCTTAGTATGGAATTAATATCAAAAACCTGCTTACCTCCAATTATTTTCATTTTATCCATTATGCGATCAGTGTTCTGATCGAATAAAGGTAGATTCTCACCATTTCCAATTCCAATATATAGAGGTCCATCTAACCATCTACAAATTACTAAACACTCCGTACAGGATTTAGTCTTACACCGTATTACAATACCTTAAATATTGAAAGAAGTGTGATTGAAGCCTATTTCGTAAGGCAAAAATCCAATGCTAAACACTGACAAAAGAAATCTTAATAGTAATTGCGATCATTATTACCAGTTATATCAACAAAATAAGGCGAAAAAGTTTTATTACATTTTTATTGTTTAGAAACATCTAAAAAATAAAAAAAGGAAAAAAGATTTGCACAAAATAAAAATTTGAAGTTTATTTTTTGGGTAGTGATTGGAAAAACAGCTTGACCTGGCTACAATCTATACATAGTCATTTAAATAAATGTCTGTGTATCGATTATGGTGGCATGCTGTTTAAGAACAAACCATAAGAAAGGACACTTGAAATATAAGTAAAAATAGGGTATAGTAAATTCTGTTAGTGCACCAACTATGTGGACTATAGGTGTACTATATGTTGAAAATAAGACACAACTATGTCATTGGAAAATAGGCAATTATAATAAAATTTAATATAAATGTGTAATTACCACTGTTCAAAAACAAAAAATGACAATATAAGAGCATATTGTAAAAGCTATTGCGTTCCCCTGTAAAAGAATGACTGAGTGACTGAATCGAAATATAGGGGCCGTTGTGGCTCAGTGGTACAGCGTTTACTTCTGGTGCATGGGGTTCGATCCCAGCTTGCGCCAAGTGAACTTTGTGGAGGACAAACACCATGTGCGTGGGTTTTCTTAGGATTCTCCCGTTTCCGTTCACTTTCTTCATTTCACCATTTCATTCATTTCTCATCATCACCGTCTCTTTTAGCCTAGCTGGCATAACCGAGGAACGTAAAACTTAGATTTCATTTCATTTCAATCGAAATATAGGGGGAAAAATCCTATACTACTGGGTCAGTAATTTGATTTAGAACGTTCGTAGATTGTATCCCAAGTCAGATGATTCTTTTAGACATACTTTAAGGAAAGATGCAACGATTGATGCAGATTTTTTTTTTAAAAAACTCTATATCTGGAGTTGAGTGAATCACCTAACTTAAGGTACAAAATTAAAAATTCCTTTTTAAATTATGTATCCTATAGTATCAGGAGGTATAATATAATCTAAAAATTTAGTTTAAAAAAATAAATATTTAAATTTTCAAATCAGTTCTAAATAAATATTTAAATATTTTGTAAAAGTGTTTTCTACTTTTAATTTCTGCTCTAATTTATATAGATGTGTGTTGTAAATTGTATAGTAGAATTTAAAGTAATAGTTTTCAATTGTTTATATTTCAGAGTCCTGAAGAAAGAGGCTTGTTTATCCAAATTTTAGAAAGCGCCTACAGGTTTGCTCTAGGTGCTATGGGAGGTGGTAAGTTCTTTTCCATGTAGTATTTTTTGTCAGTGTGGTTATTCCTAAGTCAGTGGGATTATTTTTTTTTTCCTGTGTTTTACTCACGACTCAATAGTAAAGAATAATAATCGGAAAGCACTTACTTAAGTGACTGATTATTTGTCAGATCGTAAGTCAGCTAGTAAAATGTTCTAACTTTTTTAAAATCAAAATTCAGTCACCTTGTTTCTTTAAAATCGTATTGAATCACTTGCAACTCTATCCATCATGACTCTGGAACTCACTAAAGAAATAATAAACACTTCTGACCAGAATATATACACTTGTTTATTAAAAACTAAATTACAGTGTAAAGGTTTCAACAACTTAACGTTGTCTTCATCAGACACTAACTGAAAGAGATATCTTAGAGCATAGTTATTTATACTAAAAGTGAAAGTACTCAAATTCCTTGTGTGCATGGGAATAGTCATAATTCCCCGGGCGTCATCTGTCGGCCACCTGCCTTGACTTAATTACCCTCCCACCTGTGTTTATCTTTTCGAGACATCTGTAACACACCTGTTGTTTATGCTTGACCAATTGCCTTAAAACTTTCTCTTAATCTTCCTTTGATGCCTATTAGATATAAATAACAGACTATACTACATACAACTGATTATAAATACAGCAATATAAAAATATATATATAAACATAAAAAATAAACTATAAAATATAACAATATATAAAACTCTATATAACTATATATATTAAATATATGAATATAAATTACATATAAATATGTTCAATCTTGTTCTTTTACTTCAATTTGTTCCAATAATTTATCCCATAGATCATGTATTAACAGTCCACTTGTCCAGTTCATTAATTTGTCACTTTTTTTCTTTCTTTATCCTTCGTGCTTCCTTCCATTTCCTTATCATTGGTCTATTCTCCCTTTCTAGATCCTTTACACTTTCCCAATCTATATCATGCCCCGTTTCTTTAACATGTTTATATATGGCATTATTTTCTCTCTTAAGTCTCACATCATCCTTATGTTGTTTTAATTCTCTCCTTAAATTTTTTCCCTGTTCCTTCTATGTATATCATATCACAATCCTTACACGTCACTTTATACACTAGACCTTCATCATTCTCACATATTTCCTTCGTTCTACTTTTCGCTTTCTTAATCACTTCCAAAATTCTCCTTTTCTTTACGTCTTCACACCACCTCTTCTAAGTAAGTTCTTTAGTACTTCTGTCTTCTCCCCGATGCTCTCTATCCCGTGCCATTTGTTCTTTTCCTCTTCCTTTCTCTCCTTTCTACTTTCTCTCCTTTCATTCTTTCCTCTTCAATTTTGTTCTTCCTTAACTTCTCTTTGTTGTACCCGTTCTGCTCTAGTAAGTTCTGGATCTTCTCTATGTCCTCCTCCTTTTTCCTCTTCTTCAGTATCTATTTCTTCTATTCTTCTCTCCATTTTCCTTATGAAGTTTCTTTTGGTGCTGTAATCCACATCACTCCTTTCGTGACAGTAAACACCTGCCGCACATTCTTTCCTATACCATCTTGTTGTAAATTGTCCATCTTTTCTCTCTATAGTCATGTCCAGGAAGTTTATAATGTTGTTCTTCTCCAATTCCATTTCCAGTCTTATTCCTTTTCTAATGTAGCTTTGTCTCGTAAGAGATCTATTGTTGCAATTGAGTTATTTATTGTAACAAAATCTTTCAATAAGACTTCCGCAATCATTTTCATTGTTGTAGCGATTCAAGTTATACGCGTACATTTCAAACCATTTGAACGATTCGTTCAGAAGTTAAGATCTAACAGTGACTTTTTTAAAAAAGCTAATGCTCGTGGCGTACATAGATTATGAAGGGCTATAGGTGGCCATTTAGTTCATGTGTGAGCGCATCTAGTTCCATTATTTCTGCGTACGTAGAGCGGATTTCACTACCTCTTTAGTTCAAATAGCTCCCCAGTTACTCCGCCGTACTACTCAATACCGAAAATTGTGGCTTCACCGTCACTTGAATCTGGGACCATCCAGTCTCATGTCATTATATAATAATAAAAAAAATATAATAATAATAAAAACTTGAAAATAGTATTTGTGAGATTCATATTTTGAGGTTGCACTCGATATTTTTTTTTTTTTTTTTAATTCAAAGTTCCACTATATATATAAAGAGATTTAAAAGTTTAGTTGAAAAGTTATAAAAATTATTACTGAGAGACTTTTCGGACATCTTGTAAGTGGATGTTATATCGAAGAACTGAATTAATGATTGTAATTTTACCTGACAGTCTTGAGTAAACACGGAAAGTTTTATGTAAAATACTCTAATAATTTCAGTAATATGTGTAGTTTTTGTATGTGAGTCATATAGATATTTGTAATATACCATAGCATGTTTTCCATTAAGCATGAAGGTTTTTTGCAGTAGCGTTTCGTACCTTTCTCTCGATCTCATCCTTTATTTACAATTGTTTGGAGACAGCAACTTTCTGTACGCTGTTTGACGTCATTCATAATGCATGTTAAACGTTACATTTTCCTGTGATTTAGTGAACAAGTGAATATAGCCATATGTTCTGTCCAGAACGACGAAATATTTGCATAAGTTGAAATATGTCCGAGTTGTAAAAACAAATATCGAAGAATTTTTGACAATCTTCCTGGGATAACATAATAGTTTCGTTTGATTTTTTGTTTGTAGTTAGCGTTTCTTTTTAGCACCGAGGCTGTGAGACCTGGATCTAAAGTTTAAAGTGGAATCCGAACCACTGTGATGCGTTCTTACTTTCCCACCTGGAATCGAACCCGATACCATGTTCACCGAAGGCGAGCGCCAGGTGCTAGGCAGTTTGAAGGAAGGCAAAACACAGTTTTACTAAGTGAACTTTGTAGTAATGGGTCATTCCACGTCAGTTCAACGAGGATTTGCCTCATTTGACACCCATCTGTCTCAGAGTAGAATGAAAATTCATGTACTTATGTAGTATGTGATGCTGAATCCAAAACTGCAAACCGTCTGTCAATCGGTTCATTGGTTCTGTACTTATGGACCTTTGAAATTGAAGCCTGTAACTTGAGAAATAGTACTCGTGAGAGCGAAGAGCACATTGAAAAGAGAGTGTAACTTTCTTCAAAATTAACGTAGAAACATGAACTTTGTTTTGTTTATTTCCTCTATAAATGTACTTTATAGATACGTAAAAGTTATTCTCGCAACGTTAGAAGGAAAAGAGAAAATCATCAGTAAGTTAAAAAAAAAAAAAAACTACAGGTAAAAAACCTAACATTGTAATTGCAAGAACTCATCAGCCCCCATATCAATTTGCATGAAATTTTGTATGAAGAACCATAGCAACATACTCATTCAGTAGTGAAAAATGGTGATGGGCAATTCATAAGAACCATAAAAGAATAATAAATTTGTGATCAGTTGAAAATATACCATGAGTTGAAAATATTCTGCTAGGCTAGAATTATCCTATAACTGGTATCAACACAAGCATCCTATAAATATCTCCTCAAGGGATTGGTGACTATTACACTATTACATTTGGTGACTTCGTTTTTTGTCTTTCTTCTTTATCTGATTAAACAGAATTTTGTTAGACTCTATGTAACATTCGATTTAGGATTTAGATTTCTGGGCTTCCGGCATCTAAGGCCATTTAGCCCGTCACGTTTGAGGGATGACGTCCCTCGGCGAGCACACTATCCGGGGAAAGGGAAGGAAGGAAGCGGCCTGGGACCTATAAGTTAGGTACCACCCTAATAATACCCTGGTGTGAATGAAGAAAACCCAGGAAAACCTCATTCAGGGTGGCGGGCCTGAAAAGGCTGTAACACTTTTTCGACCGAGTGCCCCCACCGGGAATCGAACCCGGGACCGCTCACACCGAAGGCGAGAGCGTTAGCGACTACGCTACGCGGGGGCACTATATGTAACATTCGAGATTGACTGTTTTCTGGAATATTCGAGTATAACGTTTATCTGAAGTTCTGTAGATAGAATGTGTATTTACGTTGTCTGGAACTATCTAGAATGTTCTTCCTTTGTCTTGAACATTCTAGAATGTTCGTCCTTGGTCTGGAACATTCGAGAATGTTCGTCCTTGGTAATGCAGACTTTATCACTGGAGGAACTGATTAAAACTACCACTTACAAAAAAAAAAAAAAAAAAGCTTATTCCACATGTATACATAGCAAAGCAGCAATCTTCTTACCTAAAATCTAGAAAGGAGTGTTTACCAGACAATGAAGTATTGATACTGATGGACTTCAGTGAAAATTATTCATTTGTCGTTCAAGATGAAGCCCAGAGATTCCGCTAGACCAATGGCTGTTGCACACTGCATGCTTGTGTTCTTTATTTCAAAGAAGATGGCGTTCTGCAACATAGGAATTTTTGTATTTTAAGTGACGATTTTGATTACGATGTCTCAATGGTATATGCAACACAGCAACTTTTGACAAGTTTCATAAAAAGCAACATCCCACAACTGACAGAAATTGAGTATTTTACTGACGGTTGTGAATCACAATATAAGAACTGTAAATCCTTCTTGAATTTGTGTCATCATGAAGCCGATTTTCAATTAAAAGCCCGGTAGTTATTTTTCGCAACGAGCCATGGCAAGTCACCCTGTAGTGGTATTGATGGTACCATAAAATGAACTGTAACTAGAGCAAACCTCCACTACAGAGACTTCGTTGGTGGCATTCGGTTTTATTCTGGCTAACTGTTCTAGAACAGTTAACACACAGGTTTTTGGCTGCAAAGATAGTCCCAGGTACGAGAAGTTTCCATTGTTTCTAGCCAGCTGGACAACTGAAGATTAGTGCTAAATTCGTGAGTGTGGACAAGGAATTATGTCAACCAGATTTTCAAGGGATGTGTCACTAACTCAAATACCGTGCAAAACATTACCAGTACATAACTATATAGCGTGCAAGTACAACAAGTGATACATTGGGCTAATAATCGAAGTGTTCTCAGAAGAAGGAGATGCTGCCGTTATGTTCATGCACCCTCATGGTCCTTCTGCATCATTTTACTGGCCACAGAATACAGTCACTTGTTTGGTGCCTTTCACGAATGTTCTCTGTCAAGTAGATATAATCACGGCCACAGAACCAACATACAAACTGTAAGCAATTTATTTCAAGCAATTTAGTGAGAACAGTGGAGAGTATATATACAAAAGTAGATTTTCAACTGTGTATACTCTAACAGTGTTTTTATTTCTTTAGTTTACGTCAATATTATTTTCATAGCTGGATACTTCACATGTCACAAGCTCTGAAATAAAACATTCAACTCATCACAAAATTTATTTTTTTACGGTTCTTATGCATTGCCTATCACTTTATATATACTCTATTGAATGGATATGTTGCTACGGTTCTTCACACAAAATTTCATGCAAATTGTGATAGGGACTGATGAGTTATTGCAATTACAATGTTACGCGTATTTTATCTGCAGTTTTTTTTAACGTACTGATGGCTTTCTCTTTTCCTTCTACAATCGCAGGAATACTTTTATGTATCTGTGAAGTACACTTATAGAGGAAGCAAACAAACAAAGCTCATGTTTCTACGTTAACTTTGGAGAAAGTTACACCCTCTTTTCAATGTGTTCTTCGCTCTCGTGTTACAGGCTTTAATTTCAAACGTCCATAAGTCCAGAACCAATGGACCGATTTTCAAACGGTTTGCAATTTTGGATTCAGCATCACAAACTACATAAGTACACATGAATTTTTATTCCATTCTCAGGCAGGTGGGTGTCAGCCCCTAGCTGAAGTGACGTGGAATGACCCGAATGTAGTTTTCATGAGAAATAAAATCTTGGGTTAAGAGTCTAATTGCCTTATCAGCAAGAAAATATCCCTCCTATGGTTATATGGTGAGTGTTTGGCACGGGAGATCTTGCTTTGTTCCCATTGTTAGTTAATATGATTCGAATTCCAGCTAAACCGTAGGTCCATATCTCATACAGCCTTGATGCTGAAAGGGACATTAAACTCTAGCCAGCGAAATACTTATTTAACAACTCGTGGTGTTATTATTATTATTATTATTATTATTATTATTAATAATAATATAATAATAATAATAATAATAATATAATTGAGAATATAAACATTTTAATATTTAATATGTAAATAAATTGGTATTGCTGAACATTGTACGAAAACTGAAACAAGACTATGACGTCGAAACCTAAAATAAATTACATCATTACCTAAGGAAAATTGCTGTCTCCAAACAATTATCTTTATTTGTGTATATTGCTAATCTTTTCTCTTAAAGAAATTAAAACTGCCATTTCAAGCGCCAAACGGAGTACTTTGTGCTCTTTGCATGTTGCACATCTTTTCTATCGCATTCTCGTGTAAGCATTTTAACACTATTGCTTACTAAATATGATTGTAAGTAATACAGTAAGGAAAGTTGTGATTTTCCATGGGAAAAAAATCTTTAGCATGTAGAACACCCACTGCTCATCGCGTATGAGAATTTAAATGTACTTTTAATGACTTTTTTTCTTCAAATCATGTGAACTTAAATGTTTTTGTGCGAATATAATTCAGTTCTCGTATTAGGAAAATCTTATAGAATTGCTGTTACGTTATTATGGACATTTGAAAGGTCTCGTGGAAAATTTAAGAAAATCAT
The DNA here is from genome assembly GCF_964235325.1 of Thermobia domestica. Lineage (NCBI taxonomy): Eukaryota > Metazoa > Arthropoda > Insecta > Zygentoma > Lepismatidae > Thermobia > Thermobia domestica. Next base: position 358,818,029 of record NC_137455.1, read on the forward strand.
AACGTTTTAATTAAATTGGTATGAGAAGTCAAGTGTTATCGGGAATTTAATTAAGTTTCGTAGTAATTTTTAAAAAAGTTTTATATGAAATTAACGTCATTCTGTGTTAATTCATTGAGGGGGGTGGGGTGGAGTTAAGGTCGTTTTATGTTAATTCATAAGGGAGGGGATTTGGTTATATGGTTATGGATTCGTAAGGAAACTTGAAAAATCGTGATGGAAATGAATGAAGATAGAAAAAAAAGTAGGTTCTCAAAATTTAAAGTAAACTATGTGTGAACATATTAATTTTACCGCGGTTATTAGTTAACCATTTTTCATCCACATTTCACTTATTCTAAAAATAAGTTCTATCTTAAGAATTCCTTGTTTTATGCACTAGAAAAAGAAAGAAAAAAGTCAAAATACGAATGATATTAAAAAGTCGAAGAATAATATTACGAAAGCGCAATACAAAATTACTTGAATAGTACAATGCTAAAGAAGATAATAACTTAAAATATCAGCATACGTGAAATATGGCTTTGTGCAAGGACTGGGAACGGTAACCATTTTTTTAAATATATATAATCAGGGGCTTAATTTGGAAAGACAGTGGGCTCCCCCTTAAATTTAAGAAACACGTGCTTTTTTAAATAAATTGTATGCTAATATATTAAAAATGTGAAACTCTTACGTTGGTAGACAATTTCTCCCCTCTCTGGGGCAAAAGGAGAAATTACACTACTTGATATAATGTATGGATGGGAATTGATAATTTTACAAGATTGATTAAAATGTTCGTGGAAAGTTTGGGAAAGTGTTTATGGGAATTTGATTAAATCCGTGGGCCGCGGTAGCTCAGTGGTAGAGCGTTCACCTCTTGCGCGTGGGGTCCTTGGTTCGATCCCAGCTCGCACCAAGTGAGCTTTGTGGCGGGCAAACACCGTATGCGTGGGTTTTTTCGAGGTTCTCCCACTTTCTTCATTCCATCATTTCATTCATTTCTCATCATCAGCGTCTCCTTTAGCCTAGCCAGCATAATCGTGGGACGTAAAACTTAAAAATTTCATTTTTTAAAATTAAATTCGTACACATATTTAAGATTCTATAATGATCAACTTATTAACACGTTTGAAAAGCATTACAGGATATTGATTAAATGTTTTTGAGAGAATTTAAGAAAATTTTATAGAATTTTAAGATTATACTTAAATTTTCTGTTACGGGACTGTGAGCTAGTCTTGTGGGAATTAGATTAACTTCTGGAAGTTAAAGGAAAATCTTATAAACTTGAAATAGGTTCGTATGAGGGTTAAGTCTTATGAAAATTTAATTAAGTTTATTTGGGAATTAAATTAAATATTTAGGGAAACAAAGTCTTGTCTCGTGTTAACGAAGGTTGTTTATTATATTGGGAACAGTAATGTAGATTGAACAAAGCGAAATCCTACTGGTTAATTTATTCTTATTAATTTAGTTCTAGTTACATTGATTCCTGTTGAATCTTTTTGTTCAGTTGTAGTTAGTGTTAGAGTATCGTAATTTAATTTTAGTATATCTAAAGATAAATTGTAATATTGTTTTCTTCTGCTTCATGTAGTAGAAGGGAGGTTTCTTATCACCTATTCCTGCAAATATTTTTGTGCATGCAACATTTAATATATGTGTGCTTAAATTTGGCTTTGAACAGCTTCTTTTAAACCGTACTTTCCTAAGAGTGTTTCGTATGTTGCCTACTCACGTATTTTAAAAGAAAATATTTATCTATGTATTACAAAGCTCTTTTCGATGTAGATTTATTCGTATTAAGCATGCAATAAAGTAATGGTTATTCAATATTTATTCTTATTACGAGTTATTACATAGTGGAAAATCATCATATTCACAAGTTTTGAGATTTTCCCCAAATAACTGATGAAAACATCACAATTTAGCGGCTTAGAACTAACAGTGTACATATTATGAAACAAAACAATCGTGCCTTAAGGCGCTAACCTGTTTCGTGAAGCATATTGTGATAGGATACGAGGATTTCAATAGTTGAGGAGTGGGTTATTAAAGGGAGTATGTATCAGTACTTAAGTTTTCTAGAAATCAGACACATTTTGTCTCATTTTCTTTTTAAATCTTGGAGCTTAATAATTTTGACCTCGTACATTACATTTTATGATTAGAATAATTTATATATTTAATAATGAAAAAAAGAGGTGAAAATCGTAAGAAAATTGTATGTTCATGTCTCGATTTATATATGAGTGCTGAAAGTGAACAATAGTTTTGAAGAATAGATTAAATAGACAGGGTTAAAATTCCTGCGGGAATCTAAAATCCTGTAACGTTCCAAGTGCGAGGTATATTTAAACTAAACAAAAGGGCCTAATCGGTTGCAATGATGTGAACAGACTTTGGGGGAGATAGCTGAAATTCAGCTCAAATGTAGAAGAGACCATGTAGATTTTATATTCCAAAAGAAAATTGTCCGTAAATGGATGGAACATAGTTATAATCATAATTTATTGCATCCGTTCATCGTCATACAACGAAATTGGACATGTCATTTATATATATACCAGTATACATAAACATACATACTATTATTACATATAGATTCTTATGGTTTCACTAATTTACTTACTATACATTTAATTTTACGTATACGAATTATTTTCTACATATTCTTCAACCGAGTAAAAGCAATGTTCTATCAAGTACCTTTTAAGTTTGGATCTAAAGCTATTGATAGAGACCTGATTTTTTTATACATGATGGAAGTAGATTGTATAATAATATATAAAACATTGATGTCAATGGAAAATCAATGAAAAAATGAAGTCGTCCACATGTCTCAAACGCTCTAGTAAGGAGGTGGCTAATTGAAAGCTTATTGCAAAGGCGTAATGAAGAGGTTAAAAACGAAGTAAACACGTAAGGTAAATATGGATAGAACATTGTGAAAAGTCGTTCGAGTAAAATCAATAGTAATGACAAAGTATATGCATCTTTTTCGAATTACTCAGGGCGCTTCACGCGCAAGTTTCGTGCTTGAAGTATCTCATATCTAGATTTGGAATCTCCAGAATCGATTTAGCACATAACGTGACTTTTGACCTGATCACGTAACAGAGTCTGGTCTTTATGGCAAAACGGGTAGACCCTTTGTTACTTTGAAAACTTTGAATTTTACGTTAGAGTGGTTGGGTTTATCACCAGAATTCCAGCTGGGCACCATTCGTGTCCAGACATTCTAGCAGTTTTCATCTAAATATGAAAACACGTTCTGATTGTGGTTATTCGGAATGTTGCAAATCACATCACTTGAGATCATCCAGAACTACCGGTTTCTGTGCATATATCTGCTTTTGACGCTCCTCCACAACCAGTAATCATATGGCATAAACCTTGGCGACCTTGCGGGCCATTTTTGTCAAAGTAATAATCAAGAAATAATGAGAGACAAGCGTCTTATCACCATTTAACCTGGTAAGCATTAATTCACAAGATGCATTCCTGATGTTGCAGTCCTCATCTACCAACCTGTGTGTCCTGGCTTTTATTTTCCAGTTTCCATTGCCTTGAACTTCTATACTATCTCTGAATGTTTTTGTTTCTTTCTCTTGGAAATTGTTTTATTGTTGTTTGCAATCTTCTGCACCAAAACACAAGATTTTAACTCTACGAACAGTGGCTATCTTCTGAGTCGACGCCATCGTAGAACCACATAATTCCACCTACACACACGAGATTCCTTTTCTGACCATTGTATATAAAATAAAAAATATAAAGCTGCGTCTGCGTAACAATTTTTTGGCTGTACTTGGTAAGTTACAGGATTTTAGGTTTGTCCAAGACTTTTAAGACATCTTGCACCAGAGCAGCGTTTCCCAACCGGTGTGCCGTGAATGGGCCGCTGGTGTGCCGCGAGGAATCGAAACAAAATTATTAATTTTATAGCAATCAAATTGCAAAACGTAGGGAAAATTTTTATTTTTATTTCCCATTACTATGAACCTCTACTATGAATCTACAATTTTAAGTTTCATACCGGGTTACTGTTCTATATATTTCTAATATTGAAAAAAAGTATTTGCTGTCATTGTTATGACCATTAATGCTTCTTTATTGTTGCAGACTATTTCGTAACTTGAAAATTTAAAATATCATTCAATTTTTTCGACAAAAAATATTTACGTTTGTGTTTTAAAAGTATAAGAGATTTGTTTCTTCGTTCGTTATTTAGTGATCTAAGGTTGGATACAGTTTTAAAAAGAAAGCGCATTTTTAAAATCCTGAGTCCAATATTTCATTGCAATTGTTTTCTATTTTTAAATTAAAATGAAAAATAAGCATAATGATTTACCACGGGGGAAAAACCAGTAATAGAGCTTTCTCCTCTGTGAGGAGATCAATAATAGAAAAAATACCACTGTGTTTTATATTTACAAAAAATAATATCTATAAGTGTGCCGCGAGAATCCAAGTAACACCCGCAGTGTGCCGCAAGTTGAAAAAGGTTGGGAAACGCTGCACCAGAGTTTGATTGCTCTATTACTGAGTTTCCTGGACAACATTTGGAGACAATGAGGCCTTATGAAGAATGAACAAATAATCGAATTCTCATTCGGCTTTAAAACTATGATTTTCACTGTCTACTTTCCTAAATTGCGAAAACGTGTTACGAACAATCTAATACGAATGCAGCAAAGTGAGAAGACAGACCACCACTTCCTGTCTTTCTTACTACTGCTTGCTGTTGGTCGAAGAATTCTTCTAAATAGATGGCAAAAGCCCTCTAGCTTTCGTCGCTAAATATCTGAGACCACAAACATTTTTACCATCGTAAGGGTGTTTCAAAACAACACCGACAACGTTTGGGAGGTGATTCCTGACACCAAGATAAGACAAAAAGTATAAACTAACTGGGTGCACAAATGCTTCCTTTCGGAGTTATAGGCTGCCGAAAACATGAAAAAATAAACTTTAAAGGCCCATAGGCCCATAACTATGGGACCTACCATTGTCGGATCAAGACTTCAGTTAGGAACTAATATGTGCCCTATCCGAAAATCCATATTTCAGAATGCTAAGGTACTCATGCAACAATTTTTATAGAGGAGTTTCGCTACGGGCATATAATTTGAAGTACTCATCAACTACCTGGTGAGTAACACGGATAGGAGTGTGCACCCAAGTTGGTCTATACTTTTTGTATTATTTTGGTGTCAGGAATCACCTCCCAAACTTTGTCGGTGTTATTTTGAAACACCCTGTATATTTTCACTGGGGAGCACAGTAGTTCAGTGGTAGAGTGCTTACCTTAAGTGCGTGGGGTCCACGGTTCGATACTTAGCCAAGTAAGTTTGTAGTAGACAACATAGTGTTTGTGGGTTTTCTTGGGGTACTCCCGTTTCCTCCCACTTTCTCATTTACCAATTTTCCCATCAGGCACATAGCCAGGGTTTCGTAATAGGGGGGAGGGTCCGTGACAAAATACTATGGTTATCACACCAGGTGCTCGATCATTCTAAACTTTTTCACTGGCAACATATATTGGTTCATTTAGCCAGGATTTCGTAATGGGGGGAGGGGGGTGACATGAAATACTGTGGTTACACACCAGGGATTCGATCAATCTAAACTATTTTACTGGCAACATACCTATATTGGTTTGTTAGGACAATAAAATGCGGGTATGTTAGTAAGTATTTTAATAACAAACTATGAAGAAATCTCGAGTAAAAGAATATAAAAAAAAGTATTAAGTCTTCCGAGGTCATTCGAATTCGGTTTTTCTTGTCTTCTTTCTTCTTTTTTTCTTATCTTCGCTTAATGCCGTCAAGGATAGCAACGATATATTTTTAAATGGTAAAGACATCCTATAAAATAGATTCGTGTTGCTGCGAAATTGAAAATTTTTTAACAAGTGTAATTGAAATTACTGTACGTTGCCAGGTTAATATTATAGGTGACTGTGGGCGTTTCTTAAGCTCTAACTGAGAGTCTATCTGATCGAACCGGTTTATCAATCGTCATTTTTATCCCATAGAATTTGAATGGAGCTAGATGGAATTCGGAATGCTCCGTTAAAATAATATCCATTTTTAACTTGCTTCCCCCCCCCCCTTCCTCGTTTCCTCAACACAAAGGTTCTCATGAGAAAAGTAATCAAACGCTTGCTGTAGCTTTATATATATATTTAACACGGATTCTTCTTTCTTTCGTTTCTTTTTGTTTCATCCTTCCTTATTTTTTTCATTTCTAGTTCGAAGGGGGGGGGGTTCCGGATCCCCCGGACCCACCCCTTGGCTATGTGCTTGTTCCCATTATCATTTACTTGCTTTAATCATTGTCTCCCTTAGCCTAACAGGCATGATCGTGGAACGTTAAACTCAAAGATTTCATTTCATTTCATTTTCAAAATATTTTCACAGTTATAAGTCAAGTCTCGATTCAAGTGTATCATCATAGCCAGCTACACTCTTCCTATTACTCGTAGAATTAAAAAAAAAAAAAAAAATGTTTTATAAATCTCTTCGCAGACCGGATGAAACATACAGGACACCATGGCCCATCATTGGTCTAAAGAACTAGTAACTTTGGTTACATAATACTATATAAATACTAGGTCACTATAAATAAAAATGGAGATTATTATTATGCTTTATTGTTTGCTTCGAAAAATGTAATCGTTTCTATGAAATAAAATGATGCTGATGAGTGGAAATACCGTTTGATGTTTGGATTCATTATAGCAAAAAGAGATTATGTGAAACGAAGGACCAAGTGAGAGGAAGATACGAACACTCTTAAGATTTGTTTGTAGTTAGGCTAATGTGAACTTTAGTTTCTTATTTTTCCAACCATTCTGGTAAATAGTGTCAGGTGCTTATCATTTCGGCAATTAGTTATGAGGTAGCTAGAGGCGTTTTCATATTTATTATTATTATTACTATGATTTATTCTGGACGAGGATTGAGTATACACTTAGTTGTATGTATGCCTCCATCAGCATCAACCCACATTTGTGACAGTGCAATATAGTTGAGGTATAGAAGTCATCTTCTCTAGGACCCTGTTTTTTTCCTTTTTCTTTATGCTGCGTCTGTTTTCTGGTGTTCTGCCTTGGTAAGAAATTATAATAAGAAAATCTACTTGATGTTCTGCTTGATTTGCTCGTCGCTTTTTTCTAAATATTCAAGGTTTGTTTTATCCTAAACCCCCCACTTTCCCTCTGTTTTGTATGTTCTTGTAAAGGCAGACACTTAAGCATTTCTTTTTATATTTCGTTAAAATTACAAATTTCTTCAAGGAATCGTTATTAAACTAAATTCGTCAAATATTAAATACGTGCTTATGTGTTCATATTGACCTTGATTAGTAAATTTAAATTTAATACAGGGTGAAGCAGAGAAAACGCATGCTTTTTTTTTTTTTTTTTTTTTTTTTTTTTAACCGCTAGTACTCGGCGACTAGTAGGGTATTGATTTTGAGCGACCGTTGGCATACTGCTCAGACAGTGCAATTTAACTCGCTATGGAGCGTTGAAGTGTATAACATCGTGTGTTTGCGGTTGAACAATTCTTTAGAAACAATGATTCTGTGGTCACGGTTCAACGTCTTTTGTGTCGAAAGTTTAATGTCGAGGTACAGTCCCAGATCGAAACATCTACTCCGACGGATACAGCGTTCAGAAGTACTGGATCTGTGATGAAAAAGAAAGCAGCTGGTCTTCCTCGTTCAGTTCGAACTCCGGGAAACGTAGACAGAGTGAAAAGGGCAGTTCTTGTTAGTTCGAAACGATCCACTACGCGACAGATTGTATTGATGGGTATGTCACGTCGTTCGCTTCATCGCATCTTACATAATGATCTCAAATTTCACTCGTACAAAATGATGATTGTCCATCAGCTAAGTGAAACGGGTTTTGTGCAGTGCAAAGAATTTTGTGGCATAATGGACGCTATTCTTACGAAAGATGCAAATGTTCCAGTATTCATGAGTGCTGAAGCCCATTTTAATTCGGATGGTTATCTTAATATATAAAACTGCTCTAACGCTCCATAGCAATTTAAACTACATTGTCTGAGCTGTCTGTCAACGGTCGCTCAAAATCGTCGCGAGTACTAGTGGTTTAAGAAACATGCGTTTCTTCTGCTCACCCTGTGTTACTAATTTCACTTGATTCGATATTGATTTCCTTGGAGATCAAATCTCCATAAGCCTAATAGGTATAACATTAAGACAAAAGCATAAATTGTAGAAATCATTACCAAATCAACCTGGTTCTTAAAAGATGTTATAATATTGTTTTACTTCATAAAATACATATCTAAATTCTGTACTGAACTGAAATTAAGATCTCACTAACAATTGGAACTTAACTACCAATTCTATAGTTAAATTAGGTTATCTTGCAAATTTTTGTTGGTGCGTTTAGTAACTCAATTTGAAAATTGGATGATGTACGCAGAGATTCATTCTTCTGTAAACAGCAGTAGACTTTTTGTCTATAAAATGTAATGTTGGCTTGTCTATAATATGAAATTTAACATACAAGTTTAAAATGAAGTTAATATGTACAGTACATTTACGTTTGTTTCCTGATTGCACTGTCCATTCATACAAGCACAAATTTATTTTCTGATGTAAGCACAGTCTTGCTCGAAAGAATTTCCGTTCTGCCGCATCCAAATTCATATTTCATTTCATCGATGGTGCTGATGCTTTCTGCACTGTATTTAAATATTTAAAACAAAGATTTCAATTCATCAGTAGACAATGAATTTTGTGGAGAGGAGTATGAATTTGGATTCGGCCGAAGATAGGTAGTTTAATGGAATGCTGGATATTCTGATTTTAGTTTTTTTTTCTGTCTCTCTCTCGCTCTTGTTTCAACGCAGATTTTTGTATTTTTAAGTATTTTATTTCCGACTATGGGTAAAGGGCAACAGAGTTAAAATATGTGGATGATCATTCTTTTATAAAACAAAGGTGTATATACTTGTGCATGATTTTTTGTACTTTGCTTAGTACGTACCCACTAGTAATTAGTTGCTAAAACTATATGTTGATTTGTCTTTTTATATTTAATAAAATCGGTAGGTAGTGAAAGTATTTTTTTTCTTGCCAATGACAATGAATTAATGTAAAGAATTCAATTCTTGATTGTTTTAAGTGCTTTCCTTTTCTTTTGGAACGTGCATTTTAAGTTAAATTTCCCTCTTTTCTTGCATCGTTTGTTATATCTGAAGTTGCTTCCACTTTTTTTCTAATAAGCTTAGTATTTATTGTGTGAGGTTTCTGTGCACATTCATGTATTTTTAAATCATTAAGCTAACGATGGCTGTTGTATCTAAAAACATGGGATCGCCCGCGTGCTTATGTAAGCTTCATACAATACAGTGCGACTAAGTCTTGAATCAATGGGAGAATTAATTGCTGGCACAATAGCTTAATGCAGAACGTTCGCTACAATTTTCATCATACGTCGCCAAACATTTCATCAAATTACTTTCAGCATGTAAGAGTGGAAAATTATATACAGGTGTTACAAAATTTGTCACAACATTTTGGAAATTGATTGCTCACATCAAAATAAGAAAGAAAAAAAAAAGTTCATATGGACTTCTGGTCGGAAATGCATAGTTTCGTAGTTACAGGATACCGAAAACGTGAAAAATGAACTTTAAAGGTCCACACATAGTTCCATTACTATAGGACCGATCGTAGTCGGGTCAAGACATCACTGAGGAACTAGTATGTGAACTATCCAAATATCCATCTTTCAGAACCTCTGGTACGTGCACAATCATTTTTAGAGAGGCTGTTTGAGAGTACTGATACCTCTTTAAAAATTAGTGTGCAAGTACTGGAGCATTCTGAAAGATGGATATTTGGATAGTTCACGTACTAGTTCCTCAGTGATGTCAGATTTACGAGGGTTGGAACTTAAATAGTGGCAACACTGCTGTGGAGACACTATGCAATGAAATGTACTAGTGGAGCTGATAGCGCACGTTGTTGACATACCTACCTAACCTCCCAGCAAATAGACTCGCCCGTCGCATGTCACCGGCAGGCGCACAAGTGAGGGAAGCACAGTCACTTGTGAGCGAGAGGTCTAATGTAAAGGAACCCATCGTGATGCAATTTTGCGCATGCGCAGGCGTTCCTTCAAGATACGAAGCACAGTCGTATGCGCTAAGGGCGAACTCACGAATAGTCAGGCTTCGATCACTGTCCACTAACGTGGCAACAGCTTGCACTTCTTCTTCAGAGACGCTAGGACGACCTGCCCGATGCATGTCTGCCACATTCAGTCGACCTTCGTTGAAGGCTTTTACCCACCGTGCCACTGTTCTGTACGGTAATGCCGATTCCCCACACGCCTCTTGAAGCCCTTGATGACACTGTCGTGCTGTACGACCTCTGGCACATTCAATCTTGATCCAGCTCCGTTGTTCCTGTTTCGAAAACATAATGACACCTTTACGTTAGACCGCTCGCTCACAAGTGACTGTGCTTCCCTCGCTTGTGCGCCTGCCAGTGACGTGCGACGGACGAGTCTATTTGCTCGGAGGTTAGGTAGGTATGTCAACAACGTGCGCTATCAGCGCCACTAGTACATTTCATTGCATAGTGTTTTCACAGCAGCGTTGCCACTATTTAAGTTCCAACCCTCATAGATTTCGACTAGACTATGATAGATCTCATAGTAGTGGAGCATGAACTTCTAAAGTTCACTTGTTCCACGTTTTCAGCACCCTATAACTCCGAAACTATCCACTTTGAGTACTTTTTTCTTCTTATTATTTTGATGTGAGGAATCTGTCCCCAAAATATTGTGCCACATTTTTGTAACACCGTGTATATTATTTTCATTTGTTCAGAGGCAATCCACATTTTAGATTTTTTTTTCTACATACACCTCAGTGGTGCCCCCCCCCCTCATGTCCATGACGTACCCCCCCTCAATTATCTATCCGTAGGTATTCTTCCATGAAAAAAAAAATCTTTTTCGATTAATTTTTACACCCCCTCAAACATATTTATATAGATTTTAACCCCCCCCCAAATATTTCAATGACGCAGTTTGCGTCATAGCCCCCCCCCCTTGTGGGCACCCCTGTATACCTGAGAATTCAAAATTATCGTATGGTAATGTCCATGGTTTATGATTAAGTGACCATGTGCCCCATTCCATGCTGTTTTTATTCCAATCGAACGTCTACTGTTTGTTCCGTGTTACTTTTAAATGATCATAAACAAGATTGATTTGCCGCTGAGGTACTGACACATATGCTGATCTGCTAATAATTTATCGCTATATAAAGTGAAGCACAACTTTCAGTAATTAAAAAAGTATAAAACTAAAACACGATCATAAGTGATTATAATAAGAAGATAAGAAGTTAAATTCGATAAATTGAGGGAATACTTATTTTATATCATCAGTTCCTATATAGATGCTAATTTAATTATATACAGAATGAAAAATGCACGACCAGACTGGAATTCGAACCCTGAGCTGTGACGTACCTTGCTGATGCGTTAACCACCACGCTATCTGAACGGTTATACAGGATTTCACTTTAGCGAACTGGTTAGTGTAGTGGTTAACGCATTGATGAGATTAAGCTGGAGAGACTGTTCGAATCTCGTTCCAGTCATACATTTTTTCACTCTTTAAATAGTAAGATAGAAATTACGTCAATCCAATGAGGTGATGAAATATCAAACATGCTACGTGTAAGCATGAAGATATAATGGCACTTATTTAACTTAAGGGTCTGCGTCTTACTTTGAAGTCGGGAAAATAGTGTGTCCTTGTTATGCGTGTGCGGTAATGAAACAATGAAAGAGGTCCTTTTCATACTTCAGATGCTAAACATAATCAATATAATTAATAAGAGAAATTTTATTTTATAAGGAAATTCAGATTTTCCGCTGCTATGGTCACTACCAACTCACATTTGTCAAAAGGCAAATGGATAATTTACCCCTCCCTGTGTAAGCATGCTCGTGGAGTGCTGAAGAGTGAAATGAATAAATAAACTTTATTGCCGTTTAAGAGTAAAGAGAACGTAGGATTTTACGCAATTTGAAAAGCACTATTGATTCCAGACTTATAGCCATGTATTTGAATTTTATTAATTAAATATTTAATATTTGTAGCTTCCTAGTTTACCAGATTGTATCACAAGCATGGTGTATTTCTTAGCACAATCGAAGAAAATAATCATATTCTAATTGGTTTGCTTGTTTAAAGTTCCAGGACGCTATGTTCTTTAAATCTTAATTTTGCTTATTTTCTTCTTAGTTTAAAAAAATGAACAAGGGCGCAGATTTTACGTGGATTAACGTTTTTTTAGTTTCAGGCAGTTTCTTATTGTGTACAGGAGATACATTAACCCGAGAAAGCCCAAGCATTTTCTTACTTCATTGGACACGAAAGGTACCCATGAAACCTCCTGCGCCTTAAGCATATATTTTTTGGCAATAAATGAAAAAAAATATATGTCATATTTGAAATATTCGTTGGACTTCCACTTAACAAACAAAGCAAAATACTAGCGTGATCAGATGTTGCGTTGCTTTGTTCGTCGCTTTTTCGGTAATCTGAGACCAAAGACACGTAAAAATGTGGTCGGAAGTGCATAGTTTCATAATTATAAGATGCCGAAAACGTGAAAAATGAACTTTAAAGGTTCATAGTTCCACTACCATAGGACCGATCGTAGTCGGATTAAGACATCACTGAGGAACTAGTATGTGAACTGCTCAAATGTCCATCTTTCAGAACCATCGGTACTTGCACAATCATTTTTTAGGGAGTCTGTTTGGGAGTACTTGATTACCATCCACCTACCTCTGTAAAAATTGGTGTGCAGGTACGGGAGCATTTTTAAACATGGATATTTGTGTAGTTCACGTACCACTTCCTCAGTGATGTCTTGACCCTACTACGATAGGTCTTATAGTAGGGTAGCTGTAACTTTTAAATTTCACTTGTTTCACGTTTTCGGCACCCTGTAACTTTGAAATTATCCACTTTTGAGCATAGGTCTATATGAACTTTTTTTTTCTTATTTTAATGTGAGGAATCTGTGACACCCTATATAATAGGTGTATGGAATCCGGGTTCCTTAGATTGGTCAATTAAATAGGAGTATTACAAATACCTTTCGATCTCTTTCTTAGTACTTAATTATTTTTAAAGATAGAAGGAAAGAGACTGCAAAGTACAGATAATAATCAAAACATGAATACCGATAAAACAGAAGAATTGAAGAAAGTAGAACACAAAACCGTTCGTGTAATAAAAGAATAGATAGTGGTGCCTCATAGGGCTTTCTCAGGTTAAGTACAATAATTATGCCATATTTCATTTGTTTTCTTTCCTCTCTTTTTCCACTACCAGCGGTGGGAGCTACGGCTGTGTATCCAATTGATTTGGTGAAGACACGGCTACAGAATCAAAGGACAGGTTCCTACGTAGGCGAATTAATGTACAGAAACAGCTTTGACTGTTGCAAGAAAGTAATTCGTCATGAAGGGTTCTTCGGACTTTACAGAGGGTTGATTCCACAGCTGATGGGAGTAGCGCCCGAGAAGGCCATCAAGTTAACGGTGAGTTGAATATTATTTGCTATTTAGAAAACTGATTTGGTTTTTGCTCCGTTACTTTCAGTAAGTTAGATGACTTTTTCTGAAGTAGTATAATGGAATTTTTGAAACATGATATTCAAAATAAAACATATAATATTCTACCTTCGAGTGAATAGTAAAATTTGCGACTGAGAAATATATTTTTCATTATAGGAAGATAAATTATTCTTCTTTCTTTGTGATACGATGTTTACTAATAATGCTATGAATATGAGGAGAGAAAGTAAGTTTTTTATAATTTTTAATTTAATTTTTTATCGCCTTACCTCTCACGAATATCATCACGACTAACAAGAGTAATTCTTAACCCTTTTAAATTTTATCTTGTATTGTTATATGATAGGGTATGTCTTCATTATTTGATTATAAAAGTGCCAGGAGGGCAGCAAGGTAAAAAAAAAAGGGATATTTTAAAACAAAAATCCCTTTCTTCGCGATTTTCCCCCCTCAGATACATGATGGAGACATGTGAATGGTACTGTTTGAAAGGCTGTTTTATTCTGAAAAGAATGAGGTATGAACCATGATCCTAGGATAAGTAGGAGTGTCTCGAAAGTTTTGCTTGGGATCCTGTTTTATGCGGGAATCTGGAGTATTGTGGGGATATTCTTAGCACATTGGTAAATATTTTTTTTATCTTACTTTTCAAGATAGATGCCTGAAATTTTGTACGCACATTCAGTATACCTCTTAGTATTTTTCTGTTGATTTTGAGATCTGTGCGTTAACACAGGGTTGTCCAGAGGAGTCCAAACTTAGAAAAAAGGGATTTTTCACCAAAAATCCCTATTTCCCTCCTTGGAGACATGATAGACTCATGTAAGAGGCCCTTTGAAAGACTGTTCTATTCTGAAGAGAATGAGGTACGAACCATGATCCTAGGATAAATAGGGATGACGCCTAACTGAAGGTCTATAATTTACCTTTAAAAAAAAAAAGCCAAAATTTAAAAGTGTTAATCTTGAATCCCAGGAAGTTAGGATTGAAGAAAAAGCTACATGATCCGGAAGTCTTAAAGAAAATACGCAGTGTGGCGACAAACTTTGAAAACTGAGAAACGTTAGAGAATGGGACGTCCCATATGAAATCATCACATGTTAAATATAACACCATTATTTTTTAAAAAATACATTTTCACCAAAGGTTTCCTTGCTAATGACGTGCTGAGATTTTTTTTTTTTTTTTTTTTTTTTAATCTTGATTTTAGACTAATTTTTCTTCACTGCCACGTGTGAAGATAAGGGTTTACAGTGATGTAGAAAACAGGCTGCTACACGGTTACTACGATAGATACAAAGTTGCTGTCTGTACTATATTAGAGCAGAGATTGATCTTTCAGGAAACATATATAAAAGCATGATAGTGTTTTGGTAGAATGATTTTCAAGACCTCGAATGCAGCCATCAGAAGTGAACAATTTGCCAATTTCGGAAGCCTGTAAAATCAAAAATACTTGAAACCACAGGATGGGATTTTCTGCACAAGAACTGTGGGTAGAAGGGTTTTCAGAAATGGTGAAATTTGGCAGGAGCATAATCCTTCATGCCAATTTTTGGCCCCAAAAATAAAATAAAAAGAAAAAAAGAAAAATTTCAGATTTCAAGGTCAAATTTCTCAAAAGGGGAGGAATTGGAATTTTGACCCTAGATACTCCTACTAGCTCTAACTAGAGATCGTGGATTTCTTTTTGTAGTTTGAACTGATGAACGATTTATAGGCTTTTAAAATCCTTATATTATAGCAACTGTGAAGAAAAAAAAAAAAAAAAAAAAAAGCAAAGCACGATGTGACCTTATATCTTATGAAGAAGTTTTAAAAATCTTTTGATGTTTCACACAATCGTAAATGAAAAAATAACAAGAAATAATGCACAGGAGTTGCTTTTGAAAGTATATTTAAAGTTTATCCACCTCTCCACCGAGTTTCTTATATGCTTCTTGATCCTGGTGCCAATATTTATCTTACCAGGAATGACTCCAAAGTTGAATCTTGAATCTGGGGATAATTACATATTTCCTGAAAGAGTTTGTCGAGTAAGTTCCAAAATAAATTTCAATTACTTGCTCGGAAATGACCCCACCCCTTCGGTGGGGTCTTCGGGCAAAGAATTGAAACCTGTTTTGGAACTTCTTTGACAAACTCTTTCAGGAAATATATAGGTATCCTCAGATTCAAGGTTCAACTTTGGACTCATCCCTAGTTAGTTACGGTATGTTTACGTATGAATTCGTAAACACTACAGAGAGAACTATTGTCGGCATAATACTTTTTGTAAGAAATAAGAAATCTTTTGCGTGTTAGTAGATTTTTAGAAAGTTTCAGTGATCTATAAGACAAGCATGAAAACAAAGGAAAGAAACTCATTTTGAATCAGTTCCTTTTTTCACATTTCTCCATCGGTGTTATGAAGCCTTTTCCCTCGTTCTTCCACATTACACATTTCCTTACCTGTCGTGTGCTGATGACCGAGTAGTCTGTTTTCTAAAACGCAGTATAATATTCATGTCTCAAAATAACATCACAACAAAACAGCGGTAAAATTGAGTCATACTTGTAATCAATTGTTTTAACAATTTAATAAAAGAACTTTTAAAAAATGTTTGAAAATTTTTAAGAGCGTAACTTACACAATTTGTGATTAAAAAATAAAATAAAATAAAATCAGCTTGTTACTTGTACTTTGTTCTGGAATTATCTGAGTAATAAATAGTAAAATAGGTTAAATAGTTTAAATTAGATGTAAAGGCAAATGTACGCCCTTCTCCCTCTTCCATTCGTAGCACACAGGCGATTGTCAGCACCACACTCCAGCTTTCTTTATCTTCCCAGTTTTCGTTGGTACCAATGTGACAGAGATTGAGTGAACTCGTGGCCCGTAGTTGGGCATAAGTAAAACGGTACACTCTGTTGGTATTTAGATGCCTTTTGGGTGAACTTGTGGCCGCAGTTGGGCGTGAATAAAACTGTACACCCTGTTGGTAGGTAGACGCCTTACCGGTGAACTCGTGAGCCTCAATTGGGCGTGAGTAAAATGGTATATCCTGTTGGTAGGTAGACGCCTTACCGTTGACGGTACATCCTGTTAGTAGGTACTCCAACATGCCTTACTAGATACTCCACCATGAGTCTAATTTTGAAGTAAGGCACAGTTCAGTTAGTAGTATTAATGATGATAGTACTGCAGATAATGGTTTTGTAGTACTGAAAATAATTGTAGTGTGTTTTTTCCGTGTTCGGAAAATGTTCTTATACTATATTTGGTTCTAAACTTTTGTACTAAATGCAATATACTTGATCTTTTTCAGGTAAACGATTTCGTCCGTGATAAGTTTATGGATAAAAAAGGAAATTTGCCTTTATATGGAGAGATTATAGCTGGAGGCTGTGTAAGTTACTTATATATTATTCTGTTAGCTCATTTTTTTCTCTTTGTTTAATTATACTGGGTAATATAATAAAATTTGCCAACACTCTAGCTGCACTCCACTGCCGGCACTGCTAGGGAATGTCACTTCTTGTCAAAACAGCGAAGTCAAGCAGTGCCGGGTGTGGTCAGAGGAAAGATGAGTGTTCGTACTCACCAGATTGTGTTGGCATTTCGACGTCCACCCAACATCGTGAGGACAATTGAAAAGCTGTGGATTTTGGTACTGTGGGATTTCAGCTCTTCGTTAAACCACTTCAACTTTTGTAAAAATTTTAGTGAATAATTGAAAGACAATAAAAAATAAATAAATAAATAAATAAAATTACCCAGCTGAGTATATTACATGAACAAATAATTGTTTTTAAGACCTTTCGTATAGTGTATAAATTTCGGTGCTCAACAGTTTATAATTTCATAAACTGTGCACCCAAATTTCTAGTCTACAAGAAAAGGTTTGAAAACGGTTATTAGTTTTATTAAATAGTATTTTGTAGATACTACCTGGCTCATTTTCCCTATTTTTAAATATTTTTCTTAAAAAAAGGTTTGGATAAAGTTATTAGTTTATTTAATAGCATTGTGTAGATACTACCTGGCTCACTTCTTTGTCTTTTAAGGTATTTACTGAAATTCTGAAAAGTGGGAGTGACTTTAGCAAAGACCCTTAAGCAAGCAGTACTATTATTTACGTTTAGAGTGTCATAATTTTCTTGAAATTTTTGTTCATATTTTAAGACCTTTTATCTATAATTGATTTTATATATGTATGTAGTTCCGTTCAACCGAATTTGATGAGACCGATGGTACTTCCGATAAAGGTTTTTCGGCATGCAGTACTGTATATTTGATATATTTTCAGCGTGAAAAGACATTGTTGGCAATATATGATACCTTCAAAACTGAATGTTAGAACTGAGCGTTGCTAAACTAACGCTGTACAACTAAAACAATTTTAGTTCAGCTATATATATGGGTCACAGGTCCACTTACTTTTTTATGTAGTCACCTTTTAAGGCCAGTGCACTTTTTCCGTCGTTTTCTAGTAAGTAGATTTCGTATCTCAATTGCGATTGTGGAAGGTCCGCAAAATATTCTTCTATGGCTGTCCATAACCTCTTCATTGACTCAAAATATTCTCCAACTATACTTTATATATATATATATATATATATATATATATAAATATAATATAATCAGAGGGTGCGAAACCTATCGAATAGGGTTTATGTTTCAACAATTCGTACTTCCAAATCCTCAGTTTTCTCAGTGTCAGCACATCTTGTCCTGTCCTAATGGATTTTTTTTAATGGATTTTTTTCCTTTCTTTTACAATCCAGGTCTTTTCTCACGTTTTCTTATTCAGTCAGTCCAAAAGACTTGCGTGGTATTCGTCAATAATTTTTTAATCCTTTGCAAGGTAATCAATGAGAAGAATCCCATTTGCACGCCGGAAAACACTGGGCTGCTTTCTGGAAGATGAAATATTTTCCTCTTATTTTGTTGCAGGGCCACCGACTTCTACCCACTGCTCTGACTGACGTGGAGTGGTGCAGACGACGTCTCATCTACAGTAACAAATCGGTTCAGAAAATCAATTGGATTCTTTTCAAAATGCCTTTTAAACTTTACTGAGAAATTCACTTTCAGCGAGCATTCGACAGATATAACACCCATCTTGCACAAAACTTTCTCATACTTAATCTTTCATGTACAGTTTCCTCATACGTAATCCTTCATGTACAGGCAAATATGTACGGTACTACTTTTTTTTTAAATTTATTTATTGGCTATTACATTAACTGTTTCATACATCTTTAATCACCGATTGTCCAATACCATATTGTGCACAGGAAGCACAGTGGCTTAGTGGTAGAGGGCTTACCCCTGCTGCGTGGGGGTCCCTGGTTCGATCCCCGTCCAAGTAAGTTTGTGGTGGACAGCATCGTGTCCGTGTTATTTGCTTAGTATACTCCCGTTTCCTCCCACTTTCTCATTCCATCAATTCTTTCACCATTATTCACTTGCCTTATTCATCGTCTCCCTTAGCCTAACGAGCATAATTGTGGGATGTTAAACTGAGATATTTCATTTTCATTTTTATTATATTGTGCACTTCCTCGATGTTTTAACGTGTGCTTGCAGTTTCCAGATGTCCTTCATGTGGATCATCTTCAAGAGAAATGCAGCCACGTCTCAATTTAACTGCCCATTTCTTAACTGTTGAAAATGAAGAAACTGACTCCTTATAAAACCCTCGTGAACTTAAAATGAATTTCCGTTGGCTACAAAACTGTCCAAAACAAAGAATTTTATGGCGGCACGGTATTCCAGTTTATCCATTTGAACAAAACGTACACAGCACTATACTTCCAAAAAACATGTAAACAAAACTATTCGGTAGATCAAGTTGACATCTGACTTATCGTATTGAAAAACGTGTACCATTATAACAACGTCAATTTTATTAATATCAATGCCGTCTCTGTGCAAAACCAAGAACTTCACACCTTGTCCACATGTATAAATATATATGTTGTAATTAAGATTTAACTGTGAATCTGGGTTCGAGGTGTTCCTAGAAAAATATTTTTTGCTATCTGTTGTAGATAGCTTTACAGTTTAACTAAGTAACCAATAGTTAAAGCTTTTGTTAATATCATTCTTGAGTTGAAAGATTATTGTATTGAATTTTCTGTACTTTTTAAAAAATCATTTCTTGTATATACTTTGTATTTGCTTTGATTATACATATTAAACCTTTGCAATTTCAGGCAGGTGGTTCACAAGTTATATTTACAAATCCCTTAGAAATAGTGAAAATTCGTCTTCAAGTTGCAGGTGAAATTGCTACAACTGCAAAAATTAGTGCACTTTCTGTTGTAAAAGACCTTGGTATCTTCGGTTTGTATAAAGTAAGTTAATAGTTATATTTACTTCTTTATGTATCATGGAAAAATATATTTGAGGCAAATAGTGATGGTTTATAGGAACTAAAAACTACAGTAAATTTGGTTTTTTGCTTATAGAAAATTAATAATATAGAGTTCCATGTTTTTTAATATTTGTGTACATATATATATATATATATATATCTATATCTATATCTATATCTATATATATATATATATATATATATATATATATATATATATATATATATATATATATATATATATATTTTATATATTTTATATATTTTATATATTTTCTAAAAAAAGATATTTGGTACACTTTTGTGCACAGAAGTATGCAGAGAAGTTAGTACTTCCAAAGAGGTTCATTTTGAACATCTTTGATACAAAGCATTTGGAAATAATGGTGTTACAATGCACAGAAAATTCACAGATACCATATGTATATACAGATGTATATACAGGGTGTCCGTAAAATCTCTAATATAATATTATAGTTCAATTAAACTGAGGTACAGTAAAGAGGATCACGTCTAGAAATTTCAATATCGTGCAAAGAAGTCACACGAAGGAAGGTAGGAGAGAAGCCTTGAAACAGTATGTATTATCATTTATTACATGCATATAGTGCAAGATAAGATGTTCATCTTAAATATTAAATAGGCACCCTATAGCATTCATCAGTAGATAAACTTAAATTAACAAAAATAAAGAAAAGCTGTACTTGTCACTGCGTTCAGTCTACTGCTTTTTAAGTAATTGTATCGGTAACTTCTGCTACTTTTTCGAATCCAGTTAGTTGCAACATAAATGGTAAAGTTGTCTCTTTTATCTTCGTAATGTAAATTACTATTAAGTGATTATTACTGTCTGTTTGCAGTTTGAGTGTGATCGTGTTAATACCGATTGATTGCGGTATCCCCCACTTCTGCATTAGCACTGGAATTTCTTAAAGAACGTGATAAGTTACGTGCACAGAACTCCTCTAAACTATTTTCAGAAACAGTACTCCGTTGGCTCCAAATCTGTTAGCATTGCATCATCGTCATATTCCGTATTTTACATTTTCAAAATCATCGTTGCCAAATCATGCTTCAATAATACTATGATAAATTTAAGTTGTTTTGTAGTTATGAATTCATGTGTACATTGCGGTGAAAAGGGTAAATAAAAACCTATTGACCATTCTGAACAAACTTCTTTTGTTAATAAAGTGGTTTACGAAGTAATCCCACTGTTCGTTTAAATTGTTTGTCCAGATTTAAATTTTGGGTTTATAGTACTTACGTAATACAATTTCTTTTAATAATTGAAGATACTTTATGTAAAAATTTTTCACCCTTAGCCATCAATTTGTTCTAAAATGATGGATGTGGAACACGTAGGAGGCACTTCACCTCGTACAAATTCTTTTATTAAACAAACGATCCACTTTGAATGTGGTTACAACTACATTTTTTCCCGCATTAAATAAACTACTTAGTACAATTATAAGCTAAATATTTGTATTCAAGTTGGCCCATTCCTTATGAAGTTACTTTAATGAGAGAACCTGTATGAGATGTAGGTACGTACTTCAGGCAAATATATATATATATATATATATAGGGTGTTAGGTAACTCCAACGACAAACTTTGGGAAGTGATTCCGTATATGAAAAAAGGAAAAAGTTCTGATAAACATAGGTCGAAAACTGTCTCCTTTCAGAGTTATGAACCGTGGTCCGTTATCGGCGAAACGAACTGTAAAAAGGAAGTTGAGGTATAGGGATACTCCTTTAAGTACTAATGGCGAGTTCATTTCGCCGATAACGGAGGATGGTAAAACATGGATATTTAGATAGATCGCATACTAGTTCCTGTGTAATTTCTTAAACCGCTTGGGATAGGTCCTATAGTTTCTAAGGCAGGGCGTTTCGAAACATGATTTTTCGAATTTTCGGCGGCTCATAACTCTGAAAGGAGACATTTTTCGTCGCATGTTTATTAGAACTTTTTTCTTTCATTTCATATAAGGAATCACCTCCCAAAGTTTGTCGGTGGAGTTACCTACCACCCTATATATATAATACCTTTTAAATACGAGGCGCGTTCAGGAAGTAATCTCCGATTGGTTACTGTGAGTAAAGTAGTGGTGGCAGCACTACCAACTTTTGCACAGACGTGCCGGGTAGATAGTCTGCATCCAGTCCTGGTAGAGTGATGGTTGTCTGATCACTAGTTCCACTTCTGTAGCGTCTCAAAATGTGTGCTTCAATAGAAAACCCCGCCAAATGCGAAGTGTGAGCTGTTCGGTAGCAGCTATTCATCGGGAACTTTGTGCCGTGTATGCAGGCCCGTATTTAGGTAAGTGCTATTCTGTACTCGAGCACAGGGCGGCAGAATTTAGGGGGCGCCAATTTTTTTTTTTTTTTTTTTTTTTTTTTTTTGTAAAGTTTCACAATAAAGTAGTATTTAAAACTAACAACCTTCAGAGTCCCGCGTAAACGCGTCTGTTTAATTCGCTCTAATTACAGTAGTTACTAATTAGCTAACTTATCTGATTACTTTTAAAAAGTCATCCTCTCCCACCCCCATGTCATGAAAACATACTGCTAGACTCGAGCGACCTCGAAAACTATGATTTCAACACTAATATCTATCGCTTTCGACTACTTTTAAAATCTCGCCCCCCCCCCTTCCTGGGGAGTGGAGTATGACCTTGAAGTTGAATTGGATTAAAACTGTCACTATTCATCTCAGCGACCCCAAAAACTATGAATTCAACTCTGATATTGGTCATTTTCGATTATTTTTAAAATGCCCCATGTTATTCTTAATGGGATTTTGTACCCCCATATCTCAGCTCAGGTGTGATCTACGGACCTAGAACAGGTCATTTGGATCATTTCTCTAAGAGCTTTAATACATATTAAAATTTCATGTTTCTATTATGGTTCTCGATTGTAAAGCGCGTCAGACAGCCTATTGTATATACATGCTATTAAACCATTACTGACGGTGAGTAATGTAAACAATTATTTTTCTTATCAGTTATCAGTGATACTGGTGCGGGGGGCGGCAAATTAAATAGAGCACAGGGTTGCACAATATATAAATACGGACCTGCGTATATGGACAAGCATTCATGACGAAGAGAGGACTGGTAGGTCATCAGTGGTCACTGATGAATTCGTTCAGAAAATTGATGGAAAAGTTCGTGAAAATCGATGTTTCATAATCTCGGAGCTTTCCGATGAATTTCCACAAATTTCCAGAACTGTGTTATATGACGTAGTGACACAGAGGTCAGGCTACAGGAAATACTGTGCGCGATGAGGAGCTGAAAGATGCGATCGTAGGCTGGCTCAAGGCACAGGCGGGAGATTTTTATACTGATGGAATTTCTTAGCTAGTGCAGAAATATAAGTGCTTGAATGTTTATGGAAACTGTGTTGAAACATAGAGGAAAGAAGTATTTTTCAAATGTATATAATAAATTCTTTTTATTCACATTGGTGTTTCTTTTTTTAAAGTTTTTTTGAATAATTGTAGTGTGAATTTCAGTTGGTGTAGATTTATAATTCTGTCTTTTAATTTCAGGGTGCCAAGGCGTGTTTCCTACGAGATATACCCTTTAGTGCAATTTATTTCCCGGCTTATGCTCACACGAAAACGAAACTTGCTGACGAAAATGGTTATAATCATCCGCTCACTCTGCTTCTCGCTGGTGCAATTGCTGGTGTTCCGGCAGCTTCTCTAGTCACTCCTGCAGATGTTATTAAGACAAGGTTGCAGGTAAGAAAACCGATTGTTATGTGAATACCCGAGTTTCTTATTTCATTTCAAAATTATAATAGTTCAATGTAACTACCAGGCTTATATTTAGGTATTTTACGCACCTGGGCCCAAAAAAAATTTTGTGCCCCTTCCCGCCTTTTCATATTTAATTATGTGTAAGCAAAAACAGCACAAAAAACTGTCAAAAGACAAAACGTTATAATGCGTCTTCGAGATACAAAACAGAAGTCAAAATTATTAAAGCCACTAAGCACTAAAGTACAGAAAATACAAGACAGTATTGTCCATAAGTTCCCAAATGCAGTTAATCATTTTTTTTAATTGTTTGTCCCGAAGCTGACTTATTGATGGTGGTGATGATAATGCATGAAGTGGTAATATGAAGAAAATGGGAGTAAGCGGGAAAACTCCGGATAACCACGCACACGCTGTTTGTTTACAGGGTTCCTATTGATCAGGGAAATCATGGAAGTCAGGGAAAAAGACTGGGAATCAGGGAAAGTCAGGGAAATTTTATAAAATATATTTTTTCTAACATTAATTGTACACCAATTTCAGCTTAGCCAAGCATTGTAATAGCTATTTGTTTTTTATTGTTATCTTTTTTATTGTTGTACGTATGAGCAATTGATTACTATTTGTCTCTTTAGATTAAATGTTCTCATATATAAATACTCACCGTTATGTACTCCTTATTTATATATCAACGTCATCTGACACCTGTCATGGAAGTCAGAATTTCCTTCCAAAGATCAGGAAAAGTCAGGGAAATAGATTTCTCCAGATCAGTAGGAGCCCTGGTTTATCATAAAGCTCACTTGGCAGAAGCTGAGAATTAGGAACCACACTTACACACCTGGAGTACATAATAAGTTAGAAGTTGGTTGTGAAAATCGTTTAAGATGGGAAAGACATAATGTTGTTAAACTACATTGATACTGTTGCTTACAAAGTTTACTGGACAGACTGTACAGATTACTTAGAACAGTGGTTCTCAACTTGTTGTTACCGCGACCCACATTAAATATTAAAAAGCACTTTGTGGCCCACCTACTTTTATGGTGGTATTTCAAACCAATTAAATTTTGTAAATCCTATTTCTAATTTTTTTCATATAAAGGTAACACAGAGCTAACACTATTCTCAACGCAATGCCCTACCCCGTGACAGATTTTGACCCAGCCATTCTCTTTCCATCTTAACCCAGCATCTCTACTGACTACAGCAGGACAGGGTTCTGAGTAACCACTTACTCTTCACCCCATTAACAAACGCTTTCAACTTTCATTTCCTGAATGACGCTTACTTTACAACATATGTTTCTGCATCAAAATAAAATTTTCACAATTAAAAGGAAAAAACTTCTCGCGACCCACCAAAGAAACGGCCCGCGACCCACACTTTGAGAAACAATGATTTAGAATAAATTTACGTACCTTCTTCACGACGATACACATTCCCGATGCAACAGTCTTGGGCACTATTGCAACATGTGTTCATATTGATTTCCTGCTGCTGGTAGCACATGTGGATACGGGTGTTCTACATACACACGCCACAGTGTTTCAGGTGTTATTTCTCTACATACATGCATGATATTCTACTTCAGATGATCTACGTTTCTAGGTCTGATTTGATACACATCTGACTTTAGATACTTGCACAAGAAAATATAAAAACTGTCAAACACTATGATAAATGTCTAAACAAACATGGAAACTATGTAGAAAAATAGCGTAATGTGTACAGAAGATATAACAATAAGATGCCTCCACAGTTCGAATTGTTAAAATCTTGTAGTAAAACTCATATAAAACTAATGGCTGCTCACTACAAAGATTATTTAAAGGATCACAAACTTATTTCAATTATATGAAATACACTATATTTCAGAATATTGCCAATTAGTTTACAGCTAAGTGACACAGGCCTGTATTATACGACGTCTTGATTAGTTATATCTTGGCAACAATCTATAAACATTTACATGGAAACTTAGCTGTTTTCTCTAGTAACCGAATCAATAATAATGCATTGCCGTAACAACGAATAAATGAACACTAACGCAAAAATAAACATTTTTCACGACATTAGTTATTACAGGTTTTCCTTTTTCTTCTAACATGTAGCTTGTGCGTGTTAATATAGCACTTTTGCACTAAATAATAAATAAAATGATCAGAATAAATACACGTTATACACGTTATCGTTGCAAGGAAATAACCAAAAATATGTGGCACTATCTTTACTAATTTCGTTTCTATTGACAATTGGACCTTATTTGAAAAATAGTCCTCGTATTTCGATGTAATACTTTTCTAAACACTTTTTACAAATAAAGTTCTTTGAAAGAAGTGAAATTTTCAGTTCCTTGTAACTTTGTTTCTACTGTTTCGAAATACATTTATGACGACTGTAGTATTTCACATTAAGTGACTTTGGATGTGCATTACCCCGTCCGTCTCAATTACTGTTGTAGATTCCTTCAAAATTTGGTTGTTTTTCAATGTTAATAATACTATAATGTCCTTAGTTTAAAACACTGCATGACAATTGTAGTACTGTATGGTTTAGTTTTACATGTAAATTTGAAATATGTAATAACCTACGTAGTGCTGTTTCAGAAAGTAAAATTTTATGTTGGGTTGGCAATATTGTTAACCTTATGGTATCACAGAGTGTGCCAAGTAATATCCCCCTGCCGATATTTGCATAGTAC
Organism: Thermobia domestica; assembly: GCF_964235325.1. Lineage (NCBI taxonomy): Eukaryota > Metazoa > Arthropoda > Insecta > Zygentoma > Lepismatidae > Thermobia > Thermobia domestica. Next base: position 358,844,514 of record NC_137455.1, read on the forward strand.
AAAATTTCAGCGTTTTTTGTTCATTAGTTTAAAAGTTACAATACCGTATCACGATAAATGATCCACTCTGTATATGAACGGGTTAAAGTTACCGTGATGTAAAACAATAGAATTTAGGATGGAAAAATTTGTACATTTAAAAGAAACTATTCTTTGAACTTAGCGGGTTGCAAGAAGTAAGCATCAAGTGCATGCTCTTGTTTAATCTTTAACAACAAAATTATGTGGATGTTGTGTGAAAATAAAGATTGTGTGCGTTCCATAGTTTATTACATTTCGTGCAGTTGTAACGCTGCTTTGTGATTACAGGTCGTAGCTCGAAAAGGGCAAACTACGTATTCAGGAGTATTCGATGCAGCACGGAAGATCTACAAGGAAGAAGGTGGTCGGGCTTTCTGGAAAGGAGCAACAGGTATAGTTTTTCTCAGTCTCATACAATAATAGCATTTTCCAACGTAGTCTTTTTGTGTTGTTCTTATGCTAGTAGTTTTTCTTCTTTCTCTTTTCTTCTCCGTATTCTTACCATTATTATTAAATGCATTACGTATGTAATTGAAAATAACGAGACTTCATATTTCTTAGGGCAATACTGGATATTTAATTATTTGAGATTAATTTTTGTTCAATTTTTAATTGCAGTTAAATTAAATTGCAATTAAATTCTCTAGTTCTTGAACGGAAGACCAACTGTCGTGGGAGTTGTTGATACTGTTTGACGTGGCCTCAATAAAGTACACGAGAAAAATTAAAGAAATAACAATAATCAGCTGTACGGTACACACGAAGAAAAGATGGATTTGAAATAAGTGTGGGAGTAACAAACAAAATCAAATAGGTTGAACAATATTGTAGTTGCCTGTATCATATTATGGGATAGGTAAAGTATGCTGCATGTAGAAACTAAAATTCCATACACAGCAGTTATTCTTGTTTCTGGAAGCTTATGAGGTGTGATCAAATAATACGGTGGATAATTCTATTAGAAACAAAGTAATAACTGAGCTTACATGGAATTTAATTACCTTCAAAGTACTGTCCTTGGCTAGCAATGCACTTATTCCGATGTTGAATCCATGACCGGAAGCATTTCTGAAAGGCTGCTTTCGGAAAGGTTTTCAGCTTCTCTGTCGTGGCCCTCTCAATTTCAGGATTGATGCCAAAACGTTTTCCTTTAAGCACGGTTTTAACTTGTGGGAAGAGCCAGAAGTCACATGGTGCTATACCTATAGAGCACAACGAATTGGACAAACAGGAATTATTTTTTTCGGCCAAAAACTCGCGGATCAAAATCAAAGTGTAGCATGGCGTGTTTTCGTGATGAAGAAGGAAACCATTTGCTCATTTAATCGGTGGTTAGAATGCTTTTCATGAACCCATACGAGATATTTAGTTCTTCGAAAAGCTCTCGAATAGTCATTCGCTTGTTTGAACAAATCATTTGTGACACTTATTGTACGTTTTCATCTGTTTTTGACGTCGAAGGACGTCTCGATCGTTTTGCTCGTTTTCAACCGACTCCTTGCCGCTTTTAGATCGTTCATACCACTTGTAAACAGTCTTCAATGCTACCGCTTCATCACCATACACTGATTTTGACATTTCATGAGTTTCTTTGGCACTTTTCTGCAGCTTAGAAGAATTGGCGCGCAACAAACTCTTGACATGTCCTCACTCTTCTGCCTTTGAAAGCCCACTAACATTTCACAACTCGTTCAAACTCGACATTGACTGCACCGTAGGTTTAGGTTACCGGACTTAACTAGTTGAAATAGGTAGAACATCGATAGATGGCACTGTGTAACTGTATTCACCGTACTTTTTTTTATCACACCTTGTAACGTTGCTTTTCAGCACCGAGACTGTATGAGACGTGGATTTATACTTTAAGGTGGAATTTGAACTATCGTAATGCGCTCAGATTTTTGTGCTTTCTCAATGGCAATGGAAACTGGGATCCCGTTCACCAAATGCACGCGCGCTAACTATTGAAATCGAAAGAGAGAGAGAGAGAGAGAAATATAAATAATTTTAACTTTTATTTTTTAGTTTTTTTGTATTTCTTTCTTTTTCTTTTTTTAAAAAAAACTATCCATCTACTGTTTCTCTCTCTCTCTCAACAGGAATAATAATAATAATAATAATTATGATATTTTTTTTAAAAAAAATCGACAAGGGATTATTAAGCCAGTGGGAGCGTAATGGGCATTTCTCATATTACTCTTAATTTTTTTAAAATTAATATTCAGATATTCCTTTTTCCTTTTCTATGGTTGTTCAACCTGTTTGATTTTGTTTTCCTCCGCCCCCCATCTCCGCTATGTGCATCTAATTAATGCCTGTCTGTTTTACATCTATCTTCGGCAGAACACTTTTGGCTTCTTTTTTGTGTTTCACATGTAAATAGATTGTAATTTACGTCGAAAAACAAGCAAATGATGCTGATTTCTTCAGTCGTTTATTTTATGTTTCGTACTTTTTTTTTCTCTCTCAAAGACTGATCTATCTAACCAATTCAGGACCATGTAAAAATACAGAAGAAATAGTTAAGCTAGAGTGTACCGTGCAGTCCATACCAGGTGATAATAAATGAAAGTGAATGATGAGGAAACGATTGGAGGAAGCATAGAAGGGAACGTACGGAATTGGGAAAATTCATGGATTCAGTTGTGGTTTTATGCACCACTAAGCATATAGAACCTAGAATCGAATCTGTAATTGGGGCCGCGGTGGCTCAGTGGTAGAGCGTTCACCTCTGGTGCATGAGATCCTTGATTCGATCCCAGCTCTCGCCAAGTGAGCATTGTGGTGGGCAAACACCGTGTGCATGGGTTTTCTCGAGGTTCTCCCACTTTCTTCATCCCACCATTTCATTCATTTCTCATCATCACTGTCTCCTTTAGCCTAGCCGACATTAAGTCCCACGGTTATGCTTCATTTCATTTTTCGTATCTGTAATCCAGTCTACCAGATGTAAATGTGCCGTCACTGAGGTACCGCACCATTAATTTGATTGAACGAAAGTGTAATCGAGAGATGTTGCCTTTATGTCCATGAATAGGACATAGTCAGTCTTTTGTTAGGTTTGTCTTAGGTGCATCAGTCAAATGTCAAGGCGACTTTCTAAAATAAATAATCTGCTATTATATAGTATCTAAGGGCTGTCTCTTTGAAATCGGGACAGGTCATTCGTAGAATTAAATTTATAGAATTCGATAGAAATTTTCTTTCTTTTCTTTCATCTTTTTCGTAGAGTTCCATAAGCATGTATTAATCTTCACAGATTGTGTGCATTTGTATTGGTCAAAATTGTTAATGAGACTTACTATAGAAACCCGTATTTAAGTATTTGTTTATTTTCATGAAAAATAAGATCTACCAATTTTTATTAGATTAAGAATGTAGTTTGTAATTACTTATAGAGCGTAGGGAACGTATATTAAAATTGACTTTACTCACTATTGTGTTCCTTATAGTAGCCAGAAATTTAATTCTTCTAAACATTTTGAATAGTTGCTTGGCTACTGTATTCAAACGTGTGATGGAAAAATCTCACATATTTGTTATTGTACCAGTCTCTTGTAAAATAACGTAGTAAATAAATATGAATGTAGTAAGAATATTGTACGTATGATTATTTTTGTGTTGTAACTAAAATAATTTTATATAACGAAGTAACCACTAGAATAAGTATTCAAGAATTTAATGTGTCCTCCTATGGAATTTATATACTCACGCAAGTAATCTTTTATTATAAACTAATTTTGAGGCTATTAATTTTATTTTATGCATTGGACTTGAAGACGTGTATTTCGTTTCATTTCTGCGTTTTCTTTTATTTTACGTTATAATTCATTCTTTGTTCACGTTTGAACCTCACCTATGGGAACTATTCTGATAAGGTATTCTCACATACCTCTCTTATACGTCATGATAATGCTCCAGCCAATGAGAGTACAAGTGCAGACGGAATGAATAAAAATTCCTATGTTACGAGGGGTTTGAGACTTCCGTTTTACACCTGTGTTCTAGACCCAGGGCAGGGCTTCGTGAAGGAAGCGGGAAGAAAGAGTGACCATTCTGAAAGATGACGGAGTAACGACTGGATCTGCTTGTAATAATTGTTCAATTTTCTGTTCCTCATATTTTTTTTCATTCATTTTTTTTAAACCTTTGTGTAAGTATGTAGAAGCTAAGAATATGAATAATACAAGTATGATAAGTTGAACCATATGTGTATTTAATTCGGGATTTTTCCTCTGTGCTTATGTGCATAGTTCGTCGTAATATGTTTATCTATAACTGTTTAATCCGTAACTTCTGATATAGTGGTTTATTGCAGTTGTTTGTGGTGAGGTTGGAACAAAATTTCGTTTTGTTTGAATCGCATCACAATTTGCAGGAAAACAAAATTTGTGTGTAGATAGCTTGGTATATATTCAGGTAAACTTAGCGAAACTGTCAATGCACGAGTGCTTAACGGATTCTAAGTTCGATTTCCGAGCTTGGTCATCACGTTGATTTCTTTTGCCATCCACAGTATTCATTACATTATTTATTATTATTATTATTATTATTATTATTATTATTATTATTATTATTATTATTATTATTATTATTATTATTATTTGGATATCAATTTTTTGTATGTATGGATCTTGTGCATAGTTAAAGAAAGGAAACTCTGCTACAGGGTTGTTGTCTTACCGATTGTTGTCTTACCGATTGTTGTCTTACCGATCACATCCAGTTTTAATAAAACACATGCCACTGATAAATGGTAGGCCTACTGGAAGGATCTTTACCATGCTATGTACGAAAATTACCTTGCACAGTTCTCGCAAATTTGAATTCTCGAAACCAAAACGACAGTTAATACGCTTGGAACCAGTAAAGGCAGCCATCTTTGCTGCAACTGCCACTAGAGCTTGTGGTGGCTTGTTTCTGAACTAGTGTACTACGTGAGTCAAAACTTGATGTATTTTGCTGCAAAATGACACTAAAACCATGTCTAATACAAATGAATAAATCAGTATGAGTTTCCAAAGTTGTAAAGTCGTTTTTGATACACCCTGTACGAAAGGTGCATTATTAGGTGAGCTATTATTTATAAAATTAGTGCGTGAGTGTATAATTTCCATGGGTTCACCTAGTTAAGTCTTATATATTTACGTTAGTAATTAATTCTTTATATAAAAGGAAAATGTTTGTTTCATCACAAAAAATAATCGTGCACAGAATATTCGTACTTCGTTAATATTTATCTTTCTGCATTATTCCATAATAAGTTAATACAGTAATAAATATGATATTTTCCATTACATATTTGACTAGAAGTCTTGGTGTGCTGATGAAGAATAGCCGATTAGCTATAAGAAGGATTTAGATACTATTAAGTATTGGCTACCGTAACGAACATGATGATAAGTAAAGTCAATTTTAATGTAATCTGTACTTAATTTAACAAAAAATAGATGACTCTTCTGCTTCGTTTCTATTTGTACAATTACATTCAAAAATTATGTCCTGATAATGAATATTAATTTCATATAATGGCTGGGCAATAGTTTTGAATGTTATTGTACAAAGCAGTACTTTAATTCAACTTGTGTCGGCATTTTAACTGAATTACAATAAAATTAACAAGGCGAGAGCAAGTAAAATCTGAACATTACTTGTACAAAAATTGCACTGGTTTCTGAATTGATATTTAGAAACTTCAATAGCTTTACAGATAGTCCAGTACTGTTCGTTCTTTTTCTTTTTTTCCTGTGTTTCTTTTGTGTGAACAAAGTTGAATGAATTCAATAAGTATTTTAATTATGTATTCACCAATTTTTATTATTATTATTATTTTTTTTTTCATTTTAAAGATAGCATAAATTGATATTTTAAACGTATCATTTGATCTATCAACAGGGCGTGTCTAAAGTTGTTATTGCAAAATGAAGTTGTGTATTTTACGTATCAAATTTAACAGAAGAGATGAGACATTTAAGAAATAATAGATTTTTTTTTCTGTTTCCAAGCCGGAGATAAGAGGAGAAATGAAATAGAAAAGAAGAGAAGAGAAATGGAAACAGAGTAGTAGTCAAGGAAAAATACTTCGTAGATCAATTTGAATATACGAAAGTGAAGATCCATATTTGACCTCTCTTTGTTAATTCTTGGTATTCTCACTATGTTGCTTTTACTGTCTTTTTCTATTGTCCTATTAGAAAGAAATAGGCGTAGTCATATTATTTCTGCCATTCCCTTTGCCTATTGAATGATCGGTTTCCAGAGCCTTTAAAAAATTGAACGCATTACGGTGATTCGGATTACGTCGTTCCCTCGTTTCATATAGGTTTAGTACTTAAAGATACTCTAAACTTTAATCCAACCAATAATCTACTATGCGACTAAAACATTTCAGACTTAAGTATCATATAAAGATTTAATTGTAATTGATCATGTGTATTTCAAAAACAAATTTTAAAAAATATATTCTGTCTTTTAAGAGATAAGGGACCGACCGAAAACTGAGTTTTCGAGCTCTCTGTGCCTTCTCACACTTTTGTGTAGTAGTAGGTAGGATGGGTATCGGCGTACACGATCAATGTTTTCTGGTATACGTGCTATCCTTGAAGGTCCTTCCTGCTTCTTATCGATAACAGTATCAGTTTCTCCCCATCATTTTACCCATCTGGTAATTGTTTTCTTGTTTGGCACACTAAAATGCCGATCTTGCCCACGTCGCAGTTTCGGCTGAGTAGCAACAATACTCTTCTCGCGAACAAAGGCTTCCACCACTTGACCACGCACGTGCACTGGCCAACAATTCATGCTAAACTAATGAATGGTAATAGCAGACCTCTGTGAGGTAGATACCATAGCAACTAGCGCCACGATGCGCTTCACTTTAGCAGTGTTGCCACTTTCAAGTGTCCCATTTACCCTGACTCACTCTATGTCCATCAAATGTAGACTCTCTCGCCCCCCTTCTTCTGTTCTTGCCCCGACACCTTCTGGTACGTTCCTAATGATACTGTTGCTTCCCAACCATTTTTTCCCCGTCTATTCAACTACATCTAAAATTATTCTTTTTTTTCTCTGTTTCTAACACTTCCGTATTTGTTTTTCGTTGGACCCGTCTAATTCTTTTTGTTCTTCCCTACACCAATGTTTCTATAGCCTCCAGTGATCCATAGAATACAATACTCTTCACGAAAGTTTCTATATATAGCCTTCTAATATTGTTTAAAAATACATTCCTATAATGCTATTTTAATGTAAATCTTCTTGTTTTGGGGAAAGCAGGTCTTTTCAAATTTTGAGGTCCCTCGAGCTTGGCACTTGACTGGAGCAGATTTCTTTACAGTAGCCACGCCTCTGTTGTCATATCGTAAAGTAAATGAACGCTAGTCAGTTTCTTCACGCACTTACATACAACATATTTTTTTTAAACCCTGATTCGTTATTATGTACTTAGATTTTGATATGTAGAGTACACAGTTTAATTTTAGAACGCCCTGTGTATTTGTGCGGGTAACGTTAATTGCGAAAGCACCATTGGTCAGATCTCAAGAAAAAAATTTTCAGACATTCGTCAGTGATTGTTTAGCTTTGTATTGTTACCGTTTGAGATTGGCTTTGTACCGTATTTAGTTTAGATATGTTTGTATTAACGTTATTATAAACATGTTTTAAAGAAGTACAAATCTACAATGAAACAAGGGCGGATCCAGAAATAAGGCAGAGGGGTGATCAATTGTTTTATTTCAGTTTATAAAATAATTCAATATATATTCAAGAATATAATATAAAGCTTGAAGTTTGTATGAAGAGTGGAGCTTTTAAATCGAATCTCCAGAAATTATTTTTAAAATATTGAAATTATTGACACAATACATATTCCTTTCTTAATAAAAAGCATTCTAGCACTACTAAACTAGCTGCTAATGTATAAGGGAATATGTGAAAGGTACTTACTTGGATACTAGAGTTCATAATGTAACAATACTGTGCATTTATATATTTTAGGAGATAAGTCTGTTTTCACCATTTTGAATACCTAATCTAGAAAGAGATTTTGTATATTACAGGAGTAAATGTGCCTGTCAATTTAATTATTTAAGCATGCTACCCCAAATAACCACAAAAGGTGTCTCATTAATTTTTTATTCTGTGTCCTCTAACTTCGTTTGTCGAACACTTGTCAGGTTTGAAAAGCTGTTTGGTTTTCCTATAAAGAGGACAGTGGGTGTAAACATGTGTTCAGCATAGTAAATAAGTGTTACATCTGTAATAAAATTTATATGAAATTCGATTGCTACGTTCCGTTTTTTCGTTTCTTTTTCGCACGTTTTGTAATATATAATGAAGTGCACTATATTACAATTACCTTATCTTTTAATAGGTGTATACATATAAAATAGTAAAGTAAAACATAGAAATAAGCAGTACTTAAATGAGAAATAAGCAGCAGTTAAATTTTGATATTTAAAAGCGCTTATATTTTTCTCTTCGTATGAACTTCAAGCATTTGAGAGTAATTCTTACGTTTAAAACATAGACAGTAATTATGCCATTATTATTTTTTTCTGAGTTTAAGTATTTTAACGTTTTCTTAAAGTGTGTAACAATTTTTTCCTTCTTTTTCTATGACAAAATGGGGGGCTGTTGGAAAGCCCCCCTTTCTCTCTGTTGTATCCGCCCTTGTTCCCCGTAAGTACTAGACGTGTGTGTAACTTCGTAGCGTGAAATATTTTATAACCTAGTGGCCACCTTTTTCGTTTTCATTTTGCTGAAAAAATGTTTTTTTCAGTACTTTTATTTACTGTCTTCTTTATTTAAATTTTGCTTGGCTTGTATTTTCTGTCTTCTTTTCCTTTGGAGCTAGCTTTCATTTTACAGGAGTTACTTTGCCAACTTCCAAGGCGAAACTAGAAGTTCAGACTTGCACATAATAAACAATGGAAAACATTGAATTTATCTGTGATAATTACAAGGTGAAATATGTGTGTGTATGTCTTGAATGTTTTGCTTGAAGGCAGGTTCTAACCTACTTACCCAACGTAGGCAGATGGAGCCACTAAGCCAGTTAGTCAGGAGAGAGGTAACCAGTTTCTTTTCTCTGGTTTTTTTTTTCTGTTTTCAGTACATAGGTAGTCTCTTGTACATCTCAATTAACATTTCTCCGACATAAAGCATTCTGACTTCCTACAGAGTCAAGAAACCATAACCTTCACAGAGGGTTAGGTAAAATATAAGTATCTCTTTATTACTGTGGACTTGGAAAGTAAAAATGGAAATCAACTTTTTGTAATTTTATCGAAATCTTTGACATTCACATGGATTTCTTAGTTTTGTTTTTTCTGTCTGCCTGTAAAATTATCCTGGCAAGCAGGAGAAGAATAGCTTTATATCCACATATATGAATTATGTTGTTTGTCTCTATTGTATAACTTCCGTGTCGTATAAACGTGTATTTGTAACAAATTGTAACGAACTGTAAACACTTCCTAGTTACATTACGTTGAAGAATGTATTTCTCTCAAACTAACATTTTTCTGCACACTTCGACATTTTTGATTTAAGATACCACACGTAATACTTTTCCACGTTTCAGTACTGTCTCTTACGTGGTATACAAATAGAGGACTTCTTAGTTTCATTCATTCGGTTCCTAGCCTAGTCACCCGTAACTAGCAGACCAACATCTTAATCTTTCGGAGATAAACAGCCGAGTCCGCAACGCCAGCTCTGAACTCAACGTATCCTATGAGAAATAACACCCTCAGATTCCATCTATCCTCATTCTAAGTTGCACTGGATAAGTAGTGAATCCAGTGGACGTGGCGTTGAGTCTCGTTCATCGATATACGAGGATGAACCGTTTCCAGACTCATAAACGGAAGCCATCTACATCAACAGCAGGTTAGTGAGAGAGAAATATGTTCCTTGCATACACAAATTCATTACACCACACCAAGCACTGCATATGTCCTAAATATTAATTGAAAGACTATTAAACTCATATATAAAACATTTCTGTGTCAGGCAATTCATTCTGGGAAAAGACTTGTAAGATTACCAATACAAGATTGGAAGAAAATTTGTCCTTATGGCACTGAATATTGTAGTACAAGGTAACCGAAAAATGTTCTGTTTTTGACGTCTCATTAATCATGCACTCACAAGGAGAAAACGAAATGACGTAGGTGCATGCCAAGCCATCGGAAGTTAGTCTGACGACCATCGACTCTCAGTAATGCAGGCATGTTGCGCGCACACGGCAGTCATATCTCGTCCAGTGTCGAAGGGAAATATCGAAGCAGCGTGTTCGCCTGTATTTTGTTATATGACTTTAAAGTGGGCCAGTCAGCTGCGCATCAAGTCGCTACATATGCCATGTATTTGGGGAGAATGCCGTGAACAAACGCACCGCCAGGCATTTGCTCGAGAAATTCCGTTCAGGAGATGTGAGCGTTTTGGATTAAACTCGCAGTGGATGATCACATGTGTTGGATGATGAGGCCCTGAAAGCAGCGATCGAGGTTAGTGGTTTAACGTGTGATGAACTTGCAGAAAGTTTCCGTTGAAACAGAATGCATGCACTTGCATGAGATACAAAAGTCATACAAGGTCAGTAAGTGGCTACCCCACACATTGTCGGCAGCCAACATGGAATAACAAGTGACATCCACCTGAACACTCGGCACCTGAACACACCCGTCTTCGATCGATTGCTCACTGGTGACGAAAAGTGGGTCCTCTATGACACTTCCAAGAGTACCAGTCATTGGTTGTCGCCATGTGACCCTATTCCTCACATCTCAAGACCACTTCTACACCCACAAAAGGCTCTCTATATGGTGGAATTATCGGCAAGTGGTGGCATTACGATCTCCTTCCACCTAATCAGACCTTCATTGCTGACTTCTACTCTCAGCAGTTGCAAAGAGTGCAGCGTGCATTGCGGCAGAGGAAGCCGGCATTCGTGAATCTTAAGGGTGTACTGTTCCTGTACGACAATTCCAAGCCACATATGGCAAAGAGGAATCGGGTGACCCTTTAGCAACTTAGCTGGAAGACACTGTGCCTTGCATCATATTCACCAGACCTTGCGCCAACAGATTACCGCGTGTTTCATTATCTCGACGACCACCTCCGTGGGAAATTCTTCGCAAATGAGGGAGACCTGCGGAACGCACTCACGGACTTTTTTGCATCCACGACCGCCGAGTTTTATAACCAGGATATTGTGGAGTTGCAGAAACGTTGGCAAAAGATGTTGGATGCTGATGGAAATTATTTCGAAATCTAAAGGTACTTACCATCCACTGTATTGCTTTTTGTTTATCACTGCTCTAGAACGTCAAAATTGTTTTTTGGTTACCTTATATTTAAGGTCTGTCTTTATATCCCTATAACAGTGCCATTAAGGCATGTCGTCTTTACAAATAAATAAGGAAAATTATATGTCCTTAATAAAGTATGAATTTTATTATACGTTGATTGGTTAGTTATGGATTTGACGTGGCTTTCAGCATCAAGGCTGTATGTGACATGGATCTATAATTTAACATCTGATCCAAATCAGGTGAATTTCTATCGGAAATCAAACCAGGGACTCCGGCGACTTACGTTTACAATTTTAACACTAGCAAGTTTTCTAGTGCCTGGAATTTAAGTGTGACAATAGTAGTCTTCAGTAACATGTCAATGTTAGCTAAATTTGAGATATTGTTGAAATGTGATAATTACATGCCCATAGCTGAAAAAGATTTTCTGAAACGGCAGCATTTCAATTATCAATGCAATAAGCGTCTACTTCAGGTCATTTTAAAACATGTCTTGCATTTTTGGCGGTTTATAACTACGTAAGAAGGCATTTTCAGGCTTATATTTATTTAAAACATTTTCCTTTCATTTGATATGAGGAATCCTATCCTAAATTTATAACAGGGAGTTCTTTAACATCCTATGTGTTCCCGGACATTACACCACATTTGTCCCATTCATTACACAACCATCTGCGGGGAACGATGGTTCCTAACAACCCTCGATGAAATGATCTACGCTCAGGACGACTTTGATTCACATTCTACTGAGTTCTGCTGCCACAGGATCCTGGTATGTGCGAACATTGAAAATAAATCGTTGCCAGGAATTATTTCTGATTATCGATGTGCTTTGCTTTCTCTTTGTAGGGTTGAAATCCGACAGAAGATTTCTTGATAACCAGTACATCTTGAGTGTTTCAATAACGTGAGTTAGATGTAGGGAACAAAGAGAGAACGTCGTATCTTCCGAAAAATCAATACACGGAATGCTTTTCGAAAAATCCACACGTACTGACAAGGCTGGAGCTGATGACCTCTTTCTGTATAGACGTGTGTTATGTTTGAGTCATCGAAGTTCTTCAGAACGCATTCTAGCATTATAATGCAGTTCGTCCGTCCAATTGTAATTAAGTTGGAAGGTAGTTAAATGAGATTCCGTATCTAAAATTCTATTACTGGTCTTTAGTATATTCTCTCATTTCTACGCCAGTATTTTTGGGTAAAAAGCTATCGTGACTGGCGAATGGTGTTCATCAGTAAACGTATGGTCACTACCAGTGATAATTCATATTATTTTTTCTGAGAGGAAGGTAAATAGAAGCGGCTGAAAATTACGAAATTCAGAAATATAACATCATTCTTTCTTGTATTGTTTCACTGTTCTGTGATATTGCAGGATCCTTACCGACCTGAAAATCCTAGGAAACCTGGAAAGCTTAGGGAATTCAGTCCTCGTAAAAATTCCTGGAAAAATCAGGTAATTTCAAGAATAGCTGAAAAATCTGGAAAAGTCAGGGAATTTTAAGTACGAGTTTTACTTGTGATTTTTTTTCTCTACCCGTCCATTTGATAGGAGTATTTATAAAATAAGTTTGTTTTGCAAAATTTCTCTACCTACACTTATACACACACACACACACACACACATATATATATATATATATATATATATATATATATATATATATATATATATAATATATTATTTATTTATTGAACAATTTCCCAGATACAGCATAACTTTGTCATTTTACACAGGGACATGCTAACAAAAAAAAGAAAAAAAAACAAGACAACAATAACAACAACATAGAAAAAAAAGAGTGTAAAAGTAAAACTATTCCGTCAAAGCTCGTTTAATTGCTCTTTCAAACACTGGGTAGCTCGAAAAAATGTCCACATCAGTTGTTACTTGATTATAACAGTTTGGTATTCTATAAAAAAGAGACCTCTGTATAACAGCCAACCTAGGACGGGCAAGATGGAATAGGTGGGTATTCCGGGTGATGCGGGAAGGGACACGTAAGGATAGTTCCTGAAGTAATATTTCCGATCTTAAGGTTCCATTAACTATTTTATGTAGATATTTCAGGTCAGAGATAATTCTGCGTACTTCAGGAGTCTGAATATTAAGATGTCGCAAGAGCTCCTTCTTAGATAATATTCGAAGTGCAGATAATATAGTTATAGATATAGATAGATAGATATGCATAGTAGAGAGGAAACCCCTGGTCGGGAAAACTTCAGTTGCTTTTTGGCATTAGATATAGAGCTGGAAATTTTTGAATTATGACCTGGAAAACCTGGGAAGGTCAGAGAATTCGTGCTCGCTAAATAAGTAGGAACCTTGTACAACCTCCTTTAAGCCACCAGAAGAGAACCACATGATATGAAGAAACGGGAACAAGACAGAGTTGTTCATTTCACATCGCCCATCCCCACCCCAATAGAGGTAGTCTGTCATTCGCTCATTATGGAGTAGCGAACGTGAAAAACATATCGAATGGAATCGAAGCGCCTTCCAGCTGAACTACGTGATTTAATTCGATTTCTCCAGACGGCTGCTGAGTTCTCTGAAATTCCATGATCAGTAAGTTCAGAACTCATAATCTACGCCTTTCACGAACCACATGATTCATGTGTTCATCAAGGTCATCTATTATTAAGTATTTTGCCTTTTGGCAGGTCCTGGTACTAATGAATGTATTTTGTTTCTTTCGTTTTTAATTTTAGGTTTGGATCTGGAAATGTTTCTCCAGGTTTCTCGATCTTCAACTTCCTCTTTTAACTCCCAATATTTTCTTCTGTTTTTCAAATTATCGATCAATTGTGTTCTTCTTCTTCCTATTCTTCGCTTTCTCTCTATCTTTCCTTCTATGGCGGTATGAAGAAGACAATTTCTTGGTAAGACGTGTCCAATTCAATTGGTCTTCCAACTGGTCTTCCATGCTGGCTAAAACGTCCTCTCCTATCTGTTTTAAAACATCTTCGTTTGTTACTCCCCCTGTTTCTCCATCTTCTTCCAACATCACATCTCGAAGCTCTGTGAATATTTATTCTTTAACTTCCTTAATGTCCAAGTCTCTGAATCATACAATCCAATACTCCATATATAGTACCTGACCAACTTGTTCCTTAGTCCAATACTAAGCTTGCGAGTTAAGAGTGTCGGCTTTTCTTGTTGAATGCTTCTTTGGCTGTGGCAGTTCTTAACCTGATCTCTTTTTTTGTGCAATAAGAGTCTCACGTCAACGTTATCTGCCGCCATAATTTCCACCTGTGCCTATTCTCGTTGTGTTCGTCGATAAGTACTCTGCATCACTCATGTACACAGCCGTTACTTACAAAGTTCCCGTCGTAATTCTTTCTCATTCGACGAATTTCGGCTTTGTTATGCCCTTCTACCTACCTAGGTAAAGAAATCGAATTACGTCACATAGTTCACACTTCGATTACACTGGACATATTATCGCGCACGGTACTCCACAAAGATTGTGAATAGCAGTCTGTCTCTCGGTGTAGGGGACAAGCAACATCTAATCACATGTTTTGTCTCATACCTCTTTTATCATCTCACTTATCCCTTCTCTAGTGGTGTGGCGGAGTTGAAAAAAATAGCATTATGAATTAAATAAATTAAGAAACAAATATGTTAAATAATTATATGGAATTTTTAATAATTTAACATCCAGCAGTTCTGCAACTATATATTGCCTAAACAAGAAATGACATGCAAGTAGATGATGCATGATTCGTGAAATAAGGAGAATAAGAAGAAACGGGGAAACTTCGATTGGGAAGTATCGAAGATACGAGGTCTGTCCAAAAAGAGGCCAAACTTTATAAACGTAATAGTACTTAACTGTTTATGGAAGTTATTCAGATTTATCTCTTCAAAATAGTTCCTTCCACTATTAATACATTGTTCATTGCGCTTCTTCCACTACTGGAATGCATCCTGAAACGTATTTTTTTAAATAGCATGGTGTCTGTAGCGAATTTTTTGTTGTCACTTCTATGGATTGGAAAGGGCAAACTTTTAGGGTAGAATTCAACTTGGGAAATAGAAATAAATCTGCAAGTGTCAAATCAGATGCGTAAGGTGGTTGGAGTGCAACAGTCTTATTGAATTCCGTAATGATAAGCACCGACTCGTAGGATTATTGTCATGGCGGAGTGCCCATGTTCCATTTTTCCAGGCTTACGCTCTCTTTTTCGACCACAGCATCCCCGAAACGCTTCATATCTTCTAAATAATACTGGTTGATGATGATTTAATCACGTGGGATGTATTAATGACGAACAAGACCACCAAAATCGAATCGAAATAAGCGTTACTTTAACGTTTGAACGATCTTCGTTTGCACGAATTAAAGATATCTTCAGGTTTACATATGTGTTTCGTTTTGTTTATTCGTTAGTAACCATAAAACGAATTTGCTGCAACATGATGCATGTTCAGTTTTCCAACTAAAATCACATGGCAGGCGATGTACTGATTCTTCGTGAACAAATTCGCGGATGGTCAAGCAACAGTTTGTCGTACAACACCGAACACTTTCTGACATGAACGTCATCATATAATCTTGATGGGCATATTGGTTTTGCCGTCGTCTTCTATCAATGTTCTTCCTGCTCCATTCACAACGCTGGGTTCGGCTTATACATACACTTCTTGCAAAATTTTCAGTTTCTGTAAATATCTTGCCCAATTTAAAGCAGTTTGGATGCATACATGTTGTTCTTCCGAAACCTTCCTTTTCGTAATACCACAAAATCACCACAAGTACGGCATACAGTTTCACTACAACGCTTGCATTCTTATAATAACACAAAGTTCAATGATACAGTTACCATTAAAACACTTGGGAAGAATCTCACCCACTACGTGACGCTGTCAGGGAAAAAGTCAAGAACAGTGTTTTGTTGATAGTATTGTTTGAAAGTCTGTTTTCTTTGCGATGTTGTCCACCACAAGCTACTCATGGTGCTAGTTGTATTTATTATTATTATTATTATTATTATTATTATTATTATTATTATTATTATTATAATATTTGAATTCATGGACTGTCCAGTGTGATTCTTTCAAATTATTTCTTGTGCTTCAGCAAACACTATATGTACTTTAATACATAACGAATCAAACGATATGACGATAAAACTGTTTGTAGCATGGTTTATGGATACATAAATTGCAGTGTAATGCACAATATAAATTAATTGAAGCATCGCACTATCAAATTAAGTGGCGAAAACTTTTGATAGAAATTTGAAAATCCTTTGGAAGTTGGCATCTCTTGTATTATATATAAGCTAGCTCGAACACAGATTAATATTTCTTTTTTTCCATGTCTGATATTTTATTTCTTATCCATTTTCACAGGCCTAACTAGTTCTTTTGCCCTTCTAATATCTTTCATTGTTTCTGTTGTGAGTAGTTTAGTACGTTTCTAGTATGTTAACATTTTTGTGTAACAGTTACAGGTTTTCTTAATATTTAAGCCCTTGTTATTGCGTTGTTTAAGGCGAATAAGGGAATATTGACGAATGTGCGAGATTTGAGTAAGAAAATGCCGAAGTCTTTGTTTGACAAATAAATATTAGATATACATTAAAATTTCATAGATAATATATGAGAATTTCCAGTTGTTTTTCTCTAAGAAAGAATTGGGTACAACGTTCATTGTTGTGTGTGTTAGGTAATAAAAAAGTATGTTTATTTCGTTTCTCCCCCCCCCCCCCAAAGTGAGAATTCAGGGGGTTTATGTGCAGAAATAATCCAAATTGTTTTCCCTTCTAGATTTTTCTTTTCCGTACCTCAGCTTGTTTAATCCTCACTTTAATCCCAACCTGAAAAAAAAAAAAAATCATCTTTCTGACTTTTTTTAAATGACATCTTTTTCAATGTTCATATACTACAATATTTCTTATTTCTTAACGTATTTTTTTTTTCATTCATTTAATCAATAATTAGGATTTCCACTTCATTTTTCCTCACGATACCAGATAACAGAACAAGATTTAGACCTAATAAGTAGGTCATTCCTAAAGTTTCTCAGCCTGACCATGAATAGCGAGCGAGTTCTTCAAAATAATAATTCATGGAAGAGAGCTTGTTCTAAGTTAACAGGAAAAGTCCCGTAAATAAACATAATTCTCAACATAATGAAAAAGCATTATATAATAAATGATTTTTATTATCTATTATTTAGATTTTATCTGTAGCAATATCTTTCCAGAATTTCCTGTCTCTATAAAACTTGTAGATAAAACACTATTGTGTATTGAAACTTCTATAGTCAATCATAGGTAAATCTAATTTTCCTTCGTCACTAATTTACACAGGACAGATGATCCTTTTAAGCATACAATCGTTAATAGACTACCTATCTTCAGTATATTTACATTTATAAAAAAAAATAAATAAATAAAAACTTGAGAGCTAAAAATGTTGTGCAGCTTTAAGTAGAATATTTCTCTTTGGGTTCATTTTAAGGGTGAATATTCATCACGTTTATTTTTTTCAGTTTCATCAAAATACTAGAAAATTTTCAAGAACGAAAATTTTTTACAGCTGTTGCATATAACTGTCTTATGCTTACAGTATATACAGTTTAATAAATGCTGTGTTCGCTGTGTTTGACTTTTGTTTACCAGTTCATAAAGGCGCTGAAATTTCAAAATCATCTTTTGATAATAGGAACTATATTGTATCTATCTGTAAAAAGAAGAATATTACAGAAATAGGATTCTAATATTGATCAGAAAATTTGCAATATACTGAAAAACATGGAAAGATAATTGTTTTGTTATACACTCTCTTAATCCACCCAACTGTGAAAAATTAATCTCGACAACTCACTGATAATCTTGAATACCATAAGAGTATATGTTCTTTTTGTATATATATATATATACGTTAAATCGTAAATGTGTTAATTTATTCACTACGATGTAAAGGTGAACACTGTATGTATGTTGTCTTAAGATAGCTTTGTAATTGTTGTTGTTTTGTTTACAGCTCGAGTGTTTAGATCATCGCCACAATTCGGTGTTACTCTCCTGACCTATGAAATTCTCCAGAGGTTATTCTATGTTGACTTCGGAGGATCGTAAGTGAATTTTTATTTATTGTCAGTTGACATTACTGTGAAATTAGTTGTAGTTGAAGCAAGCTGAATTTAGTTCCATTGCTGCTCGTTTGATTTTTTTTAAAAAAAAAAAAAGAAAAAAAAACACACGAGAAAAAATTTTGACTTCATTGTAATTTAGTTCTTAAACAGAGTAGATACAGAGAACAAGGAAAATTCTTCCTATTTTCTAGATTTCCTTTTACCAATAAATTTCGAATGAATTGATTAATTGGAATACATTGGAATTCTTCCTTTAGAAAGTTAAGTTCGGCAAATTCAAAGCAGTTGTTTTATTCAATAGGTTTTTCAACGTGGGCTTTCTCGTTTTCAAAGCGGGCGCTGGAACAAAAAGGGGACGATATACTATTTAGGCAGCGTTTGAGATTTCTTGACGTATTGTACTCTTTTCTTTCGAGGATCGTTCGGAAAGTAACCTCCCATTGGTTAAAAAAGAAATACCAAAGTAAATAAGAAGAATTTATTATATATGTCTGAAAACTACTTCTTTTCTCTATTTTTCAACATAGTTTCCATAAATATTCGGGTACTCTGTACTAGCTTAGAAATTTCATCAGCTTAAAAATTTCCCACCTGTGACCGCACCTTTGAGCTCCTCATTATCACCAAAGCGCTGAGAACCATATAATACAGTCCTGGAAGTCGGAAAGCTCCGAGATTGTGAAACGTCGATTTTCACAAACTTCTCCATCAATTTTCTGAACGAGCTCATCAATGACCACTGATGGCCTGTCACTCCTTTCTTCGTCATGAATATTTGTTCGTCCACTTTTAAATGAACGAACCCATTCACGAATAACTCCTTCATTCATCAGACTTGGTCCATACACGGTACAAAGTTCCTGATGAATAGCTGCTGCCGAATTTTGTTTTGCCGTTAAAGAACGTATAACAGCTCGCACCTCGCACTTAGCGGAGTTTTCTATTGTAGCACACATTTTGGTACGCTACTAAATATAAACTAGTGATCAGACAACCCTCTCACTCTACCACAGTGGGATGCAAACTGATCTACCGCGCACGTCTGTGCAACTACTCCACGCACAGTGACCAATCAGGGGTTACTTTCCGAGCGCGCCTCGTATTATTGGATGAAAACCATTTTGGATTTTACAAATTATCAAAAGTTAAGACTACTTTGGAAATCATAATGTAGATTCTTTAAGATTGATTTTAAGAAATGAAGCCTTTTTTTACTTCTTAGGCTACTTTGTTCAAGCCTTACATTCAGCTTTGTATATGAGTAGATTAGGATAAGATGACGGGAAGAGCTCAGGACAGTCGCATTCAGCCAAGGAGCTGTTGTCTGGAAAAAGTTGAAAATCCACTGGTCTAAATGACAGGAAGTGAATGTGTACTTTTGCTAGCGACTGTACAATCTGTCACTTCGGCAATTTGGCTAACATATCATGCATTACAAGTAGTATTAGCCACTGGTAGAAGACGGCGAACAACAGCAGTTATAGTCTGCAATTTAACAGAATATTTTTCTTACATATAGTACATAAATGGAAAACAATCAGTTATAATTGGCAATAAACAATATACTTTGTAGTACCATAAAATAGTTTTTCTCATTTTCTCGAAAACTACTCATGAGAATATACCCTCAATCATGCCATTTTGTTAAGCTCGATGTGATCTATTGATTGATCTCATCTTGGGATAATAATATAGTTAAATAAAAGTTACAAGGGTATACTTCAGTGTCAGTTTCCTCTTAATGGGTAGCGTAGTTACCATATAGCATAACTTTTTAGATTTACAATAAAATTAGTTTTTCGTGAAGAACTACGCATGAAGCTGATTTACTCATCTGTATCATCTTGTTCACATTAGTGAATTCTGAAATCTTCTAAAATGACGTAAAGCACATCTCTGCTTTCTACCTACTAGTGATTAATATTCTAGTTGCTAATTAACTGTTCGTAGTTTATTCCTTTAAATATCTAGACTATATGGGAAGGGAGATATCAATTAAAGTGAAATTCAAACACTACACAGGTTTGTATTCGAGAAAAAATGCCACGCTCCAGTTTTTATTTTTATTTTTAAATGTTAGTCACTTCTCCACGAAGGTGCAAGATTGGCAGATCCAACACTTACACAATTATGATATTAATCTTAGAACTCCAAATGAAAACTCTCTCCTCAAACAAGATGATGATGATGATACTACTCTTACTACGTCTTCTTCTTCTTTTGTCTGATTTTTAAGGATCGAATTATAATGCCGTGAGTTTTCTAATGCTAGTATTTCATCTTAAGGAGTGAATTATTGTGAGCTCTTTTTAATGCTTATCATTCATGTTAAGGAGCGAATTATAATGCATTGAGCTCTCAGTGCTCATCATTCATGTTAAGGAACGAGTTATAATACTATAAGCTTCTTCTAGTGCTCGATATGCATATTAAGAAGCGAATTATAATACAATGAGCTTTCATCTAGTGCTCGTCTTTCATGTATGTCTGTGATATGAAATTCAGATTGGCGGAAATGTAGGCTCAAGGAATTTCTGGCACTTCCCATTGTTGCCAATACGGCCATTAAATATATTGTTTCTATCGTTACCATGGCAACAAGAGTTGGTCCGTTATCAACAATTCTTAGAATAATGATAAATTCGATATACAATTAGTAGGATATCGAATTATACAATAAATTCGATATACAATCCTTTCATAGTACCACGTTTCGATTTTTGATTTTTTTAAACACTTATTTATTTATTATTATTAAATTGATTTCGTTCGACGAATTTCATTCAATTTGCTACACTCAGATGATCTTTGTTTAGCTATTAATCCAATGTTCTCGGGATTACTGCCAGAGTGAATGTTGCTGTGCTGAGCTTTCGTTACCATACAGCGGTAACGTCTTCAGAGCTATAGGTTGGAGTGTGCTGGTTGTATAATTTATATTGTAGTCTTAAGGAATTGCTGTGTTTCTATTGGTTGTTGTTATTGGCCAATAGCGTGCTCTGATGTTGCCGGTGGAAACTGTTCTCTGATTGGCTGTTCTTTTCGTACTGAGAAGCTGAAGTCAGATGATAACCTTCATCTCTGTTGAGGGAAGGCTTGTGTGTACGAATGAATAGAGCTTCATGTATTTTCCTGTCCCAGAAATGTTTGCTTTTCTTTAGAACTTCAATTTGGTCTCAAATAACCGTATGATTGTATTGTATGCAGTGTTTGGCTATTGCAGATTTTTCAGGTTGTTTCAATGTGGTGTATCGCTGGTGTTCTTTCATTTTGTCTTCAATATTCCTTCCCATTTCGCCTATGTAAGTGGCGTTACATTCACATGTAATCCTATAGATGCCCGGTATCTTTAATCCTAATGGATCTTTTGGGGTTGC
Organism: Thermobia domestica; assembly: GCF_964235325.1. NCBI lineage: Eukaryota > Metazoa > Arthropoda > Insecta > Zygentoma > Lepismatidae > Thermobia > Thermobia domestica. The sequence continues at coordinate 358,866,351 of NC_137455.1, forward strand.
TAGTAAACTCTTGATTTTTGGTGGGGGACAGTGTACCGTTTTGATGTTGAATTTCTTCAGTAGTCTTGCTAGTTGATTCGAGGTTTTTCCCATGTATGGAATAACTGCAATATTTTCCTTATCTGCCGTATTGTCCTCTTTTCTGGCGCAATTTCTGTTACTGTATTTTCTCATGGCTATGTTGATCTGTTTTGACGAATATCCGTTGAATCTAAATACCGTTTCCAGTGAGAGTTCTATGCTTATATTGCCTGAATCTGCTATTTGGTGTGCTCTATGTATTAGAGTATTTAGCACCCCCATCTTCTGTGCCGGATGATGAAAACTGGCACCATCGAGGTTAGTGTTGTAAAAAAACGGTTTTTTTTCTGTGAAGTTTTTTTCAATAAAAACATCGTTCTTTTTCATGTTTTTTTTCAAAAGTCTGTTTTTTTTTCTGGCAACTATTATTTATTGATTTATGTTGCAGATTATTGAAATAATCAACAGAACTTGAGTCGAAGCCCTCGTAACTTACAAATCGTTTGTTTCTTTGAACCTATACGAGCAAAATTGTGTGATTATTCCTTTCGGCCCCAGGCCATTTTTGGCGTTTTCCTACATTTCCAGTTAGTCACTTATTGCTCAAAAACTATTCATTCCATTGATATGGTTAAGGCCTTGTTTTTAAGAAAATGGATGTGGCTATTTTTTGGTGTAAGTTGTATTACAGTGTTGCCAACGGGTGGGAAATTATTGAGGGAAATGTAGGGGTGAAAATTTACAAAAAATCCCTAACCGAATTTCAAAAATTTTTTGTATCTAGTACCACTGCTGCTATATGGGTTCAAGTCACCTAAACAAATCTTTGGTGTGTTTGCAAGGTACAGTGAAATCCTGAAGTCGCTGGCTTCCATTCAAAGAGGGAAAGAAAAAATTCTGTCATACACATGAAATTTTGACACTTTTTACGCCTCAGAAGCAAAAATCAAATATGCCGGGGTACAGCTTCTCTAATTATCCTATTGAAACTTTTTATGGTGCGTTCTATAGGGCAAAGAGGAAGCTTTCAGGTAGTGGTACGTTTGTTTCAATGTAGCCAGTAAGAGGGTAATAATAGAGGGGAAAAGGGAAATTTTCCGAATTTTTCACCTAATAGCGGGAATTAATTGTTTTGGCTGGAAACGCTGCCATCAGACAGACGAAAACTATCTGAAAATAAACCGTAGTGCTCCAAGAATATATCCTACAAGTATCATGGCAATATATAACAAAGTAAGCATGAAATTAAAAAAAAAAATCTCATTCTACCTCAGAAATTCACCATTTTCTTACCATTTCTAGAACATGTTTTATTATAAACCTCAACTGTACTTCCCCTAATTATTCTAGTATGGTATGCTGTGTAGGCTAAGGATGAAGCTCTTACACACTGGTACATTTGTTCGAATGTAGCCAACAAGAAGGAAATAATAGAAATAAAAAAGGGAATTTTTCCCAAAATTTGCCCCTAAAATCTGGAATTAAAATTTGTTGTAGTTAGCAACACTATTATCAGACACACACAAACTATCTTAAAATAAGCTTTGGTATCCCTCTAATATATCCTACAAGTATTGTGACGATATCTAATAAAGTAAGCATGTCAATTAAAAATATCTCATTCTACCTTTAAAAAAATCACAGTTATCTTTCCAATTAGAGGACAAGTTCCACTGTAAACCTCAACCGTACTTCCCCTAATTATTCTATTGAAACATTCTATAGTGCATTGTGTAGAGCAAAGACGAGACTTCCAGACACTGGTACGTTTGTTCCGATATAGCCAACAAGAGGGAAATAATAGAGACAAAACATATAATTTTTCCAAAATTTCCCCCTAAAATCTGGAATTAAAATATTATGTAGCTGGTAACACTGCTACCAAACAGACGCAAACTATCTTAAATCAAACATTGGTATACCACTAATATATCCTACAAGTATTATGGCGATATTTAAGGAAAAAAGCTTCTAATTACCAAAAATATATTACGGTAAACAGAAAAGTAAGGGAAAACTAGAAAAATCAAGGGCTAGAACCTAAATACGAATTTTACGTGCTCCCCCTAATTACCCCATTGTAACGATCTGTACTTTCGTTTGTTAAGTAAGGACAAATGTTCGATTGGCGTAAGTTGACTTGCACTCGGACGTACAGGTACGGATTTATAAACAAAAATTTCTAATTTTTTGCCCAAATATAGGAGAATTTTAATTTTCCTAAATGGCAACACTGCGCGCAGGCCCGTCCAATTTATGTCAACAGTTAGGTATCCACCCGAGGTATCTACCTGGCAAGTCTTAAGGATGTCTTTCTACAACGAAGGAAGCTACAGGGGGAAAAAAAAGTAAAGGAAATTCGAAATTAGAAAATTCTCGAATTTTTGACTGGGGTGAAATTTGAGAAAGAAATTCGACACCAGAAGAAAAAGAAATTAATATGATAAACTATAAACCAACCACATTTTGCAAGAATAATATCCCGATATCTTAATTAGTGTCCACACTTGAGCGGATTAAACAAGTGACACACCTGTGTGTGCCACTTTGGCCACCTGGGCCACCAAGTATACATTTGATTACATTTTTTGACTACTAATTCGTGTTGTTGTTGTAGTTATAGTCTCGACTAATAATAATATCGTTGTAAACAATAACTTTATAAGGAAAATTTTCTCTCCATTTTACATCTTAGTTCCAACACTGTTGGTGAGAAATGTAGGGTGTTTCAAAATAAATTTTGGGGTTTTAAGTCTTCGTAGTACTTATTACATTTTACGTACAATTATAAGCAATGCATCAAGTAAAAGAGCACCTCAAACAGTTTTTGCTACAAGTGTTCAAATGTGAGATTCATTCGTCACACGGCACACATCTAGTCGATAGGCGAGAAAGGCCCATAAACTTTCCGCCATATGGCACAAAACACATTCAATTTAGGGGAGTTTCGTTTCAATTCTACCATCTCCTGAGGATTTGCTGACGGTCAGATGCAAACATTATGAGTGTTCACATTAGCTCTTAGGTGAAAAGTCGATTTATCACTGAAGACGACACGATCCAGAAAATCTTCATTGTTATGCAATAATATTTCACTTGCAAAATTGGCACGTAAACCGTAGTCTGTAGGCTTTAGACCTGTAGCAACTGCAAACAATAAAGACGTAGTTGCAAGCGTCTCCTTAATATTCTTCATACAGACGGTTGCACTGTACAGGTTCTGTCTTTATTAAAACAAAAAGCTTTCTGCTCTCTAGTCTCCATCTTTGCTACTTGCTCTTTCTAACGGCAGACAGAAGAAACAACGCATGTACATGCGTGCGTACAAAACTGTTTGAGTTGCTCTTTCATTTGATATAATATTTATAATTGTAAGTTAATTGTAATATATACTACAAAGTTTCAAAACCCTAATATTAATTTTGAAACACCCTGCATTACTTCAAATTGAGTCATCCTATATTCAGGTCCTAGTCAATTTGTCGCCTCGTGCAATGGCATAATTTGTCGCCTCCCCCTTTCTCCAGAAAGAACAAATCTTTGAAGTCATGATTTTAAGTATGCTACTCCAGCATGAACAACAAAGGTGAGGGTAAGTGCAGTCGCGCTCAGAAAGGCTTAAATACTTACTAAAAATGCAATTCCGTTGTGTCTGTTTTTTTTTTCTTCTTCTTTAAATGTTAATCTATTATGATAGTGAAAGATAAAGCAAACACACCTGCAGAGGAAAGATGGTAATCCTTTTTATAGAATTCACTATCGAGCTTCAATCTCGATGTATCAGTTTGCAATTCCAGTGCAACTAGCTCTTTTATCTTTATTTCTTGATTTTTCTTCTATATCTTCTAACATTTTTTTATAAAATACTTGTTTCTATCTTCAATGATAAGGAACTTGCTTTTGACAAAAACAAGATTACTTTCATATCAAAACTGTGATAACTTACTAAATGGAACAGATATTCACTAATATTCGAGAATTGAATTCTTGCATTTGACAACAATCAAGCAATTTGTGGTCGGATTTATTCGACCATTTGCTTTAGCATTGTCCATGTGGCCTTAAACTAATGCAACCTAAACATAATTTATGAATGTTGTATTCAAATAAAAGGTCAGCTTAGTAAATGTAAGTATCATCATCATGAAGTCTGTTTCCAACAAGAAATATTTAATTTAAATAATATACTTATGACAAACTTTGTCGGACCATCCAAGCTTGCCGTTCCACGCAAATGCACGTGTTGCATATATACAGTGGCGTATTTAGGGGGGCTTCCGGGCTTAAGCCCTCCCCCCGAAATCTTACTATAGTAAAGTATATGAAATATCTTGCAGAATTTTCACATTTTCAGGCAAATGCCCCCGAAAGTTAGCAAAGCCTCTCCCGAAACAAAATCGTAAATACGCCACTGCATATGTGGTAGAGCCGGCTCTACATATCATATATATCTAGCCGACAAATTATTTATATATGACATTTAGAAAAAATACTATTAGGCAAATTAGTATTAGTTTTTATCTTTAGTCAAATTATTGGAATTTTATACTGTTCGTGACATTATTTTCGTACTTATTAAAGGCCTGCATTCACGAAAAAACAAAATTCCATTTCTACTTTTATTTCTTAGTTGATATTGATGAAAACTGCTGAAACCCGAATTGTTAATAGGTATGGTATTCATGTAAATTGTAAAATATTTGTAGCGTATCAGTATCTAGCGTTTAATTTATGTTGCATTTTACGGTGATTACACCTACATAAAAATATTTCATACTTAAATAGACGTAAGATGCATTACAAATGACTATTTGAAAAAAAACGAAATTTAGAAAAAAAAACGAGAGGCAATGTTTTTTTTTCTAAAAAAAACGTACATTTCTGAAAAAATACGAACCGTTTTTTTTTCTATTTACAACACTAATCGAGGTAGAGATCAGTGTGCGTGGGTTTCCTGTAGATTGAGTGGCGTAGACTTCCATCTGGTTTCTTGTATACGAGTATGTCCAGGAACGGGAGTCTTCCTTCTGTTTCTGTTTCCATTATCAACTGAATGTTGCGGTGTATATAATTCAAATGTTGCAAGAATTCGTCGAGTTTCTGTCTGATATGGAGGGGGGGGGGGGGGAGTTATGACGAATGTGTCGTCTACATATCTGTAAAATACCTTAGGTTTATATGTTGCCGCTTCCAATGCTTGGTGTTCAAAATGCTCCATATATTTAAATAGAAGTTTGCTATTACTGGAGAGAGAGGAGAACCCATTGCCACTCCATCGCTTTGTTAATAGAAATTGCCGTGGAAACTGAAGTAGGTAGACGTTAGAGTATGTCTGAAGAGTTGTACTATATCCTTGTTGAAGTGCGATGTCAGGAGTTTAATAGAATCTTCTGTTGGTACCCTCGCGAAGAGAGAAACCATATCAAAGCTGACGAGTATGTCTTCTGCGTTCGTCTTGATGCTGTGTAGTAATTGTATAAAATGGTTGGAGTTTCTGATATGGTGTGTACACTTTCCTGTTAGTGACTGTAGCAATCCTGTTAATTTCTTGGCCAGGTTGTACGTAGGGCCTCCTATGGTGTTAACTATGGGTCGTAATGGAACTTCTTCTTGTGTATTTTGGGAACGCCATAAATCCTTGGTGGTATTGAACCGAAAAGTTTAAGTTTTTTCTTTTCTTCTTCATTCAGACTGGAACTTTGTATTAATACGGAGGTTTTCTTTTCGAAGGCCTTGGTTGGATCTGCTAATTTTTCTGTATGATGGATCTTCCAGTAGGCATGTAAATTTTAAGTGGTAGTCTTCCCTGTTGAGAATGACGGTCGCATTCCCCTTGTCTGCTGGTAATATTATGATGCTGTCAACTGCTCGTAGTTCATTGAGGGCTTTCCTTTCTTCTCTGGATAGGTCGTATTTCGGCTTCTGCTGCTTGACTCTCATAAGGACCGTAACGGTTTCTGTGATAGGAAGGTAATTAAATGCCACACTCAGAATTTGCCAGTCATTTGTATATAAGTAGAAAGAATCAATTACGTTTCTCTGTTTTACTTTTTTTATTTGTGGTGTACTGTTACTGAATAAATTTTGTAGCAAGGTCCTCCCGATGATTTGCTGGGCTGGGACGAAAGTAAATTGCAGCGTCAAAATGTAGATGAAAATTCCATATCCAGCATAAATAAACTATGGTACCGACTTCTTCATATTAGTAGTAGTAACATCCCCCATGAGTGTATTGTGTGACATTAATAACCTACAGTTGTAAAAATGTCTTACAAAGTGATGGTTCGTCATCTTTAAATATTTTGAATTCTAAGTATGAATTAGAAATAGTAAACTTGTTTCATTCTCTCAGTTGTCTTAACTTTTTTTTTCCTATGAGTTCTTTGAACATCCCACTTGCCCCATCCACGTGACGGCCTGTTTCATGGTTCTATTCAAACAAATGCTTTTCGAAGCTCCGAAGAATGATACAGTGATAAAGTATTCAAATATTTTAAACATTTATTTCTTGCGTAATATTATTAATTAAGTGAATGACAAGTATTTTGTGTTTTCCACCCGTCATTTGCGAAAGGGTGTAATTTATATAAGGACTATCTAAATTTAGTGCTTTATTCTTTATGATAAAACATTAATTAACATTCATACCTCTTTATTTTTCAGTCGGCCTGCAGGTTCCGAATTGCATATCCCAGCAACGGGCGTGGCAGACGAGATGAAATCTACCAACCCTGACCACATTGGCGGTTATGAAGTGGCGTTGCCTATTTTTGCTGGTATTGAGTCCAAGTTCGGCCTTTGTCTACCAAAGTATAGGACAGGCTCTTAAAACAGGAAGCAAGCGGAGGAAAACCACTGCCTTTTAGTTGAAATCAGTGGAAAAGTAGTTTCTCAAATAGGAAACTGTTTTTTAGAGATTAGCTATTGATATATTCCGAGGCATCAAGGGATTTTAAAACAAAAAAGGAAAGTCATGTTATGGCTGTGTGTGTGAAATGGTAAATAAAAAATAAATAAATAAATAAAAATAAAATGAAATTGCTTCGAAACCCGAGAAGCCTTTTTGGAAAGGCGTCTGAGCGCGAGGCAGTTCCCAGAGTGGAATACTGGGACGACGACGATGATGATGATGTATATAATACATCTACTACCAATAATATTGATAGTCAGAATGGTGCTGTTTATATATATATACCTTAATACATGATATGTACATAGAAGACGCTCCCTCTCCTCTACGTTCCCACAATGTATAGATAAGGTAGATATACACACGTTAAATATATATATATTTGTTACAATCCTGATCTCCATATTTCTCAAAGGATCCTCTTGATAAAAGAAGTAACTGCCATATTTAATTGAAGTAAAACTGTGATTATATTTGGGAAAGCAAATCATATACATATATTGGTTATATTTTGTGGTTTACAAAAAGAAAAAGTATAGATAATTAACAGGTTAACATGCTGGCTGTGTATACTGTAATTGTACGTGTATATATGTACTTGAGTAGAAACTAGGTATCTATATGAAAAAGCAGGTTTGGAGAAATCATGTCAGTATTGTGATACGAAGCGATTAGTGCGTAGCCTCGTAGTGTACTGTACCAAAGATGAGAAAATTGATTGAATGCTAATGGCCAAGAATGCCTTTTTATGCTGAGAAAAGAATGCTCAATGATACCTCTTGTAAAAGGGAAACAAAAGCTGTAAATATGGTGTGAATACCTGTGCTTTTTTGAGACTGTATAAAAAGAGTTGATGAAAAAAACAAAACAAAGCTGAATATTTTGAATGCGTGTGATCAATTTCATCCTATTAGTAAGTGATAGCGAACACCTTGTGCTCGAAAAAATAAATTTAAAAAAAAGAAAAGAAAAGAATGAAAGCATGTTGGAGGAAGAAGTATTTTAAACGGAAGAATGAAACCTTGATGCCTCATTGGTTTGTTGGATCTTTTTAAAAAGAAAGAAAAAAAATGAAAATAAATTATTTTTTAAGAAAGTACTTTCATTGTATTTACGAAGAGAAACTTGAACGTGATTTGTTTTTTTTTCTAATCCGTAAAAAGACAAACCTGAAAAAAAGGAAGAAAAAATGTGTAATGTTTTGTATGATATTTTCTGATGAGAATCAAAGAAATAGTGAGTTGTTTTGATTTTTTTTTCCTATTCTTTTATTTCGTCCAATGGCAGTCTTTCTTTCAGATGCCAATAAACAAGAACCCCAGGTACAACTCAGAGAGAAAATAAGGATTTGGATTTGTATTATTGAAATAAAGTTACTTAAAAAAATGGAAAGAAACATAATGCATTATTAGTATGTATGAATGTGTACATATATTTGTTCTTTTTTAAAAATAAAAATAAATCAATGTTCAGCAATATATTCACATCTTTTTCTGCAATACAATGTTGCGCAATCTTATTGATACATATATAGGGATCAGTATCATAATGCCTATTATTATGTATTATAATGAAAAAAAAAAGTGTATGTGTGAAAGTAAAAATTTCGTACATATTTTGTAGCTCTTGAAGTGTCATCCCTGTAAAATACTTTTTTTTTTAAAGAGTTAATAGTATTGAAATATTGTAATAACAACTTTATATAACTGTACACTCACTGAAGATCGTAATTCTTACTAATGTTTTTTTTTCTTTCTTTCTTAGATGGGAAATTATTTACCCTCTTGAAACCCAACTTAATCTAACCTAACCTACTCTAACCATTGTAACTGCTAAGGTGGTAAGATTGACTACCACCATGACATGTAATACAGAACTGCTTTCGCGTGGTGCACAATGCATGTTTCATTTCTGCAGAGAAGATAATGAACATAGATCTATATGAATAATTTCACAGCAGCAAAATAGATAATATTTATTAGTTGATTTTTCGCAAACGTCTTCAGCATTTGAGAGTTAGTTTTTTTTTTTTTTTATTTTATTTTTTTTTTTTTTTATTCAGGACTGTTTGTAGCTTGTTGAGAATGGAAAACGATAACTTTCTCTTCCGTTAGAAAATTTTACCTGAAAATTCAAGTTTGAAAAATCAATAAATTTTGCAATACTAAAGCACGAGAGTTTTATATAGAACAGGTGATAAAGTTCTGAGAAAAGTTACTCAAAAATAAAGACGGAATTGATTTTGGAAACAAATGTAGATTTGGGAAAGAAGTTTCAAAGCGTCTAGCTGACTAGAATGTGTGGATATTCTTAGGTATAAAGTTTAGACAGTACTCTTCAGCAAATAACAGTGAGTATCTCTTCTTATAGTATTTGAGTTATATGAGCTACACTACACTCACCCCGAAGTTAGTAACACAAAAATTGCATCAAAGAGGTTTTAATTTATTTTTTCTGGTAACCGCATAGTGTATATAGTTCTTTTTGATGCAGCCAGAAGAAACATGCATTCAAAATAAAATTTAATACCTTCTTTAGCATAGACTTCTCGTTGGTATAAACTTCTTGTCCTGAGTACATAATGCAGTGTTCAGCACTGTCATTGAGGGCTCTGTCTGCTATAGATAACATATCATTTATTTAATTACGCATTCTTAAAATGCAATATGACCTCACATATTCGTTCACTTTTATCTTTTGTTCACAGCACTAATACAGACCATAACGTCTATGAGAAAAGAACATTCTCTTTTGAGAACTGATAGTCGCCGTGATTTTCAGTTGGCATCCACTTAATTTCACAATGTGATAACCAACATTCTCTTTAAGAGTACGCAATGTGTCAATTTCAATAATATTATCCTATCCGTAAGAATGAAGGCAGATTATATCAAGTTGCTTAATTTTTAGTTTTATTTTTTCTACCCTTTTAACCTTCTGTTAATAAGGTGCTACAGTGAGATAAAAATATTCTAAATTAGCTCATTCTTTTTGCTTTTATGTTTATCAGGAATTAAAATAAGCTTTCGTCACTTTCTGGTTTATCGAATTATACGTTTACACAGTGGTGCTATTCAGCCGGTTCACACTGGTTAGCTAGAACCGGTTGTTAAAATATTTCGAGCTCGCAAAACTGTTTGTTCTATCCAAACATAACAGTGAATTTTATCCAGTTATATCCGGGAACAGTAAATTTTAGTTTAACCATCTTTGTTTTTTAAAAAATTTTACAGCTACAGGGTTAAACATAAGATCTCAGAACAAGGTAAAAGCGTTTATTTCTTAATCACAAATGCCCAGAATGAGAACTATGATCACATGAGTGTAGTGTTGAGGGTTATTTTTATTTGAAACGCATACATAGCATTATCAATCAATCCATTCTTGGATTAAGGTCTTTCCAATACTCCTTTGACAACCATCTATCTTGGATAATTCGTTTCAAGATATTCGCACTGCTACCTAACTTCCTAACACCACTTTGTATTAAAACATCTCTCTCTCTCTCACATACACACACACACACACATACATACATACATATATATATATATATATATATATATATATATATATATATATATATATATATATATATATATATATATATATATATATATATATATATATATATATTTTATGTACAGAACCGGTTGTTAAAAATTAGAACACTACCACTAAGTTAACATGCTAATTCTAAAGCGAATTACTTTAGCGTTATTGTTATAATAGAAATAAATGATTTTGCGAATTATGAAAGTCATTTACATTTTGTTAAAAATGCTTGCGGATTTTAAACTCGGTACGTAGTGTATATATATATATATATATATATATATATATAAACTACAACAACTTGTATTTATTGTACTATCAACATAAATGTACGAAGCAGATATTTTGCCATATATAATGATGGTTAGGTGAGGAGAGGTTAGATTGGAAATTCAAGATGTAGCTAAACCATAACATGTAACAAAGCTTTCTTATTTTGTGTCAAAAAAAGTCATACTATATAATTATAGATTAAATGTGATGAAAGTCATTGAAATTCTGGTTCTACTGACAGACAGATAAGAGAATATTTTGCTATATTTTGAGAAAATATAATTGCTTCATTCTACAAATAATAATTTTAAAAAAATGCTTGCAAAGCCATGCAATTTTCGCGTCTCTTTGTAGTTTTGAATCATTGTATATGCTTGAAGATTATTTTGTACAAATATTTCAGTTTTATATAAAGTAATCTACACACATGTGTATATATAACCGTGTTAATTACATAGGGAAGTAATAAACATATCATCTTACGTAGTGGAAAAAAAAAGTGTTATGTGCAGCTTTGTAGGGCATTTACAAAGTGAATTTCAGTGGATGTTTAAAATAAAAGGAAAAAGAAATAAAGGCTTACGTAATTAATCCATCTTACGTTACACTTCATAGTCTGTGATAGTAAACAGAAAAATAAATCGATTTGCTAAATATATAATCTTGTAAAGTAGTTATTTGTTAATAATATTATAAGATTTTTTTTTAAGTGTAAAGCTACTTTTGATACAAGTATGATCAAAAGGAATTATTAAATAATAGTGTTAAAACCCTGGAATACACACAGTTTCTGTACCTTTTAATACACAGATGGGGTGCTTGTTAACTTCTCGCTTCGTATTTTGATGAGTTTGGCAGAAATGTCTTTTCAGTTGTAATATGACGTTTGAAGATCACAGGTAGTTACTAAAGCACAATTACTACATATAGCATCTTCAAGGTTACTAGGAACCGCGGTGGCTCAGTGGTAAAACGTTTATCTCTGGTGCATGGGCTCTCCGGTCCTAGTTTCACGTTAACTGAACTTCGTGGTGGAAAAACACTGTGTGCTTGGGTTTTCTCAGAGTTCTCCTGTTTCCACCTGCTTTGTTCATTCTACTATTTCATCCATTTTCATCATCATCGCCTCCTTTAGCCTACAGTCGTAACCTTAATACGTAACCCTGAAATATTTTTTTTTCTTTCTTCAAAATCGCTGTCGGTTAGGTTCAAGTGATCCATAGCAGCTTAATTTTAAAAAAAATAAATAGCTATTACAGAACTTTAAATAAAACAAGCACACTCAGCCATGCACAGATGGTTGGTAGGAAACCTAGAAGTAAATATAGGCTGTGGAAAACCGACTAAAAATTTAGCTTAACAAAAGCACGTTAGAATGGTAAATTATGACTTCAGCTAAGGATTAAAAATAAATAAATAAATAAATAAATAAATAAATAATAATAATAATAAGACAACACGCTAAACCATTTACTGCAAATTGCGGTGCCATAACACTCCTCCATGTATTCCAGGGTCAGGGTAAATATAATAATTTGAACGATCCACCAAAGTTAGATAACAAAATAACAAATGCTCTTAGCTTATTACTTCATGCTTATTCTGTATTTGGAACCCAGAGTATATTCAAGTTATTGGTCTCTTGATAATAGCATCTAACTAAGATAGTGTTTTACAGGTTAACATTATTCTGGAAATCCTGTCGTGACTACTTCGTATATGCTGTTAGTGATCACTTCTGCTATCAATATGTTCGAATGAATGAGAAACTATATATACATATAATCAAAAAGAAATAATTATGACTTTACTGTAAATATCAAAACACAATGTGATGTGTGATCATGGATTTAATCATGTGGTTATGTGATCCTCATGAACATTTGTGGATATACAAGTAATTACGAAGTTAAGAACATCTTAATGTGCAATTGAAAATGATAATATTGATACTATTACTTTTTTAAAAATGCGTTTTGAATTTCGCATTCAGTATATAGCTGAATCTTACATTCTAGTACCTGCACTTTTTATTAATTGGCGTCACGTTTTCAAACTTCATTTATCTTAGTGTTAAAGCACTTAGTACTCGTAGAATATTTTTTTGTTGCGAAGGGAAGGGTTATTATTATTATTTAGGATATGGATCACAGAATCGTAATTTCAGAGCTTCCTCCCTTTTTAATTTTAAAACGTGCATAAATAGTCTCAGTGGTCAAGCAATCGAGTTTTTCTTCTGATGTAGACTGCCCACCATTAAGTGTTAAATATTTTGAGATAATTAGGAACAAAAAGCAATTTCTACGCGAGCATTTTACCAGCAAATTCTGCTACCAATATGTCTACATGTAGCGTCGTATTCTAAAAATGTGTAAAGAACATTAGAGTAACTGTGTTAAAATTAAATTTGCATGTAAATTCGGTATAATTATTGTTTCGTTTAGTCATTTTCACATAATTTTGAGGATAAACTTGTGAAATATACCAAAAATAACTTTCCACTTGTGAAATATACCAAAATGTTTCACTTGTGAAATATACAGAAATAACCTGTTCAACAGTGTATAATCTTTAGTAAAATTTGTTGCCTGGCTTAAACATCACAGTGTTTAAGGAAAGGAATCTGCCGTATCCAGAAAGTGCTCTATATTGCTCCCAACTAGTTTTAAAAGCTCCTTTGTAATTAAATGTATAACAGTCTCGCTTTCAATTTGGAAGATGTAGGGTCGATTCTTATTAGGAATAATTTTGTGGTTTGGATTCGACGTTTAATTAGATCCATATCTCGTATAGTCTCGTTTCTGAAAAAGGGCGTTAAATATCAAAGATATATTTGTAGAATTTTACAGAAATATTAACAGAGAAACTAATCAAAATTCACAAAATGAAACATGCATATTTGTATATGCTTTTATTAGTCGAGTAGTGATTTGCTTAAATATGTTCTCTGAGTCGTGTATATTAAACCGAAGTATATGTATCACGGATCTGTATTAATTGTTTTATTTGTGGAATTACTGAAGCTGTATGTGAACAAGACAGATTAAAAACAAGATGAAAAGTGAGTAAAAAAAAGGAGAATAGTTAGTAGCATGTTCAAAATACATCTTAAAATAAATAAATAGAACTTATTAACAAATTCTGATAGAATTTATATTCGTTCTTTTAGAGTATTCTGATATGAATATTCTTGCTGCCCATGTAGGGAAGCACAGTGGGGCTCTATCCATCTTTGTAGGTCTTGATGTTACGTAGAGGTAACCTTGAGTTCAAATATCATTAAGTTTCTCCATTTGTTGATCAACAACTTTTGCGGCCTATTGTGGATCTCGATAGATTGGTGAACTTAGTTCTTTATAATATGGAATCAATCTTACTACTTAATTTGTTGGGAAGAATACAGTAGAGATACAAGGCAAATATCTTTGATCTGCTTAGGCACAATAATGCACTAGACTAATGAACGTCGTTAAAAAGAAAAGACATGATCCTCTCCAGGATTTTAATGAGCCTTGCTGAAAGTGTACAGATAATACTTTGGGGCAGTCACACATTTTTATTATTTTCCGAAATATAAATAATGGCAAGAATAAAACAAATAAATAAAAGAAGCCAGGACAGAGAAATTGCAAGGATAAATATGGTAACGGAAAATAATATTAAACGTGGGAACTAAGAGGTCTTAATTTTACATGAATGTCCTATTAATAAGGCTAGGATTTTCACCTACAAATTAAGATTTACATGAATGTCCTACTAATAAGGCTAGGACTTTCACCTACAAATTAAGCATATTTCCACACATAATCCTAGCTTTAATAATAAGATTCTTTCCCCTAAGTCAGCGTTTCCCAACCTTTTTCAACTTGCGGCACATTACGGGCGTTACTTGGATTCTCGCGGCACACTTATAGATATTATTATTTGTAAATATAAAACACAGTGGCATTTTTTTCTGTGATTATTGATCTCCTTCCCACAGAGAAGGAAGCTCGATCATTGTTTCTTCCCCGTGGTAAATCATTATGCTTCTTTTTCATTCTAATTTAAAAATAGAAAACAATTGCAATGAAATATTGAACTCAGTTTTTTTTAAATGCGTTTTCTTTTTAAAAACTATCCAACTTTTTACTAAGAAGGAAGATCACTAAATAACAAAAGAACAAACAATTCTCTTTTACTTTTAAAACACAAATGTAGGTAATTTGTTGAAAGGATTGAATGATATTTTAAATTTTCAAGTTGCGAAATAGTCTGCAATAATAAAGAAGCAATAATGGTCATGACCATGATAACCATTTTTTTTTCAACATTAGAAATGTACAGAACAGTAACCTGGTATGAAACAAAATTGTAGATTCATAGTACAGGTTCATAGTAATGTGAAATACAAATATACCATTTTTCCGTACATTTTGCAATTTGATAATTTTGTTTCGATTCCTCGCGGCACACCAGCGGCCCATTCACGGCACACCAGTGTGCCGCGGCACACCGGTTGGGAAACGCTGCCCTAAGTGCTATGGAAACAATAGTCACGTACAAGAAATATGATATGCGGTGCTGTTGTAAACATTGAATCAACTTTCATTTTGTTGAGTGATTACACCCCAAAAGTTGAATATTTTATTGTTCTGCCTTTCCCATAGATTATTTGCACATTAATTGTTCTTTAGGTTAAGCCCTACACCTTCGAAATGCTGAGAAAAACGTTGACAAAAGGCGCCTTAACCCTGAGTAACGTTACTTCGTTCTTCATCTTGTATGATGATCCAGATATATGTATGTTGAATAGAAAGGGGAAAAAAAAATAGTGGTAGGTCGTCTTATGACAGGAATACGGATTACGGATCATTGAAAACATTCTTACTTTCTTTATAAAACGCCGACAAGTCTTCACTTTACAATATACTATTGTCTCTGTAACCTTTTTCACCTTAAAAACACGTCTCCAAAATTTAATCTACGTTTATATTCATATCCTGAATTTATTAAAATTCAGTCGGTCATTAATTGTTAGAAAATAAAATATTCGTGATCCTGATTGCATGTTTTGTTTAACGTGTAACTCATAGAGTAAAACTAATACACCTAAACGGTCGCGGTTTGAACTTCCAACTGTAGTATCCTAAAAATATGACTATTATGCGTAACTTGCCTTTGACATACGTATTACGATCTTTTAATTGGTGAATATTGCATATGAATAATGAAATATTAACATTGTAATTTCTGTAGCCCATATAATAATATTTTTATTAGAGTCGATAATTATTGTATAAATGCTGCTTTTTTATTTATTTTCAATTAAAAAGCTGAAGTGTCTTCAAATGTATAAGAGAAATGAAGTCCTGTATGAAGAAGGTTAACTGAAAGCAAGATTGTGTTCATATGTACAGTTTTACCATATGTACTTGTGTCTATTTACAAAAATAAGCAAAAATAAAGGAAAAGACACACGTTTTCATGGTGATGTTTGTTATTCATTCGCCACATGTTTGAAATGTTAAGGACTCAAAACACATTAGATCCTTAATTAACTATACACTATGTTGTCATTCGTCGCCAGACACTCATAATCTCTCAACACCATATCAGTATCTTATAGGACCACCTTTTGTCACAGTGAAGTCCGCTACTCTTCGAGGAAGACTTTCCACTAATTTGCTATACGT
Source organism: Thermobia domestica (assembly GCF_964235325.1). Classification (NCBI taxonomy): domain Eukaryota; kingdom Metazoa; phylum Arthropoda; class Insecta; order Zygentoma; family Lepismatidae; genus Thermobia; species Thermobia domestica. Next base: position 358,882,785 of record NC_137455.1, read on the forward strand.
GTCGACAGGAATCTTGGCCTATTCATCCCGCAAAGTGGCTAACAGTTCAGTAGTGTTTTTTGGGCAGCATGACCTGGTTCTCAAGCGGCTCTCCAACTCGTCACCAAGGTGTTCAATGTGGTTGAGTTGTGGACTTCGGGCTGGCCAATAAAGTTTTTCCACACCAATGTCCTTGAACCACGTGTTTATAAAGCCTATCGTATGATATGGAGGATTTCGTGCTGAAAGAAGTATGGGCCAATACCGAATTGTGCCCATAATATCGGTACTACAGAATTATCGAGAATTGTTTGGTATGTTTTGGCATTCATGTTTCCCGAACTAAAACGAGGAGCAAGACCATACCACGAAAAGCAGGACCACACCGTGATGGTATCTCCGCCGAATTTCACTGTGGGTGCGATACAGTTCTGTAAATAACGTTCTCTGGGCATACGCCACACCTACACATGCCCATCGAATCGCCAAGTCTGGTCGCGCGATTCATCACGCCATAGGACGGATTTGCATTGTTCGAGAATCCAATGGCGGCGTTCCTTGCACCACTATAAATGATAGGTCGCATTGCGGACTATGATATGTGACTTGTGATTGTGAACTGCTGCTCGACCATGAAAACCAAATGCGGCAATCTCCCGACAGACTGTTCGATCACTTTCAGCACTATTGGAAGTCAATCGGAAATTTCTGTGCCTCCATCTCTAATAACTCTTTCCGGTTTGACTTCACCACAAGTTTCAAGCTTCGACGGCCACGATCTGTTCATATTTTTGCTTTAATTAGACTGGCTGGCATATCATAACATAACCCCCTTGCTTCTACTTTACGATAATGTCACTCACTGTCATCCGTTAATCTTAACCCTTAAGGGTATTCAGTACAGCGAAATTAAACTACCGCTAATTTTAGAGTTTTTCTGTAATATCTTCAAAACAAATAAAAATATTCGAAAAGCAAAAACGTAGTGAACTAGACAATATGATTTTGCATGTGGTACCGTTACCACAACGCATCTATCTGCTTTCGATTTGCAACTGTAGACAGATTTAGCATTTTTTGCGGGTTCTGTAAATAGCGTCATACCAAAAACAGATAGGTGAATTGTGGTAAAGGTATCACATGCATAATCATATTGTCTAGTTCACTACGTTTCTGCTTTTCGAATATTTTTTGTTTGTTTTGAAGATATTACAGAAAAGCTCTAAAGTTAGCGGTAGTTTAATTTCGCTGTAGTGAAGACCCTTAAGATCTCGAAATGACAAAGATGACTCATTCATATATTCAACATAGATTTCGCGAAGGTTGTTGTGGCTTTCTATGTAATATTTTTTATTTTCTGTCTTTGAGTTTTTTGTTCAGTTGGGAACACTTGAAAAGGAAGTACCTGCTTTTTTCCTGATAGTTGAAATGGACTGCGTTTCGAATTGAATCTTTCCAGATTCACATTTATTTAGTTCCCAGTATGGATAACAGTATAGCGTGATCAATTTCTCTAGACTTATCGACAGGAATGTGCAGAAAGTTTGGATCGTTTCTCATTGACAGAGATAAGGACATTGCGGAGGTTAGAGAGATGTAAGCAGAGTTTGATGGCGTCAGGCTGGGCAAAGCTCGAAGAGAAAATTGCATTTACACAAAGCATAAATATATAATCAAACTAGTTGTTTCAAACCTTTTAATTTAAACGTAACTCTCTATTAACAAAAATTTATAGGAACCTGAAGAGCTGTGTGGAATAAAAATCAATTGTTTCTAAACTTTCAGAAATCAGAGACGACAAGACGGAAGGGTAAAATCTCCGGGGAATCTAAAAATGGCGCCACGGACAACAGAACGTTATTGTACAGGTCAGCATAAGTGAAAATGCTTTATAGCAGTATACCCTCCAGGGCCGCCTCCAGCCGTTATGGGAAATCAAAAATTTTACTATGTGACAACTCGTAAATTTACTTTAAATCATTAGCATTGCTCTAGAAATTACATCAATTGTTACGTTAACAGACAGTGCTAATGTCAACGTATATCGACTTGAACTGCCATCAGGAAAAAATCGACGTAACTATTTGATGGATTGATAGATCTACTATAGGGTTCTTTACCTGCGACGTTGCACCATAGTGCAACACGTGTCTCCAGACGAGAATCCGAAAGGTATAAATCATATAAATCTTTCGCTTTATTTTGACTTGTAGAATGTTACTCTTTAGTCCATGGGCACTATTTTTAGAACACCCATGAATACCGAATATAATATTTGAATACCGAAAAAGATAGTTTTATATTTTTCTATTTATACATATCGGGAAACAGAGGTAGCCACCAGGGACGCCCGCCACCTTGCCCTCCTTTGGCGTCGTCTCTGCTATATGTACAGGAGGCAGTGTAGTCAGATGCACTCTGACCTCTTTAACACCCGATACCCTTTTTACAGATGCTAGTTAATTCCACAGCCGCATTGGGACAACAGTAGTACCAGAAGTTTCAGCTCCCACCTCTAGAATTCTTACGACCTAGTTGGTAGGTTGACACCTTACTGATCACGAAACTAAATATACACAATATTTTAGGAGAATATTGTAAAACTTTGTGTAAATTCGTCTCATATAAGGAAGAGGTAGAGCAGATAATAAAAAGAGTGTCCGGAATCGACTCCCACTACCAGTTTTATTATAAAATCCACTATATGAGTATTTGTACAAAATACTATACAATTTGGTCTCTATTTAAAAGGGTGAGTAAAAGGTAGTCTTTGACCGAGTGGTCGCAGACAGGATCTCCAACAGAGCCCCGTAGCAGACTAAGAGGAGTGGAGTTAAGGAACCAATGCTCCGTAGCAAGCAGAGGCAGGTTAAGTTGCCAACAGAGCCCCGTAGCAGGCTAAGCGGCTGAGGTTGGAATTCCCAGACAGAGCCCCGTAGCAGGCTAAGCCAGGAGATAGGATAGGCGTAGTCCCGTAGCAGACTAGAGGCCTGGGGTTAGGTTACTCCAAGAGTCCCGTAGCAGACTAGTGGAGGGTCACCAGAAAACTGGTCTCGAGTTGCCTTCGTCCATCCAATTTATAGGGTCCTTTTGGGTGGCGGTGGCGCTGTTGCTCCGATGTCGTCGTCTGCTCCATGGGAGGGGCCAGAAGCCGTCGTCTGCATGTGATTACAGGTCCCTCTGGTGGAAGATCCTCTTGCCGAACCATGTGGTGTTGTTTGTAAACATTCAAGCGTGGAACTGCTTGTTTACGACATCACATAGGATATTACACCCCCCTGGCTTGTTTAAAAAATAAGCCGAAGGGTTATTTTTCTTTATATGAGGGTTGGCAACACTGAGGTATCACACACAAAAAAAGCACTAAAACATTAATAACACTTGCAACACACAAAAAAATCACTTTTCGGAGCAGTAATAAGGTAGCGGAAGAAAGCACTAAACAGTTAGTCCCTAATCACAGGCAGGATCGGTGCATTTATATATGTCACTTCATTTCCCTCGAGGTAGGGCTGTTTTTAGCTTGGCGTCAATAAATATATACTAATTCACTTATAGTAAGTGGAGTTGGTGTCTGTCTTAGATGTTGCTCCTTAGTTGTATTATTGGTATTAAATGTTTCCAAGGGAATAGGAGATGAAATTTCTATGCGGGTCGTTCTAGATTTGTTTGGTAACGAGCGAAGACGACGATATAATATGTATAAAATAATAAGACTTAGGAATACTAAAAAAGTTGTAATTGACACTGAGATATAAAGATAATTTATATTGGAAAGTTCTAATTCGAACGGCATGATTTCTTGGTCACCCTGTATAAGGTGTAAAAGTTTCTAAAATATTTGCACTAAAGATATGTATTTCAATAAAATAATCCAATTTTAAATGTCAATGACAATAGTAATAATGGTCCTGAATTCCTGATCATCCTGTATAATGTAGAAGTGGTCATAACTTTTGGAACATCCTGTACAATATTTATGTTGCATAATGTCGGTGACAATATGTAGTTCACAGAAGAAAAGAAAAAATATCGATGAAAATGTAGAATTATGTTGGCTGTCCTTGTAAAAGATCAGTTGCCTTTTAAATGCGGAAATGCTAACGTCGGCATTCTTTCCATTGAGTTGCAGAATAATGATTCAGCTTTTTATAAAACAAAGAGGAAATGAATGTTTGTATCGTTATGAAAAGTGTTTTTATCTGCTGAAGTCTTGACTATAATTCTTTCTTCCTAGTGGTGAGTACTGTACTTTTTTTTTTTTTTTTTTTCGTGTAGAGAATAAAAAGAACTTATTTATCCTGTTCTATATCTTGTAATTCTTGATAAAATGGCTTGATTCGGTCTATTGAGATTTCTTGTATTTTCTTCCGAAAAGAATTTGGAAATTCTATCTTATAAAGGTTAGGATTCAGTCTATCCAGGATTTGAACGGGTCCAACATAGGAAGCTGAAAAACTTTCCGGCACTCCTATTTGCCGATTAGGAAAGTAGACTAGTACTTTTTGTCCCTTTTCAAATTGAGTTTGTCGGTGTCTGCTATCGAAATACTTTTTCTGCTTATTATAGCTAGCGATCAAGTTATTCTGTACACTCTCACGTATTTTATTCAAATGTTCTTTGTTGACACATAATGTTGGAGTTGACGCTAAGGCAATATCAGAGATGGTCTTAGGTTCATATCCATACATGAGGAAAAAAACAGAATATTTAGTTCCGGCTTGCACAAATGTATTAATAGCGAATGTAATATATGGTATCAGCTTCGGCCAAAGATTTTGGTTTTCTTGCACGAAAAATTTAAGTGCATTCTGTATTGTCTTGTGGAATGTTTCCACTACGCCTAGGTTTTTATGGTCGTATGCGGGGCAAAATTTAAATTCAAAGTTATAGCATTTTGCCAAATTTTGCAGCCTCTTAGCGTTATGTACTGGATGTCTATCCAGGTATAAATATGAAAAAGGTCCAAATTTGAGTATGATGTCATATATGAGAAATTGTTCAATTTCTTCCGCTGTTATGTTGTCCACAACCTTGGTCACACAATATCTTGTGGACATTTCTATGGCCACTAATATGTATTTAAACTGTCCATTTCCCACTGTTATTTTTCCAATAGAATCATATTGCCAAGCTGTTGCGATCGGCTTAGGTGGGTGATGGAGTAATTGACCCGCTGGTTTAACTGGTAATTTCTTGAGTTTCTGACAGGAAATGCATGTTTTAATTCTGTTGGCAATGTACGCTTTCATATTAGGAAAGTAGTATTTCCTAAGCGCCGAATGATATGTTTTGGTATATCCAAAGTGTGGTGCCATGGGGTTATTGTGTAAGGCATCAAACCACTTACTTAATAAAGATTTCGGCACACAAAGTAGATATAACAATCCTAATTGGGGATGCTTCTGTGTTCTGTATAATATCCCGTCCTTTAGAGAAAAATATTTTGCGGCTCGAAAAGTAGACAACTTACTAGGTTCCTTATTTTCCAAAACAGTAATAATGTCAGAGAATGAAGGATCTTTCCTTTGTTCTTCTGCTAAATTTGGTAGGATTATAGGTTGTTCAATTTGGAGAGTAGTGTCTAAAGAATGGGATGCAAATACTTTAGCATCTTCCGTGTCCGAGAAATTGTCAATTTCTTGTGTTTCTCCCTGTTTAATCTCCTGTTTATCTTCTAAACGACTAAAGATGTCCGCTGGGTGTAATTGACTTTTAATGTGTTGTATTTCGAAATTGTAGTCTGCTAAGAATATTCGGTAGCGACTAAATTTTCCGACTTTGTCCGGTTGGGTAGTGAGTGAAGTCAAACATTTAGCGTCTATAAATAATTTAAATTTTCTATTCAGTAAGAAATAACGAAATTTTCGAAGAACATATATGAGTGCATATAGTTCTTTTTGCCATGTGGAGGCCTTTCTCTCAGTTTTAGTATCATAACAAGCCAATATGCCGCCTGCGGAGGTTGACGAAGCATCTGAATATGCTCGGATTTCCAATGATGGATCAAAATGAAATAAAGATGGAGCTTGTATAATATCCGTTTTAAGTTTTTCAAATAGATCATCATGCTCTGTTGTCCATTTAAATTTTGAATTTTTGTCTAAAAGAATTTGAAATGGTTCCACCTTTTCCGTGAAATCTTTAATATGTGCCCTCAAATAAGAGCATAGTCCGAGGAAACTCTTCAAGGTGCGTTTAGAGGTTGGTTTCTTAAAATTGCGTATTTTATTGGAAATTTTAGGCGATATTTTAATCTCCTTTCCATTAACTGTGAATCCTAAAACTTCTAATTCCGAGTATAATAGATGGGTCTTGTTCGGGTTTGCTCTAAAATCGTGTTTCCTTTACCTTTTAAAGAGCAATTCCAAGTCTGACAATTGTTGTTTCCAATTTTTGCTTCCTATAACGAGGTCATCCGCAAAGGCTGTTATGCGCGGTGGTAGTCCCTCTAAAAGCATTCGTACAGCTATACTTAGGGCAGCGGCGGACGAAGTGTGTCCCATTACGCAACGTTGAAACTTATATGCCTTCCTAGTATGATTGAGCTCAAAAGTCATGTATTTTTTACTTTTGGGATGCAATAATAGCTGGAAATACGAGGTTTTTATGTCAATTGTGGATATAGAGCTTTTTCCTCTTAAAACGTGTAGAATATCCTCCGTATTTTGAAATGGTATACTTAAGTAGTGTGAGAACCTATTGCAAGCTTGGAGGTTGAGAACTAAGCGGAACTCTGAAGTATTTGGCTTCTTCACTATGAGAAGTGGCGAGGAAAAAGAACTGTCACTAGTTTCTTTAATAATATTGGCATCTAAAAGTTGTTTAATTTGTAAGTCAATTTGGGGTCTTACTGCCAATGGAATGGGAGGTGATCTCTGATGAAAAGAGGCTCCTTTATCTATTCTTATTTTATGTACATAGCCACGAAAGTAGCCAATGTCAGTTGGTGTATAAGAAAAGACATCCCTGTATCTAAAAAGTAGATCATGCACAGCTTTCTTTTGCTGACTCGTTAAACTTGGATTGATGTCAAATAGTTTAATATCAAAAAGTGACTTGGTCTCTTCCAGCCTATTCTGAATTTCTTGTTCCGTTCTATAAAATGTTTCGTCATTTTGTTCATCTTTTTGGTAATCACCCTGTAAATCTACTTCTTGAACATTCTCTTCAACATACGCAATTGGGGTGCTCTTTACTAACGTTACCGGTCTACTTGTAGGATTTGATATCAATAAAGTCAAATTATTCTTAGGTACTTTAGTAGGCAACGTTTGTAGTCCGTATTTGTCCAGCAAATTTTCTAATGGAGAGATAAAAAAGTATTTATTATTCTTTTGCCGATTCTTGATATTAATTGGTAAAAAGAAATGTGACCTGGCTGGTATGGTAACGTTTCGTGTTGTATAAACATCAGCCGACTTGTGCTGTTTTATTGTATGCATAGCGTTAGCAGATAATTTTTCCTGGGTATCAATTTCAATTGGATACTGCGGAGGCCGTGGTTTCTTGTATACTGACAACATGTTATTCTTTAAGTCAATTTTGGTCTGTAATCGATTTAGAATGTCTTCACCGAATAAAGGCAAAAAATCTCCATGCTCTAAAATTCTGAAATAATGAGAAAATGTTGTTGAGCCAATTCTGAATGTAATCAAAGCTATATAGCGTAAATTTACGACAGAATTCTCAATTCCTCGTAGATTAGTGCTAAAAGGAATCAATTTTGTGTTTGGTGGAAGCCAATTTTTAGGCCAAAGACTCAATGAACTGCCAGTGTCTATGATCACAGGATACTTTTCTTTATTAATTGTTACATTAATTAATAATTTATGTTCCTGGTTTAACATTTTAATGTTCTCCCTTCTATCTGATAACGGAGCTACTGCATAAAGTGATGTATTTGTCAATCTTTGTTGTTCACTTTTTTCCTGGTTCTCGGCCCTCAGAACATGTTCTTGAGAGGGTGTGTCCTGGGGCCCCCTAGGCGTTTCCCTGCTGATTGTTCTTATAACATGTACTGGAAGAATGACCTTTCTTATAGCACGTACCGCATACTGTAACAGTTTCCGGCCTAGGATTACTATTATTATCTTTATTATTATTTTTAGAATTGCTCTTATTTCCATTTCTCTGCCGATTTTGATTTCCGTTATTTGTACTTTTCGACCTATAATTGTTACGGCCACCTCTTCTAAATTGTGAGTTCTTAATGGCATTTTGAGCTACAAGAAGAGATAGTTCAGCCATTTGATTGCGCTAATTTAGTAAAATCTAATGAATTGTTTGCACTGGAATTACTAGATGTGCTAGGCGCGGGGGGTTCGGGAGGGGGATTCGGATTAGCAACTTGGGGGGAAGGATTTGGAATTGCACCCTGTAGCTGTGGTGCTGAAGGTGTAGGAAAAACTGAAGCTGGTTGCTGGTATTGATTCCAACTAGGTGTTGGGTTACATATTGGATAGGTCAGTTGTTGATGATGTACAGGGAAGGAAGCGCCAGCGACTGCTGATGAATGTAAACTGCTGACTGGTGTACTCTGATCGCAGAGTGAATAGAATGCCTGTTGTAATTCCACGTAATCACGTTTCTTCATGAGGTCATTTGCTTTCTCGAGGTTGTGTAAATGCGTTTGTAAGGCGTGAACAGTTGTAAATGTTTCTAACGCTATCTTTTGCAAAAACGTTTTCTTTAAACCTAAGGATAAATAATTTATTTTCTGCTCCTCGGTGGCCTGAGGCAGAACTTGCCTAATGACCCTTAATTTTCTGAGAAAATAAGCATCTACTGGCTCGTTTTCACCTTGTTGGACTTGAAAAATTTCGAATTCCGCTCGATATGCCGGTAATCTTGGTCTACTCAGTGCAACTAATTTGTCTTTTAATTGGTCATAATTAAGCGCGTCTAACTGATTCTGGGCCTTTAACTGTAGTACTAAATCAAGTGCTACATCTTGTAAGTACATAGGTAATAGTTCTTTCTTTTTCTGTTCATTCCACGAATGCAATAATGCAAGATGGTCAAAAAGCATAAAAAATCTATCGGGGTCCTCCGTAACGTGTCCCGAATACTTAGTGAGGTGTGGTATATTAAAAGAAGGGCGCGACTTTTGCTCCATGTTAAAAATGTTTTCTGGAAAAGTGTTTTTACCAGTTCTAGTTTGAGGCATAAACAAAATTCAGTTCACTTAAAAGCACTAACACTTTAAAAAATTCACATACCTTCCACAGAAAAAAAAGTCCACTTCCGGTTAATAAAAATACTGTCCGGTAGGGGAGTATTCAGAGTTTATTCTGAGTCGGTCAAGCCTCTACCATGTAAAACTTTGTGTAAATTCGTCTCATATAAGGAAGAGGTAGAGCAGATAATAAAAAGAGTGTCCGGAATCGACTCCCACTACCAGTTTTATTATAAAATCCACTATATGAGCAGTGGCGGCTCGTACTGTCATTAACAAAGCGTGCTACAATATATATATATATATATATATATATATATATATATATATATACGTGTATTTACCCATTGAAGGCGGAAGTTGATATCCATCCTTCCATTCTTAATGCTGGCAAACTTTTCTATCACCCTGGAGTTGAAATCTAGCATGTTGTTGATCAAACTTTTTTCTATTGAGAGCATGGCAAGGGCAGTTAACCTTCCTGACCTACGGAAATTCCTTACGAATGTCTTAATTCTCTTTAGAGACGAAAAGCATCTCTCAGGCTCTGCTGTGGGCATTGGTATTGTCACTATTATTTGCAAAAGAGTTGTTATTTCGCTAAAATTGTCCTGTGAATTGTTTTTAAAGATAAGCTGACAGAACCAAAAGCTCAGTGAGAAGTCACTGCTTACCTAACATTGGGTAGCTTTCAACCGCAGTGTCCAAAAATGTTCCGGAAAAATCACTAAAATTTGCAGAATCCAGAAGTTTTGCGGGATCCAAATGGCTTGTTTTCTCAAATTGATTTCGCGCATCCGCAGAAATGCGATCACATACTTCTTTGTCATTGGGTACTCTGCAAGATATAAGCCACCCATATTTGTTTTACCAAGTGTTGGAAGAAACATATCACTTGTTCTAATATTGTCTGTGTCATTCCGAATTTTCTCAATGGCTTCAATGAAATATTTAAGTGCTGTTTGTACTTTAATGGTAGGCCTGCACTGAATTTGATTATAGAAAATATTCACATGCGGCATTATTTTGTGAAAGAATTCTAACCAAAACGTGAATCCCCTGTGTTGGATTTCTCTAGTTCTGAAAAACACTCTTTTGAAACATTTTAATTTTCATAGATGGAATTGACGGTTCGTGACTTGAAATTCCATCGAGTAGCTGACCCACTCGGAATACGTCGTACAGCCAATTTTTCCAAAACAGATACACGCTGAGGAAAAATGTGGAAAATCCTGAAAGACTACAGGAAAAAAGCCTTTGTCGATTGATTTTGAGATGCAGTTCTTCACATTATCAAATTTAATTGGTTAACAATGGACGTAGTGTGCCAAAGGAAAGTGTTCTTTAATTATAGATTGTACGCCATTAATTGATCCCTTATTACCGATGCCTCATTAAATGTGTGCGCTATAATTTTGCTACGATCTGAATTTGTGTCAAAAATGTTCAATTCATTTAATATACACTCCCGACAATTCTGGGCTCCCGGACCTTTAGGATTACAGAAAATAAAAAAGAGAAAAGACAGAACCGAGCGGCGAGCGCCGCCAGTAAGCAGAAGAAAGCGAGAAAGAGGAATACTTGGCGCTTGCGCAGAATGTCTTCGGGCTCAACCTAACACAGCACGGTGGAAGCTATTCTGGGTGTAAAAACAGGAAAGTGGACAAGGCATATTGAGATCTTTGCTCCACGCTAGAGATATATTTGTTGAGTAGGCTTGTATAGTTCAAGCGGGCTCCATTCAGTACAGCCCGCTCGGTTCGTTAGTACAACTCCCACACTGCTGAAGGCGCTGATAATCGCGCTCCACGCTCGAAAAAGAAGATCGTCATGGGAAAGTTCTGTATTTTGTTAATTGATGAACAGTTTAAACAAATGAATAGATGAAAATTTTTTGAACAAAAATTAGTCTAACACAAATACACAAACATAGGAAGCGTGCTGTAGCTCGGTAGCCCTACGTCAGAAACCGCTACTGTATATGAGTATTTGTACAAAATACTATACAATTTGGTCTCTATTTAAAAGGGTGAGTAAAAGGTAGTCTTTGACCGAGTGGTCGCAGACAGGATCTCCAACAGAGCCCCGTAGCAGGCTAAGAGGAGTGGAGTTAAGGAACCAATGCTCCGTAGCAAGCAGAGGCAGGTTAAGTTGCCAACAGAGCCCCGTAGCAGGCTAAGCGGCTGAGGTTGGGATTCCCAGACAGAGCCCCGTAGCAGGCTAAGCCAGGAGATAGGATAGGCGTAGTCCCGTAGCAGACTAGAGGCCTGGGGTTAGGTTACTCCAAGAGTCCCGTAGCAGACTAGTGGAGGGTCACCAAAAAACTGGTCTCGAGTTGCCTTCGTCCATCCAATTTATAGGGTCCTTTTGGGTGGCGGTGGCGCTGTTGCTCCGATGTCGTCTTCTGCTCCATGGGAGGGGCCAGAAGCCGTCGTCTGCATGTGATTACAGGTCCCTCTGGTGGAAGATCCTCTTGCCGAACCATGTGGTGTTGTTTGTAAACATTCAAGCGTGGAACTGCTTGTTTACGACATCACATAGGATATTACAATATAAACAGTTTTGTCATTTTCACATGTCAAAAAGATGACTACCTATTACTGCAATATGGGTCGTATGACATTTAATAAGCTTACTTTCTGCTTTCGAAAACTTCTCGAAAATTGAGGAAACACATTCTGGAAAATCTTGCTTTGATTTTCAAGGTTTCTTATTATTTACAAGAGCTCTCCGTTCTAGAGAAAGTACTTCAAATTATTACCAAATAAATGAATAAATAAATAAATAAAATAAAAACACGGAATGCATATTGACTATTTAGAAGATAATTCGTAACCTGGAGCATCCAGTAAACTCATAAAATTTGCAGACCGTTTTGGAATATAACTCACTTCTTCATTGGTGAAAGTGGTGTAAAGTTTCGCAGCTACACAAATGATATGAACGAATTTATCTGGTTAGTCATGACAGCAGTGCATTTTTTAAGAAATCGCTACTGGGTATCCAGGCACAAAAGGGCCCTTTACACACACATAGGAAAATTCAAACGCACAGAGTTTTTAAAGCGCATTTTTGTATAATGTACACTTTTGAAATAATGACATACAGAATGACGTATTTGTCAGACTTCTGCTAGCCGTTTCATTTCCGATTTTACACATCACCATTAATTAGGGTTGCCATATTCAGTGGTGCCCACCCCCCTTATGTCCATGACGCATCCCCCCAATTGTCTATCCGTAGGTGTTCTTCCATGAAAAAAATCTTTTCGATTAATTTTTACCCCCCAAACATATTTATATAGATTTTTAACCCCCCCAAATATTTCAATGACGCAGTTTGTGTCATAGCCCCCCTTTGTGGGCACCCCTGCCATATTTTAAAATTAGGAAAGCGGGGGATTCTAAACCGTAAGTACTGGTATGAACTTGTGTAATACAAATACTGACTTGGGATCCTTCGCACCATCTTTTCTTTTAGTGATTTCTTTGTCAAGTGACACTTCCAATGTACTTTTCTAACGAAACTAAAGTAAAGCAAATTTAGTTTTTCCTTTAATGTTTTATTAAGTTCAGCAAATGTGAGTCTCGAATTGTAAAGTATTAGACTTGTTCCGCTGAACTGGCCAGAATGGTCATCAAAGAAATACGAACCCATGAGATCATACATTAGTATTCATGGGTTGAACCAAAATGTGAATGATTATACCACATTTTTCACTCTCTTTCTTTTTAAAAATCTCGATTGCATAAATTCTCCAATCCAAAAAAAAAAAAAAGGGTCGTTTTTCGTGATTAAGAGATGATTAAGCGGGGAACGAATATGGGACCTGAAAATCGGGTGGTACTCGCTAAAATCGAGTAATATGGCAACCCTCCATTAATACAGGATCAGACATTTTTTTTTTTTTTTTTTTACATTTTGGCTCAAATCCGCCCTCAGGTCGGTATTAAAAGATAAAACCATACTGTTCTATCATGATTGGATATTTTCCTTCATTTATTTATTTATTTATTTTTATATCCATATTTTTAAGTTGGAGATAGACAGGACAAGGACAAAGAAACGCGACTAGTAGAGATGGAGAGGACAAAAACACACAATACAAGACACAAACAACTCAACCAAGAAATAACAATATGTGAACCTGACTAAACATTTCCCTAAAGAAATCATTTTAGGTGTATACGTATGTATTCAATACTAAATATTACTACCAATATTTTATTATTTAAGAAACAATGTAATCAAAAATTTATCTTTATGGTTTAAATCTCTCCTGTTTTAAAGCGTGTTATTCCACTTGCAACTGGTTAATTTCTAGTATTATTTTCACACTTCAATTGCATTGTTTGGTTTCTTACATGTTTAGAATATAATTGAGTAAGTTTCTCATCTAGTTCCACTTGCAACTGGTTAATTTCTAGTATTATTTTCACACTTCAATTGCATTGTTTGGTTTCTTACATGTTTAGAATATAATTGAGTAAGTTTCTCATCTAGTTACCATAGGTTTCACGGAGCCGTTAATATCACTAGCAGTCTTAATACCTGTATTACTGTCACGGAATTTAAACATGATCTACTATCATCGAATAAATGGCATTGACTGATTACCAAATAAAAGGATTTTTTCTGGCAATATTTAAGAAAAGTCGCGCTGAAGAAAAAACGGAAAAGTACACAGTGACTCAGTATTAGAGATTCTAGTATCTGAGTATACGGGAAAAGTGGGATAGGTACAAAGGTAACAGCGACAGATTTATAAAGATATTTTGGTAGGAGCTTCTCCTAGGAATATTTCGTGTATAGGAATCCCAAAATTTTGGGAGAAGAAGCTTGAAGATTATGAGTAACATTTGATTCGTTTCCTAAAGAAATCCTAAAATTTTGGAGCTCAGCCTCTCCGGCACTGAAGGTAACTGTGCAACAAAGAGGGTCAAAAGTGTTTAAAATAGCGCTTTGTACTTAATTGACAATCTCTTACTTTCTTACAAGTTTGTGCCATCTATTAAAATTGTCTGAACAAATCTCAATTATCGATATTGCCCATAGCAGACATAAAATGTTTGGTTGCCAGAAAATGTTAGGCCAGGATACGTTAAAGAGAACAATCTTTGAGAAGACTGGAATTTGGCGATAATGAGAATTGGGAATCTCTTGAAAGCGAACCAAATAATTCAACTAAGAGCCTAGCCGGTTGGCCATAAGCACCAGACTGTGTCACGTGATCAGGTGAAAAGTCACGTTGCGTGCTAAATCGAGTCTGGAGATTCCAAATCAAAATGTGAGATATTTCAAGCACGTAACCTCCGCGTGGGGTGCCTTGGGTAATTCGAAAAAGATACTATACTTTATCATTATTATTGATTTTACTCAAACAACTTGACTTTTGACAATGTTCTACCCATATTTATTCCAGTGGTGCCCACCCCCCCTTATGTCCATGACGCACCCCCCCAATTGTCTATCCGTAGGTGTTCTTCCATGAAAAAAATCTTCTTTTCGATTAATTTTACCCCCCCCATCAAACATATTTATATGGATTTTTAACCCCCCCACAATATTTCAATGACGCAGTTTGCGTCATAGCCCCCCCTTGTGGGCACCCCTGTTTATTCTATGTGCTATACATCATTTACAAGTTCTTCACTATGTCTTTCCAATAAGCTTTCTATTAGCCATCTCCTTATTACAGTTTTTGAGATATGTGAACATTTTTTTCACTGATTTTCCATTGACTTGACTTTTCCATGTTTCGTGATCTTTTTTGACTATGTTCCATCCATTTTAGGGCAATTTCTTTCTTTGAATGTACAATCAGCATAGTCTTTTCAATATTTAATCTACTTTTCAGCTATCCCCTCTTTAGGTTTTTGAGATAAGTGGAAGAATTATATGTTTTTCATAGATTTTCCATTGACATTAATGTTCCGTGCTGTTTTTGAGTATGTTCCATCCATTTTAGAACAATTTGCTTTTCAAATTAGAATCTGCATATTCTCTTCCACATTTAAGCTGAATTTCTGCCACCTCCCAAAAGGTCTGTTTACATCATTGAAACCGGATAGGCCCTTTGTTGTTCAAGTACTCTTCCAGTAATTTAAAGATTTATGGAGTGCACTGGGTATCCAAACTGCTGGGCCTGGGTATCCAAGTGCTGGGACTGGGTATCCATTTGGATACAAAAAGGTAGCTTAAAAAATGCCCTGCATGACAGCCATTAGCAAGGAAATGTTTGTGACTTCAAATGTCGTTTAAAAGAAAGGCATTCCAGTGCACGTAATAGACACTCAGTAACGGTTCCATCTGTGTGAACTCGCAACTGAATGTAATAACTTTTTCTATAAAATGTTCTTTTCACTGTTATCAATTTAAAAGAAAAAGTTCAAATTGAAGTTGAAAATTGACCGTTTTGCCGCAATTGTTGGCTGTTAGTATCCTTTCAAATGTTACAATTTTTGTATATAAGAAAGCCAACACAACATCATTAAAATAAGTAAATAAAAATACAGGGTGATTATAAATGATTCATCGGGTTTCAAAGGGATATATTTAAAAAAAATGTATAATGTGCAATAATGAATTATATATGGGGCCGCAGTGGCTCAGTGACAGCGCTCTTGTTGCTTTGGAAGTCCTGTATTGCAATTTCAAAACCCTGTAAGTGTAGAATATTTGAAAAGGAAAGTTATTTCCAGTAAAGAAATGTTCTGCATATAGACAATATATGTACGAGTATCTTCTTAATCAAAGTATGGTGGAGACAGAATGATTACATTTTCTATCTACTTGGTATAAGTTCTTCGACGTGTTGATATGATCATAATATTTTGTGGTCCAGTTAGTAGCTACTTGATCTTCCTCATCCAGCTCTTAAATTTTTGTTTGTTGGGTACATTAATCCATCAGATTGTCGAATTAAATACTTTAGCCAATCATTCCTTTTCTTAGTGTCTCTTCCATGGGCACAGTGCGTAAGCTTTCTTCTGTTCATTCTGATTTGTTTCGGTATTTTCTCTTTTTGTCCATTATATGCGCATCGTTCTTTTGAAATACATCTAGAGCGAGTCTAATTTTCTATTTTCTGAAGAGTCCAGACGCTTATATATATATATATATATATATATATATATATATATATATATATATATACAGGGTGGGCCATTTTAATTAATCCACGGAAATATCTGAAAAATGATAAAACATAGAAGAAATTTTTGAAGTACACGTTATATATTGCTAAGGGGGAAAACCAATTCCGCCAACAGTACCCCTCCCCGCCCCCCGTAAATGGGGGTAACGGGGGGTAACTTTGAAATGTCAAATGGGAACATGGGTCGAGTAATACCTCGTTCGAAAGGTCTTGGAAAACTAAGTAACGCTGTACCAAAAGATGTTTCATATTGTGCACGAGTTTCAAAATGGCCGCCATGATATGGTTCGGAAACTCCAGTACCCGTAGTATGAAAACCATGGAAAGTAAATGAATGGAACAAAATTGAAATACGTAAATATCATAGGGCATATCGCATGATGTAATCTCTGTGATCCCAGTGACCTCCCTGGAGGGGTCTTGTGGGCTAACTTCAAAATTTCAATGTCCGACCGGACAACGGTTCGGGCGTACGCTTGACCTACCCAATGCTGTTTGGAAGGCAGACTTCATGCATAGAGACTTGGTGCACTAAGTTAACGCGGATGGCCAGTTACATTTTGACTAACTATTAGCATTCATGTCATATTGTGAGCTTGAGGGACGAAACGGTGTGTACGTATATCCCCGAAATGCTTTCTGAATAACCAGCACGCATTGCATAAAAGTTTCTCTTTTTTTAGTCACTACAGCGTCATCCTTACAAACAAATGTTTCAACCACACCATACCTATTTGTAAGGTTAGT
This sequence comes from Thermobia domestica, assembly GCF_964235325.1. Classification (NCBI taxonomy): domain Eukaryota; kingdom Metazoa; phylum Arthropoda; class Insecta; order Zygentoma; family Lepismatidae; genus Thermobia; species Thermobia domestica. Next base: position 358,899,845 of record NC_137455.1, read on the forward strand.
CTTAATTTACGAATTAAAGTAGAGTTCTTGATTGAACTTTCACTTTACTTTCCACCCCACTCACATACAGAGCGCAGGGAGAGATTATTTTGCAGGACTTGGATTTCTCTCTATACATTATGGCAATTTTACTCTAATATTTTTATCTCTGTTGTATTATTCTCGAGCCTTAGAACGCCTCCGTGGTTTTCCTATTTAATTTTCGTTATTTTCATTTATGTCTAACCGTATTCATACTATGGGCACTAGACGGTTTCTTAGACACAGTCACCATGTCTTTGCGATCATTTTGAAAACGGCGTCTCATATCGAAAATTTTCTTACAGAAGCTGTTTGATATTAATTTGTGTATGTAACGTGATGCTACTCGCTTCAAGCTGCTATTTGAAATTTTCAAGTTGGCCCCGGATACTTTCAGTTGGCCCTTGGAGTCATCCCGACAACACCTCTCGATGTGCCTTACGTCAGTTAGCTACTCCAGTTTTTCTTTTGTTGATTTATCTCCAATCGCTTTCATACTTCGGGTACTAAACCTTTTCTCTGACACGGATACTATGTTTCGGCGGCCTTTTGAGAACACTGCCATTTCACATCAATCGTTTTCTCCTGCAATATGTTAGATTTTGCAAGATTTATCGAACGAGGTACCACTCGACTCATGTTACTATTTGAAATTTTGAAGTTAGCCCCCAAGACCCCTTAAGGGAGGCCACTGGGATCACAGGGACCACACCGTTCGATATGCCCTATGATATTTATGTATTTCAATTTTGTTCCATTCATTTACTTTCCATGGTTTTCATACTACGGGTACTGGAGTTTCCGAACCATATTATGGCGGCCATTTTGAAACCGGTGCACAATATGGAACATCTTTTGGTACAGCGTTACTTAGTTTTCCAAGACCTTTCGAACGAGGTATTACTCGACCCATGTTCCCATTTGACATTTCAAAGTTACCCCCCGTCACCCCCATTTAGGGGGGGCGGGGAGGGGTACTTTTGGCAGAATTGGGTTTCCCCCTTAGCAATATATAACGTGTACTTGAAACATTTCTTCTATGTTTTATCATTTTTCAGATATTTCCGTGGATTAATTAAAATGGCCCACCCTGTATATATATATATATATATATATATATAGAGAGAGAGAGAGAGAGAGAAAGCGGGGACAAAAATCTGCAGTTTGGTGTTTGAGTTGCGCTGGAGCCGAAAGATATAACTGCAAAATAACGAATTTCACATAGAAGTATAAGTGAACATTCCTCTATATTTTGAAGGTGCTAGAAAGCCTACTAATTTATTACTTAATAAGATACACCAATTTAAAAAAGGATGGTCAAATTCGGACTTTTGCCCCAGTATAGGGGGCAAACGTCCTATCGCAATGGGGCAAAAGTCCGCTGAAATACACGAAGTAGGAAATCGACACACAGGCATTTTTATTGAATTATTTTGCTTTCTACAAGAATCTTAAGATAAACAAAGAGCATACGAAGCATGAAGTGATTCTTCGTATTAAAAAAAAAAAGGTAGACTAAGCAAAAAGATAAGTTTATCTCATTTGAGAAAAACTCAATAAGCATACAAAGTATGAAGTTATTCTTCGTATTTATAAAGTTAAACTAGGTAAAAAAAAATATCCCACTTATTTACGAATAGCACAAGAACATTTTCCCATCGTATTGAAAAGTTACACTAAAAGAAGAAATTAGGCTATCCCAGTTATTTATTTAAAAAAAAAAAACAACAATGAAGCCTGAAGTTTTTGTTCGTGTTAAGTTATACTAAAAGAAAAAAAAAAGTCTTCCTTACTTAAGAAAAGCTCAATAGACACACAACGCATAAAACTTTCCTTTTCATCAACAAAGTTAGAGTAAAAGAAGAAATTATTCCACTTATTAAGAAAAACACATAAACTTATGAAGTGAAATAATTACAGAACCAGGCTTGGGTCTAGGCATTTGGTCACATACGAACTGGCCTCCTTCATAAGCTGTGCAATCATGATGCCACCATTCTTCGCACGAATTACACATTATCCAGTTATCCGGTGGATCGACATATTTGCCTTTACACAATTGACATACATATTCCACTACTTTTGAAGTTGGAACTTTCAACGGATGCAAACAATTTCTTCCGTGAGGCTGACTTCTTAGGACCCTTCTTCTCTTTTTCTTCTCGTAGCTCTTTTTGTAGTGTTTCTAATAGGAAAGGACAAATCTCCCTCAGCACCGATGAACCAAATGATTCCAAGAGCACTTTTCACACCTCAACAGCTGGATTCAGCAATACAAACAGGTATGTGTTAGCACTACTGACTATTAATCCTAGGCTCTGTTTAAACCGCTGAAATGTGAGTAGTGCCCTTGGTGCCATCGGTGCACTAATCAGTGTTGAGCGTGACTTGCCCAAATTCAAAGATCAAACTCCATACAGGCCTACATAGCTTTAGTTAAGCTAAAGAAAGCCTACGTAGAAAACGAATTTAAATGGATCTACTGTGAGAAACTGGAATTTAAATTTAAGAATAAAATTATTTACAAATTTGAGAGCTGGGGCAAAAGTCCGCGTTCGGATTCTTGCCCCATAAAAAAATCGGACTTTTGCCCCATTCGCACTTGTTTTAATTACAATGAAATGCTGACGTAATAACTGATACCGAGAAAAGGGAAGATAGTGTATATTGTTACTCAAGAAGTGTTTTCATATGAAACCAATAAAATAAGTCATGACTTCTCCCACGGACTGTAGTACTATTTCCCATAAAACAGTAAGACAAAATGTGATTTACCTCATTGTATTAACAAATTTTACCGCACACTTTTACTAAGATGGTCAGTACACCGCTGCCATTTAATCTTTCTGCAGCACAAGCAGTGTTGTACAACTCCAACAAAAAGTACCCCCAAAGTCCCAAAAAGGACTTTTGTTTCCGGACACACTATATATATATTTTTTAAATGTTGTTTCTCTTTTCCCATCTCAGGAAATGCTGCTCTTCATGAGAATTAAAACATGATGAAGGAAGAGCAGGAATCCGTCAAAACTCTCGGGATTTGTACGGCAAGGTATGCAGATGAACAATTACAATTTAAGCAGGACTGCGTATGCATAATACTGAGTAGTACTTTACGCAACACTCAGGTAGTAGATCATGGGTAATGAACATGAGTTGCATAGGCAAGGATCACTATGCCTTGTCTACTTCAGGTGGCAGAATATAAAATGACGATCGTGTTCGAAGTGAACCACATGGTCAGGGTATAGCAAGATAGCTTTTCTGGTATAATGAAATTGATGCACGTACAAGGCAAACCGCCACGTTAGTGACGTGTATATGTGGAAACGATAGAAACCATAGACAGCGACGATTGACAGTGGAATGCAGAATATAATCACATCACATGATAACAGACATCTTGTTAACATCCTCTGTATAGCGATGGTGGCATAGTGATTCCAGTGGAACTAATCAGGAGATGAGGCAGCACTAAATGTTTCACATCAATACATATTATGAACAGACTGAGCTTCATTGTTCTAAATGGATTTGCTGCTATTTCTCAAGTAGTTAGTATGGAGATATGTAAATGGCGGGAATGTACTATCACTTGTGGCGCTATCGCGGTGATGATAAAAACTGCGTGCTTCTACGCGTTCCTCCCAGAGTTCACGGCGACGCGCTTAATGCGTAACCAATTATGTAATGAATACTTCGAATCTGTGCATATGGTTATAAGTAACCATTGCATCTGAGTTATCTGCAGTTACACCCCTAGTTGTTCTGAGAGATATTTTTGTCATTTTACTTGATTATCTACCCCAGCAGCCTAGACAATTGGCCCAACAATGGGAAACGATACATTAGCACAATGGTTCCCAACCGGTGTGTCGCGAAATTTTTAGACTTTATTAAACCAATTACTTAGAATCAGCTTTGAGACAGTCTATGCCAATCAACACCTCCAGAGCAGTATGGAGGTGTGTGGAGGAACGCGTAGAAGCACGTAGTTTTTATCATCACCGCGATAGCGCCACAAGTGATAGTACATTCCCGCCATTTACATATCTACATACTAACTACTTGAGAAACACCCATGTCCAGTATTACATAGAGTCACCACTTTTTTAGAAAATTGTAGTCTCACACTATTATCAGTATCGTACGCAAGGAGAGGTGAAAAAGAGGAGGGAAAAAAAAGAGAGAATTTGCAACAAATGTGATGCACGGAATAAGTCGTGAGTGGGAACCCTTCACCCCTGGTGGGGATGTTCATGAAGCTATCAGCTTATGTCTAATTACATTGGAATATATTACCCATTTCTTAATTTCGAACATACTAGGTTAGATCAAAATGAGAAAACTTTTTATCGGACTTCTAAATAAAATAAAATAAAATAAATAAATACATGACCGTGTTTATTACATATAGAATTCCCAGTCACGACCCCCTTTTCAGTTTTGTTTAAAAATAGAAGAAGATGAAGAAAGGAAAAGGAAGATAGAAGAGGAAAGAGGTAAAGTAAGAAGGTGATAAAGAGGAAACTGTTACTGGATATTTTGAGAAATATGGTAAAGGGAAAGTGAATAATTATCTAATTGGGATCATTTCCAATAGCTATTGGGTGAATATTTGGTATTAAGGTGATCAAAGGTAGACACATGTTAACCCATACATCCCAGATCTAGATCCATTTGACCCCAACTACCGAATTATCCCAATCTAGCTCTGAGATAGATGAGAAAGTTTAATTTTACCATTTATTCAATATTTCCAGAAGTTCTAGACTAATATCCAATATTTGAAAAATAAACGACGAAGTTGATGGCATGTTAGAATCGACCACAGAGAAAAAAAAAATCAGAGTATCACATATTTGTCGAAGATTTTGACTTTCACAGTTCTCACATGATGATCATTCGTTCAGGCTACTTCAGTCCTTTTTACTTCCTTCATAGAGCCAACTTAAATTAAGTTAGTATTGACATTCAATGACTTTAATTGCCAACTACCATTAATTATAATAAGTCACACATATATGTCAAAATAATTTGTGCACTTAATACTAGACCTACATTTCACTCACACACACATTCATACAGGACAATGTATACTTCAGGTTGTATTTAGTTGAATTAAACTAACCTAACTACATTTCTATAGACATTTATTACATCTCAATAAAAGAAAACTTAGTTTGACATAACAGGAAAAAATTTAATCCATGAAAAGAATGTTTCATAAGCATGCACAGAAATCCGCTACTTTCAACAAGATCAAATAACACATTTCTCTTTCTAGATGTATTAAAAGTTGGATTACATGAAAAGAAAAAAAAATCGACAAAAGACGAAAGACAAAAATAAAGAAAAAAAATTCAAAGGTCAATATATTTAAGATTCAGTGCAATGAATACATATCATTGCGGAAAAAGAAAGAAAAAAAATATAATTGGTTAATCATTCTTAAAAAAAAAACACTGTAGTAGCATTTTATTGAGTCTCTGTCCCAAGAGGAGACATTTCGACAATTTTATGAGTCTTTGTTCTCACGTCGATAATAACTCCTTTTTTCAACTCTCTTTACGCACTGTGATTTGTGTCCATGAGAGTATTTAATCGTTTTTGTTTTAACTATAGACAAATAGTTGCTTCATATCACATATATATATTTATATTTCTCATTTCGTCACTTGACGCACTTGATATAAAATTTCAAAGTTTATCAAGATTAAAGAAAAATTATCGAATTCAGTCCCAAACATTGGGAACATATTTCCATATTCCTGTATTCACACTACTAAATTTTTGACCAAATTTCAGTTCATTGAATTTAAAATCACTATTTTTTTTTCTAGTATAGATCGTGTAGTCAAAAGATTCTAGTCACTGAATAGTTAGGTTTCCGATCGTAGGGGAAGGATTTGTTTCATAGTTTACTGACAGAAGGATTCGTTGGAGGGGCACACTGTTTCGTAGCTTACTGATTTCACTATGATCTCGCAAATAAATTTGGATAAGGATTAGGGTTATTTTTACTTTTCTTACGACCTGCTACTTGTTTTATTTACATGCAGTATTTAACATTATATTCAACTTTAATAGTCACAAACATCAATAACAACTCAACAAAATGTCATTTATTACAATTTACGCGGTAATACTATATATCACAAATAGTTGGTAAATGTCGGGTGTCAAAAATCTATGGCAACCTAAAACAACCAGGGTAAATACCGAGCCCTCTACATACATACTCACATATATATATATATTCATATTACTCAATATAATAAATTTCATTTTAATATCCACCGTAGTATTTCGTCGACATTTAAATTCTACATAATCTTTTTATATTCGATAAGTATTCATATTTTATTGGCTCAAAATCAAAACAAAAACCCTGACTATCAAAATTCACTTTTTCCATCATAAGGTTGCAACATTGTATTTTATATATATAAACCCGATAATCAATAATCATTCTCAATTTACTAAAGATCCGCGTATAAAAAAAAAAAAGTTGGTATTATTTAATAAGTTGACATAAGAGGTGGAAATACAACAAATAGAGCAGGCACGTAACTTTTAAAACTATGTAAGTACATATATAGATGTATATACAGAAAAAAATCAATGTTATTCGAAACTAGTGGGCCCAAACTACTAATACATACACACTATATGACCAATCAATAGAAAGAAAAACCAGAAATCAGTAATCAATGGATATAATTTGTACGATCAATGAATAACAAATGTTTTCAGGAATCTGAAAGGATAGAGTACCTTCTCGTCAGTTTCTCCCGTGGTGGATTGAATATCGCGAAAATGGTCCTGAGTTGTGCTGCAATACCTCCACGAATCGCATCCCTCGATGTCTCAGTTAGTACATACGATCGAAATAAGTGATATGAATATTGTACGTTTTCATGAGTTTCAGAAACCGGGGGGGGGGGAGGTTGAAAAATTTGAAAAAAAAATCTCGAAGTAATGAAGACAGAGAGAGAGATAGAGAAGAAGGAAGACGAAGAATAGGGGCGCCAAAGACTTAAGTGGGAAATAACTAACGCTACAAAGATAAAAGTCGAATTTCGCTCTCAACAAAATCCATAGCCAAAATATTCTTAACATGCCAAAAGGGTGGTCTACTCAAATACGTAGACTCAAGGAGCGCCCTGCTGCCAAGGATGCAAGTTCTGTGTCCATCAGATCCCAATCCCACAAGAGTTTGGTTGTAAGATTGAAATCCGATCCCCGTATCCGGCCCAAACCAGCAGGGTCCCGAAAATCCTCCGGAAGGTTAGAGACGGCGTTAATTTAGAATTTCAAAAGAAAAAAAATCATCCGACCTCTTGGAAACTAGAAGATTCCAGAATAGTAATGAAATTAGAGTAATAGCTAAGATATCCCTAATGAGAATTTGCCAAAATAAAAAAAATTAAATAAGCTGAATTTTGGATCGGTGATTTCAATAACCCAAACATCACCGATGGCTACCCCGCGCAGACATGCCACAGTCTGGGACGTCGTTAATTTCCCTCATCTAATTAAACTAAGAAAAGACATGAAAATACTTAAGGGGACTAGGGGTCGACGTCCGGGTACGCTATTGACGTGAATATTAACTTAGTAGCAGTTGATTTAATCGGATAGTCCGAACTGAGTTATATGAACACTGCACAATAAATAAATAAGGTAAGCAACGGAAAAAAAAAATCTCGGAGAGGCAATGAATGTTAAAGGTACAAATGACCGAAACCTATACTTTTCGATGATCACAGGATATAGCAGTTGGTTTTCTTAATTATCATTTCTGTCAACCTTTAGAAGTAATTCCCACATGATGCTACCCTGTCTATTGAAAGGCTTAAGATCTGGGGCTGTTGTTATGAGGTACTTAACTACGAAGTAACACACAATTCCCAACTACAATTTACTATCCAAGTAGCAAACTTGGTTGGATGAATGTACTGGTGTAGAAGTCAAAACGCGAGAGATTTTTTTTTTTTCGTAAACGTATTCATATTTTCACTATATAACATACACTAGGCCTATCCATTTAAATGTAGGTGTCATCATCTCATTCGTATTATTTTATATCATATTATTAATATATCATTACATTCATTCATTATCTACTAATTTTCGCGCGAAGTAATATTTTACCGACACCCTATTTCATACATTTTACACGCAGGCCATACACATATTTACATTACACAGTAATAAATATATATAATTATCACAATCTATCACGCTCAAACCACCACACGATAACATTCATCGAACCACGTACTCTTTGTTTCGAAGCACCCAAATTGTATTTACTTCGCAGTTTTAAAAAAAATCATATGTGCATTTACTGAAAGTTAAATTGTCAACTATTAATCTATTTCTGATTTGTTGATAAAACTAAAGCAACAATGGAATTTTCTACAGCCACGGGAAAAGAGAATTTAATACTACATTTTGAACCAAACAGTAACCGCATATGGGCTTTACTTCTATTAAGAAAATAGGCATTCTTTATTTTAATGGATATTTCGGGTTCTAAACGACATAGCAAGCTGTAATTTTCCAAATAGTAAGATCTCATGCTATCTTATATGAATGTATACTCATCTGAACCGAAAACCATGTCCACGGGATGTAATTTAGAAGTAAATGGCCAGAATCAAACAATCTAGATCACTAAGTTATGCGATGTCGTAATGTCAACAAACAATTGATTAGCAAAACCTGACGCAATGGCGCTGTAGTGGAGGCATAATTTACCGTGTACTGAAATATATACTTGTACTCATTAATCAGAAATTTAATATTTACTCTGGTTTATTTATGTTAGAAAACTGGTACTAAATTAACGCATATTTATACACTGTCCTAACCGAAAATTCACACACTCACACAAAACTACTAACTACATACACCACTGTTAGTACTATACATAAAGACAACTAACTAAACCAAACATGCACCATTTAGTTACATGCATGTTGACGAAAAATACTCCCTTGTTGGTATATACAGTCGGCTCTATTAAACTTAAAAGGGGGGCAAAATGAGAAAAGTAACCCTAGGTCCAATTGACCTGACCAATTATTTACATAATGATTGCCAAAGATTGATGCCCTGGGGGCACCTTAACGAGGTTTATTGAGGGACCCTTCCCCTGAGAGGGGAAAAGGCCCTAAAACAAACAATAACTAACCCATCCCCCCGCTAGAAATAGTTCAATTTGGAAAAGGGGATAGGAGCCCTTTTAAGCTAACTTAAGCTGCCATTCCGAAAGTTAACATTGCAACTATGAAACCTACTGTGTACATGCACTTACTGACTAATAAAAAAAAATCACATTTACTATACACACTATAATATAGGTACGAAACCAGGTCGTATTGTCCCTAATCCCTAACTGAGTTTTAACAGATCAAAATTCACTTTCCTATATTGTCTATTCTTTGGCTTGGATAACGAGCAATATGGCGTCTGTAAAGCTGGTTCCCATTTCTCCTTTATTGTTTACAGTTCACTTCACGAAAAATGTAAGTTTGTCAGCTCCTAAATCATTATACGGCGTTTATCAATGAAATTAACTGGATATTACCTTGAGATAGTTAGGATTTCCATCCTTTTACCGCAGATATGTAGAAGAAGAAATCACGGGCTGCTCCTCGTAGTATGTCTACAATTATTCTGATAACATTGCGCCGAAAAAGCCAGAGGTAGGAGAATTCCTCCAATCAGAACGAAAACTTTAGCCGCGGAAATTACAAAACAAATAGAAATTTGGCAAATCCAGATATAACCGGATCTGAAAGTGACTATGGACTAATGAGAGGGGGTGAGGGAAAGATTAGGTACCTGACTAAATTCTACATTGGTCTGAAATTAAGAAAATTTATATCCAATGACGGAACTATGTTTCGGTATGACGTCAGAATGGTAAACCTTGTAACTTTTCAACTTGTATATCCGAAAATGGGATTTACACTTAATCAAAATATAAATAAAATATATTATTCAGTGGGAATATGGTTACTAATGAAACCTTTCGATTCATTATATTTAATTCGAAGTAAAGAGAGTAAATAAATTGTGTGACTAAACCGAAATTGAATAAAAAAAAATTACTAGGTACAGGGTGCGTAAAAAAAATTGCCATTACTTTCAACTGTAATGGTACATTACAGTTTTCCCCGGCCCATTAACAAAATTTTGTTAGAATAACAAAATTTTGCTAATTGGGAATACTAACTACTGATGCTTATTAAGTTAACACACTCATTCATCTCATTCAAACGTTACCAGTCACACTAGGACAGTATATTATATCTACTTGGGGTATTGCGCGAGTAATTCACTACGTTTATCTTCTGTACAATTGAAAATCTTTAAATTTCGAAAATTGTGAGTTCCGATACTTTCACCTTTGAGATTATGCAAAACAGCGCAGTTTTTTAGCAATTTTTTCACGACAAACGGGCCAGTGAAAATTTTCATCCATTTGGCGGATTCCTGCTTTATTATTGACGATAAGTTGTGTAATTTCAGCATTACTAGTTGACCTTCTTCCAGAGTAACAGAATGTGTTGACCGTTTACTAGAATTTCGTGAATTTATATCTATCTCCGTAAATTTAAACCTATTTTCAACGGAATCTAATTGTTTTGGCCATGGGAACACCTTCCGGTAGTTGTCAACAGCAGAGTAACTCAGAAAGCGTTCCGCCGGCGTGCAACCAATACTTGAGCAATAAGAATTATTAAGAAGGTCCTGTATTTTTACAAGATATCTATACCAGGTGGTTTGATCTTCATTACACCATAACCGAACTAACCTATTGAGCTCTTTATGGCTGCGCTCTGTTATGCTGTTACCCTGAGGAGAATAGCTAGCTGTTTTCTTGTGTTTAATTTTATACTTAGCACAGAAATCCTGCCACAGTTTAGACTGGAACTGTGGTCCCCTGTCACTTAAGAATTCTTGAGGATATGGTAAAAGGTGAAAGTATCTTCTCTCTAGTACCGTTATTATTTCTTTGGTATGAGCTTTTCTGAGTGGAAGAAAAGTAACAAAACGAGAGTAAATATCTATTAGTGATAAAATATAATAGTATCCCTGGCTAGGTGGTAATTTCCCAATAAGGTCCACCCCCAGAGTCTCATGGGGTACATTTGCTCTTATGTGATATTCTTGCTGAGCTATGGTTCGGTTTGTGAACTTTGTTTCCGCACATTGGATACAGTTTCGGATGAAATTTTTTATGGTAGATTTTTGATTTTTCCAATAAAAGATTGCGCGACAAAAGCGATAACATTTTTGAACTCCAAAATGACCTGTGGAGTGAACAATACTGATAATTTGGTGAATACAAGCCTGAGGTATTACTAAAAGCCATTTTTGAACTCGCAACGGTTTTATGTACATTAACCCACAATGCATTGCGATTCTACTCTGATTACCACTATTTTCATATTGCCTTAAGAACGTTTGACATAATTCATCAGTTTCCTGATTTTTCTTTATATGATTTAAATCAATGTCAGCATATTGTGTTTTCGTTAGGAAATGCACATAATGGGTTTCGGGTTCAAGCAATACCTCAGGCGGGTACCTACTAAGTGTATCGGCGATAAGGTTCTCGCGGCCTGGACAGTGCTGAAATGTTAAGTCAAATTTCTGTAATTTAAGTAGGATCCTGGTGGTTCTTGGTTCAAGGTTCTTCTGAGTGAAAGCATGAGTAACTGCTGCATTGTCGGTATGAACATACGTGATACGACCCATAATATGTTGTTCAAAGTGCTCACATAGGAACAGAACGGACAGTAGTTCTAACTGAGAGATCGACAGAGACAACTCGTAAGGCTTTACCCGTCGACTAGCATATCCGATGACATTAGGATCTTCTTGACCTGCGGGATATTGTGCAAGATAGCCAGCCAGATTTTCCATACACGCATCACTGTGTATGTGAAATGGCAGGGCGAAATCTGGCTGACTTAGAGCAGGCGGATTGCTAATAAGCTCTTTTAACTTATGGAAAGTTTCCAATGTTTCATCGTTCCATGTGAATTTTTGATCCTTTTTTAGTAGTTGATATAATTTAGCGGTAAGTCCAGAAAAGTTTGGTACGAACTTTCTCCTCCAACCTATGAGGCCTAGGAACTTTTGTAATGCCTTCTTTGATTTCGGAACCGGAAAACAACGAATGGGTTCGTTTAATTTAGGGTCGACCCTTATCGTTTTGCCACTAATGATATGACCTAAAAATTTTATCTCCCGTGCGAAGAATTTACATTTTTGAAAATTTAAGGAAAAATTTGCCTGCTTGAAAATTTCAAAGGTTCTTTCTAAATGAGATAAGTGTTCTTCTTCCGTGACCGATTTTACCATAACATCATCGAGGTATAAAACTACAAAAGAACGAGTTGAGTCGTTGAAAAAATTAGTCATAACGGATTGAAAAACAGCAGGACTGCTCTTCAATCCCTGTGGCAAAACGGTAAGGCAATATTGCCTTCCTTTATACACGAAGCTAGTACATTGATATGATTCTTTGTGTAAACTGATCCCATAATAGGCACTAGATGCATCAAAAGATGAGAACCAAGTGGCTTGTGAAACACGATGTAATAAATCGTCTATTGGTTCAACCTGTGCTTGAGGGGAAATAATTTTAGAGTTGGTAGCCCTGAGGTCCAAAACGGGACGTACGCCCCCAGAGGCCTTTCTGACAACATGAATAGGATTTCTGTATGGGGACATCTGTTCTATAGCAATTCCTAACCGTAACCATTTATTTAATTCGGCCTCAAACTCGGGTTGCATTGCTTGTGGGACAGAATAGCAAGGTCCCACAACTGGTTCGTTATCTTTTAGTTGAATTTTGTATGGAGGCGCATTAACACGACGTGGGTACTCGGAGAAGAGAGATCTGTACTGTAATAATAGTTTACGGAGACCTGATCTAATCGGTGGTGGTAAGTCATCCCGAGTAGTAATGTAAGTATCGATATCTTGTGGAGAGACATTGCATTCGGCATTCAGGAATGGATCCAGCTGATCGTCCCTGTTAACCTCTCCCCCATTGAGAGGTGTCACTGCACAGGCAGCTTGATAGATAAACCTGGGGTCAAGCATGGGCTGATCCATCACTGGCCGCCCTGACTCACCGATTGCAATCTCTCTTTCCGGTATTCCCACTAACATTACATTTGGTTTATTAGTTGAAACAGTAACTGCATTCCCGAGACTATCTTTCATACGAATTTCTTTCTTTTCACGGTCGATGATACAATGGAACTTATCTAAGAATGGGCAACCCAAGATTAAATCCGTTCGCAAGTATTTAATAACAAAAATAGCTATTTCAAAAATATGGTTTTGAATATTAAGATTGAAATTTTGAACCCCTTGAACTGAAAAACTTTCCTTCCCAGCAAATGCACCCAGTGTAAGACCCGTGTACGGCCTTAATTTTGCAGAAGGGAAGCGCTGTTTCAATCTTCTCCACACCTCCCAGTCCATTAGGCAGAGCTCCGAACCACTATCTATGGTAGCAACAAGTTCAACGCCACCGATACTTCCCTTTAGGCTGGGAGATGCCGAGAAATAGCGTTCTTCCCCCACCGCAAATGGCTCTTCGTCGATTACGAATTTTATTATAAATTCTAAGGAATTCGGCGAGGGGTATTCTAGTATCTGAAACTCGGATTTACTATTATTAGAATATTGCATTTTGTAGTTAATGGGGTGTATGTACCCGCAGTTATCCTCCCCCATTTCATCAGGTAACTGCGGCGTTAGTTTGTCGACTTTACCACAGTTTCGCGACTATCACTCCCATTTAATATTGTTCTAGGCTCACCGTTACCACGCACTTGCGAAGGGACTGAATTCTGGGGTCGATTTACATTATTGTTACTATTATTGTTATTATTATTGCCCTGACTATTACCGTTCTCCCTTCTTCCGTACGTCCTGTTAAAATTCCTCCTGGTGTTATCGCCCCTATCCAGGTTCGATTCCATGTTGGTACGGTCATAGGGACGATAACTCCGGCGATTGTTGAACATGGGCCGATTCCTGAATAGTCGCCGGCCATTAGTGTTGTTTTCTGAGCCATACCCACTAGGATAACGAGATCCAGCTTGGGTATAACTCAGGAAATCTGTCTGGCAACTTGCCGTTACCTTCGTCTTCGTCGGTTTTAGAATCTTTGCCTGTCGGGCAAAGTATCGTTTTGGTGGACCACCAACTTCCTTGCCGCACAAGGCAGCTAAACGTGAGGTGACTTCTCGCACCGTTTGGCACAAGTGGGACGCTATGGCCCGGGACTCATCGGGTGGAAGAGCGTTAACTATAATATCTACCAGTTCGGCCTGAGAGGGATGTTCAGCTATCTGATAATATAGTTCAATGATTTTCCAAGCATAGTCCAAGAGGGACCCATACTTGGAGCGATCATACCGGAGTGATTGTAAGTTTCTCTTTTGGAGACGTTCGATGTGCTCATTACAATACTCTTCTTTGAAAAGAATCAAAAAATCACTGAACGTCCTTATTTGGTATTTAACCGAGGCAAACCATGCGCCCGAAGCGGCGATCAAACATTTTTCGACTATTTGTAGGCGTTCCCCATCAGTAAGTTTGTACATATCTAGATATTGCTGCAGTCTCCGCAGGAAAACTCGAGGTAACCCGTTAGCAATGTTCCCATCGAAAGTGGGAAAACGTTCAATATCCCGGAGGGAAACTTTAGAGCTCATACTATACGGGGCAGGAAAAGAATCTAGTGGAATCAACGCGTTATCCTGAGCGGTTGGGGTTGTCACCGGATTTGCCACCGACGGAGTGGTCACCGAACTGAACGCTCCCATATGACCAAGAGAGGTTTTATAATTAGTATTGACCATGTGAGGTTCGAACTTAGGACCCACCACGGCAGTAACCGACGGTCCGGCACATCTCCTTTCCCCTCCTGGCAGCACGCTGTAAGATTGTACCATTCCAAAGGTAGAGTGAGCATTTACGCTAGTGACTGTTGTAGTCACAACACTCGACTGCATCGGTACATCGAAATTACTCAACCATGATTTCGAGGTTGGCTGATGCGGGGGACAATACATTGCTGTGTCCCGTGCATCAGGCAACACTTGACTCTTTCCCGGGAGGACGTTACTTGTTTCTGGGAAAATTTTCCCTGGAGAATCGCCATCAGGAAAAGGATAGGAGATATCAGACTTGACGAGTTCCAATTTAGTAATATTCCCCTTAAGACTGTCTACTTCGGTTTGAATTTGACTAATTCTTTGATCAACCGACTCTAGTTTGGTTTCTATTGATAGGTTAGATATTACAACATTTAATTTACTTATTTCAGCCTGCTGCTGTTCAACCTTTTGTTCGATGTTACAAAATCTTTTGTTTGTGCTCTCAAACCTTACATCTATTTCATTTAATTTTTCATTTGTTTCGTCTCTGAGCTGCTCGGTAGAATGTTGGGCCTGGTATCTAACCTGCTCTAGTTCAGTAGACGTTTGCTCTTTCAATTTGCTAATCGAAGAAGCAAAGTCTAAACAGATCTGGTCAAATTTATTGTTTAGTACCTCGAATCGAGCGTCGGTCTCTCGTTTCGAGGTATCAAACTTTTCATTTATTTCACGTCTCATTTCTGCATTCTCACGCCTCAGATCTGCACTATTTTGATCTAACTTTTCATTTATCTCACGCCTCAGATCTGCACTATTCTGATCTATTTTAACTTCCATGTTAGTGAATTTTTCGTTCATCATTTGCATCATTTGGCGAATTAATGCAGACGTGTCAGACCCTCCAGATGACATTCCTTCCTTCGGGTTTGCCGTCTGATCACGAGAATCATTGTGATTTCCATTCTTTTCCTCATCATCGAGGTCAGATATCTCCGCTGGAGATATTTGGCCTCGGTCCTTTTCACAATCCTCACAGTATTTTATTATTTCGCCGGTTTGAACTTTTTCTGCATTTTCAGCAGTATCATCCAAATTGGTGCAAGCAAAGTGGATCCATTTTAGTCCACACCCGGTGCATCTTATTAACCTCCGCGGGGCGCGAGATCTTTTCTCTTTTTCATCTAACGTGCATTGAGTGCACGTGACTTCACATTCGTCCTGTGACACAACAACCTTTTTTGTTGCCATAGCTTCGAGACACTTTACAAAAGACAAGATATATATCAAAAATACACATATACTATAAAATACTTATTCGCTATCAAGATAAGTATTATTCATAAATTAAAGGACTCCCATTCTCTTTCCTTCCTTGAAACCCTTCTAGCGTTTAGTTCTAATTTAGAAAAAATTTTGACACTCCTTCTCTTTTTCCCCCTTAGAAAAGGAAGCAAAAATGACAAAGTAGCCAACGACTCTACTTGTTTCACTTGACTATAAAATTTCTCTTATTAATTTCAATGTTGTAATCAATTCAACATGCCTTCAACCTCACTCTTTGACATTCTTAAAAAAATTCAGATCTACCGGTCGCCATTTAAACTGAGATCCGTTGCCATGGGAACAAACGTTGCCATGACAACCATTCTTGTCGCGGTTCACCAATTCAAACTGATTGGCATGATAACTGGTATTATTCAATAAGCATTTTCAGATCCGTTACCACAGCAAACATGCGTTACCATGGCAACAATCCTGTCACGTGTCGCCACTCTAAAACTGAAAAAAAAAAGAGAGAGCTTGCAACAAATGTGATGCACGGAATAAGTCGTGAGTGGGAACCCTTCACCCCTGGTGGGGATGTTCATGAAGCTATCAGCTTATGTCTAATTACATTGGAATATATTACCCATTTCTTAATTTCGAACATACTAGGTTAGATCAAAATGAGAAAACTTTTTATCGGACTTCTAAATAAAATAAAATAAAATAAATAAATACATGACCGTGTTTATTACATATAGAATTCCCAGTCACGACCCCCTTTTCAGTTTTGTTTAAAAATAGAAGAAGATGAAGAAAGGAAAAGGAAGATAGAAGAGGAAAGAGGTAAAGTAAGAAGGTGATAAAGAGGAAACTGTTACTGGATATTTTGAGAAATATGGTAAAGGGAAAGTGAATAATTATCTAATTGGGATCATTTCCAATAGCTATTGGGTGAATATTTGGTATTAAGGTGATCAAAGGTAGACACATGTTAACCCATACATCCCAGATCTAGATCCATTTGACCCCAACTACCGAATTATCCCAATCTAGCTCTGAGATAGATGAGAAAGTTTAATTTTACCATTTATTCAATATTTCCAGAAGTTCTAGACTAATATCCAATATTTGAAAAATAAACGACGAAGTTGATGGCATGTTAGAATCGACCACAGAGAAAAAAAAAATCAGAGTATCACATATTTGTCGAAGATTTTGACTTTCACAGTTCTCACATGATGATCATTCGTTCAGGCTACTTCAGTCCTTTTTACTTCCTTCATAGAGCCAACTTAAATTAAGTTAGTATTGACATTCAATGACTTTAATTGCCAACTACCATTAATTATAATAAGTCACACATATATGTCAAAATAATTTGTGCACTTAATACTAGACCTACATTTCACTCACACACACATTCATACAGGACAATGTATACTTCAGGTTGTATTTAGTTGAATTAAACTAACCTAACTACATTTCTATAGACATTTATTACATCTCAATAAAAGAAAACTTAGTTTGACATAACAGGAAAAAATTTAATCCATGAAAAGAATGTTTCATAAGCATGCACAGAAATCCGCTACTTTCAACAAGATCAAATAACACATTTCTCTTTCTAGATGTATTAAAAGTTGGATTACATGAAAAGAAAAAAAAATCGACAAAAGACGAAAGACAAAAATAAAGAAAAAAATTCAAAGGTCAATATATTTAAGATTCAGTGCAATGAATACATATCATTGCGGAAAAAGAAAGAAAAAAAATATAATTGGTTAATCATTCTTAAAAAAAAAAACACTGTAGTAGCATTTTATTGAGTCTCTGTCCCAAGAGGAGACATTTCGACAATTTTATGAGTCTTTGTTCTCACGTCGATAATAACTCCTTTTTTCAACTCTCTTTACGCACTGTGATTTGTGTCCATGAGAGTATTTAATCGTTTTTGTTTTAACTATAGACAAATAGTTGCTTCATATCACATATATATATTTATATTTCTCATTTCGTCACTTGACGCACTTGATATAAAATTTCAAAGTTTATCAAGATTAAAGAAAAATTATCGAATTCAGTCCCAAACATTGGGAACATATTTCCATATTCCTGTATTCACACTACTAAATTTTTGACCAAATTTCAGTTCATTGAATTTAAAATCACTATTTTTTTTCTAGTATAGATCGTGTAGTCAAAAGATTCTAGTCACTGAATAGTTAGGTTTCCGATCGTAGGGGAAGGATTTGTTTCATAGTTTACTGATAGAAGGATTCGTTGGAGGGGCACACTGTTTCGTAGCTTACTGATTTCACTATGATCTCGCAAATAAATTTGGATAAGGATTAGGGTTATTTTTACTTTTCTTACGACCTGCTACTTGTTTTATTTACATGCAGTATTTAACATTATATTCAACTTTAATAGTCACAAACATCAATAACAACTCAACAAAATGTCATTTATTACAATTTACGCGGTAATACTATATATCACAAATAGTTGGTAAATGTCGGGTGTCAAAAATCTATGGCAACCTAAAACAACCAGGGTAAATACCGAGCCCTCTACATACATACTCACATATATATATATATTCATATTACTCAATATAATAAATTTCATTTTAATATCCACCGTAGTATTTCGTCGACATT
Source organism: Thermobia domestica (assembly GCF_964235325.1). Taxonomy (NCBI): domain Eukaryota; kingdom Metazoa; phylum Arthropoda; class Insecta; order Zygentoma; family Lepismatidae; genus Thermobia; species Thermobia domestica. The sequence continues at coordinate 358,918,719 of NC_137455.1, forward strand.
TAAATTCTACATAATCTTTTTATATTCGATAAGTATTCATATTTTATTGGCTCAAAATCAAAACAAAAACTCTGACTATCAAAATTCACTTTTTCCATCATAAGGTTGCAACATTGTATTTTATATATATAAACCCGATAATCAATAATCATTCTCAATTTACTAAAGATCCGCGTATAAAAAAAAAAGTTGGTATTATTTAATAAGTTGACATAAGAGGTGGAAATACAACAAATAGAGCAGGCACGTAACTTTTAAAACTATGTAAGTACATATATAGATGTATATACAGAAAAAAATCAATGTTATTCGAAACTAGTGGGCCCAAACTACTAATACATACACACTATATGACCAATCAATAGAAAGAAAAACCAGAAATCAGTAATCAATGGATATAATTTGTACGATCAATGAATAACAAATGTTTTCAGGAATCTGAAAGCATAGAGTACCTTCTCGTCAGTTTCTCCCGTGGTGGATTGAATATCGCGAAAATGGTCCTGAGTTGTGCTGCAATACCTCCACGAATCGCATCCCTCGATGTCTCAGTTAGTACATACGATCGAAATAAGTGATATGAATATTGTACGTTTTCATGAGTTTCAGAAACCGGGGGGGGGGAGGTTGAAAAATTTGAAAAAAAAAATCTCGAAGTAATGAAGACAGAGAGAGAGATAGAGAAGAAGGAAGACGAAGAATAGGGGCGCCAAAGACTTAAGTGGGAAATAACTAACGCTACAAAGATAAAAGTCGAATTTCGCTCTCAACAAAATCCATAGCCAAAATATTCTTAACATGCCAAAAGGGTGGTCTACTCAAATACGTAGACTCAAGGAGCGCCCTGCTGCCAAGGATGCAAGTTCTGTGTCCATCAGATCCCAATCCCACAAGAGTTTGGTTGTAAGATTGAAATCCGATCCCCGTATCCGGCCCAAACCAGCAGGGTCCCGAAAATCCTCCGGAAGGTTAGAGACGGCGTTAATTTAGAATTTCAAAAGAAAAAAAATCATCCGACCTCTTGGAAACTAGAAGATTCCAGAATAGTAATGAAATTAGAGTAATAGCTAAGATATCCCTAATGAGAATTTGCCAAAATAAAAAAAATTAAATAAACTGAATTTTGGATCGGTGATTTCAATAACCCAAACATCACCGATGGCTACCCCGCGCAGACATGCCACAGTCTGGGACGTCGTTAATTTCCCTCATCTAATTAAACTAAGAAAAGACATGAAAATACTTAAGGGGACTAGGGGTCGACGTCCGGGTACGCTATTGACGTGAATATTAATTTAGTAGCAGTTGATTTAATCGGATAGTCCGAACTGAGTTATATGAACACTGCACAATAAATAAATAAGGTAAGCAACGGAAAAAAAAATCTCGGAGAGGCAATGAATGTTAAAGGTACAAATGACCGAAACCTATACTTTTCGATGATCACAGGATATAGCAGTTGGTTTTCTTAATTATCATTTCTGTCAACCTTTAGAAGTAATTCCCACATGATGCTACCCTGTCTATTGAAAGGCTTAAGATCTGGGGCTGTTGTTATGAGGTACTTAACTACGAAGTAACACACAATTCCCAACTACAATTTACTATCCAAGTAGCAAACTTGGTTGGATGAATGTACTGGTGTAGAAGTCAAAACGCGAGAGATTTTTTTTTTCGTAAACGTATTCATATTTTCACTATATAACATACACTAGGCCTATCCATTTAAATGTAGGTGTCATCATCTCATTCGTATTATTTTATATCATATTATTAATATATCATTACATTCATTCATTATCTACTAATTTTCGCGCGAAGTAATATTTTACCGACACCCTATTTCATACATTTTACACGCAGGCCATACACATATTTACATTACACAGTAATAAATATATATAATTATCACAATCTATCACGCTCAAACCACCACACGATAACATTCATCGAACCACGTACTCTTTGTTTCGAAGCACCCAAATTGTATTTACTTCGCAGTTTTAAAAAAAATCATATGTGCATTTACTGAAAGTTAAATTGTCAACTATTAATCTATTTCTGATTTGTTGATAAAACTAAAGCAACAATGGAATTTTCTACAGCCACGGGAAAAGAGAATTTAATACTACATTTTGAACCAAACAGTAACCGCATATGGGCTTTACTTCTATTAAGAAAATAGGCATTCTTTATTTTAATGGATATTTCGGGTTCTAAACGACATAGCAAGCTGTAATTTTCCAAATAGTAAGATCTCATGCTATCTTATATGAATGTATACTCATCTGAACCGAAAACCATGTCCACGGGATGTAATTTAGAAATAAATGGCCAGAATCAAACAATCTAGATCACTAAGTTATGCGATGTCGTAATGTCAACAAACAATTGATTAGCAAAACCTGACGCAATGGCGCTGTAGTGGAGGCATAATTTACCGTGTACTGAAATATATACTTGTACTCATTAATCAGAAATTTAATATTTACTCTGGTTTATTTATGTTAGAAAACTGGTACTAAATTAACGCATATTTATACACTGTCCTAACCGAAAATTCACACACTCACACAAAACTACTAACTACATACACCACTGTTAGTACTATACATAAAGACAACTAACTAAACCAAACATGCACCATTTAGTTACATGCATGTTGACGAAAAATACTCCCTTGTTGGTATATACAGTCGGCTCTATTAAACTTAAAAGGGGGGCAAAATGAGAAAAGTAACCCTAGGTCCAATTGACCTGACCAATTATTTACATAATGATTGCCAAAGATTGATGCCCTGGGGGCACCTTAACGAGGTTTATTGAGGGACCCTTCCCCTGAGAGGGGAAAAGGCCCTAAAACAAACAATAACTAACCCATCCCCCCGCTAGAAATAGTTCAATTTGGAAAAGGGGATAGGAGCCCTTTTAAGCTAACTTAAGCTGCCATTCCGAAAGTTAACATTGCAACTATGAAACCTACTGTGTACATGCACTTACTGACTAATAAAAAAAAATCACATTTACTATACACACTATAATATAGGTACGAAACCAGGTCGTATTGTCCCTAATCCCTAACTGAGTTTTAACAGATCAAAATTCACTTTCCTATATTGTCTATTCTTTGGCTTGGATAACGAGCAATATGGCGTCTGTAAAGCTGGTTCCCATTTCTCCTTTATTGTTTACAGTTCACTTCACGAAAAATGTAAGTTTGTCAGCTCCTAAATCATTATACGGCGTTTATCAATGAAATTAACTGGATATTACCTTGAGATAGTTAGGATTTCCATCCTTTTACCGCAGATATGTAGAAGAAGAAATCACGGGCTGCTCCTCGTAGTATGTCTACAATTATTCTGATAACATTGCGCCGAAAAAGCCAGAGGTAGGAGAATTCCTCCAATCAGAACGAAAACTTTAGCCGCGGAAATTACAAAACAAATAGAAATTTGGCAAATCCAGATATAACCGGATCTGAAAGTGACTATGGACTAATGAGAGGGGGTGAGGGAAAGATTAGGTACCTGACTAAATTCTACATTGGTCTGAAATTAAGAAAATTTATATCCAATGACGGAACTATGTTTCGGTATGACGTCAGAATGGTAAACCTTGTAACTTTTCAACTTGTATATCCGAAAATGGGATTTACACTTAATCAAAATATAAATAAAATATATTATTCAGTGGGAATATGGTTACTAATGAAACCTTTCGATTCATTATATTTAATTCGAAGTAAAGAGAGTAAATAAATTGTGTGACTAAACCGAAATTGAATAAAAAAAAAATTACTAGGTACAGGGTGCGTAAAAAAAATTGCCATTACTTTCAACTGTAATGGTACATTACAGAGGGTTCGTGATTTTCCCCCTTGAGCAAGATATTATGGTACATAAACATTTATTATATTAAGATATACGTATATATAGGCTATACAAAAAAAAATATATATATACGTATCCTAAAGCATATGAAATTGAGTGTTTGAGCCTCCTCTTCTTGATAAATTCTGCGTAGGGTAAATGTGCCAGTCTTCGACCACCTAACTCATTTTCTTATCGTCTTTAATCGTTTTTCACTCAATGGAACAACTTAGGAGGATGCAAATAGCTCACATGTGTTCCTAAAACTATATTTTATCTATACTTTATCTAAAACAGATAATTTATACCATTTATGTAATATTAGTCGGAGAAACACCAGTAACTGATTTCTTTTAGTGTTCGACCATTTTTCGTTAATGTTCGACCGCCTACTGTTTAGTAATCGACCACTACTCGGTTAATGTGCTTTTAATTACAGTATGAAGGCTAAAGCATAACTTTACCAAACTAATAGCATCTGTAGATGTTACATCATTAGTTTTTCAGGTATCTCTTCGCAGTTTCGCACAATAGTCGCTGAGATTAAGTAATCTTGTGATAGTTTTGTCAAGAAAGGGACCACCAAATTCATTTAAGGTTCAGTTGAATGCAGCACCAAACATGCTTCGTCTTCTCTGGGTTGAACGGGTATAAACCCCATCTTCTAAATTCGTTTTTAATTACTAATTGTGTTGCTACCTTGTATATCACTCTTTTAATTAGTGGTGCAGAAATAACATGTGTAACATTTTACTCAGTTTCCATGTGAAACTCTCGAAAACGATTTGAACACCGATACGTCGCAGGGTTGAATAATATGTGTGCTGTTTGGTTGAAGGCAATAGAGTACTGTAGCATGGCTGGAACAAAATTCGCTGACTTCCATTGCCAAGTGAGTCTTGTGGATGTCGATTAGCAGAAGGACTGGTTTCCTAATAGAGGGATCATTTACCCATTTTAGGAAGCCATTTGCTATCCATTCGTAGTGTTTCACTTCGCATCCAGCCGCTATCTGACCTGACCTGCCTATGAAAATCTCTGAAGAAACTGTACTGATGACGTCCTTTGGAAGATGTCTTACATAGAGATATACGACCATCGGGGATACAATTTCTCCTGCTGCGGAAAAAGTGCAAAGCAGTGTTAATGTTTCTTTCTCGTTGCCCTTCACCTCGTACATATTTTTCCACGCTTTGGACCCAAACGCCTTTCCTGATTTGTGACACAGTTTAAAGCTGGATTCATCAGCATTAAATATTCGCTCAGAATCATTTAGAATATCAGATTGTCCCGCTTGTTTCAAGTATTTCTCAAGATCTTAAAACCACAAGCGAATGTTTCCCTCGGTTACAGCGTATCGCGCCTTGTTCAAAGTTTAGGGACACGATTTGTGGGTGTCTCCTCAAGTAAGTGTAGTACCAGTTTCACCAGCTCGATTGTCTTTGAACTGCGTTTTGCGTTTTTCTGAATCGATAATTTTTAAACACTGTTCAAAAGATCGTATTTCTTCTGTAGAAAGCCCTTATGCTAACATTAAGGAGCCAGTTTGATAATCCCTCTTCTTCTTTCTGTGTTAGGTATGGTTCTGGATCTATTTTTCGCTTTTTGGGACTGTGACCATGAAATTTATCCATCAGCGTTACCCGAGGAATTCTATAGATTACTGATGCCTTTCGTATGAAGCGCTTTTTTTTTTTTTTTTTTTTTTTTTTGCGACAAGCCTTTAGAGCTTTTTGTAGATCCTCGTTTGAATAAGCTGGCAGTTTAAGCTTAGGCCTACTCACTCATTATCTCTGAAAAAAAAAAAACTTCTTAAGGACATGCAAGGAAAACAGATGTATTCCAGACGTAAGCTGATAGTAGCTATTCCGCTAACAATATCTGAATGCGTTCCACGACGAAGCGAGAATATTGTAATTCAGTATTAAACGAATTTGACCAAATATAATAAATTTATTATTCAAATTAAATGTCATACCCTAACAGTGCCGTTAATTTTCCATGAAAATGTTGGGAAACTACATGAATATTCAGTTACTTAAATTTGACTTTATTTTATGGCCTTTAGGCATTTACGGTTCCGACCGGGATAGGGTGGGGGAGAGGGTGTTGGAAGTGAGACGTCCAGGTCCTATTTTGAAGATATCATTCCAGCATTTGCCTGGTGTGACTGAGGAAAAACCCGAAAGAACTCAGTCAAGATGGTCGACCGCTGGGATCGAACCGAGGACCTTCCGAATGCTAAGCCAACGCTTTACTATTTTTTTCAAAGTTCGTCTCAGCCGAGACATTAAGTTTGAATACTCCTCGAGCCAATTGGAGGTAATCCAATCCTGACAGGGACACGAACACAGAAATATCGAGGACAATTAAAAGTACCCTTGCTCTTGAGAGGGATTCGAACCCTCAGTGGATTGCCTCTTCACCATTACCACAGAGTCACGGCCATTCGGTGAATATTCATGTATTAACGGTAAGACTCAGCAGATGATCATACAAATGTAAATTGATCACTGATTAGTGTTTGAATCAAGAAATTCTGCCAGAAAGTTCAAACGCAAAGCATGGTCGGACACTGAGAAAGAAACAGCTAATCTTCGACCAGTACAAATGTATTACGAAAAGTGGTGGTCGAACACTAGTAAATGTTTTCGTATTCCATTATAACTTCAGGATTGGTAACTAGGTACTCATTTCATGCAGATGAATCCAAAGTTAGTCGTTATTGGTATTTCTACAATTTTTCAGTGCTCGACCACCCTGTGGTCGAACACTAGTTAACAAAGAATATTTCATAAGTCATTGTCCGACCACTACATTTTATTGATTTATTCTTCATACCTTACAGTTATCACTTAAATTTAATTACTAAAATGTGCTCTACAGTTCCATGTAACAGAATAATATTTGCATTTCTTACCTGGTGAGATAAAACTATGGAAAAGCACGAAAAACAGGGCGCTGTCGTTCCCATTTGCAACAGATTAAAGTTGTCGAAACCTCAGTGCGTCTTCCGTAGGCATACATTTGATTGGCTATTACCGAATGCATGTGCAATCTATTTTGACAGTATCTTTGTGATTGGTTCAGAATAAGTTGCAATTCAATTATAACGGAAAAGCATGCTTTTTTATCGGAAAATAAGCCTAATATATGGTTTTAAAGTGAAAAGTGGTCGGCAACTAGGGGGTGGTCGAAGACTGGCACAACCACCCTACTCCACTGACTATTTTAATTTTAAAAAAAAGCGAATCGCGATGTCATTGGCGTACACCAAAGTGTATTATTAGTCTACACGTGATGCATCTGGGGTTGAGTGAACGGTCAAAGAAAATTATTTGCATTGCAGTGATTCTTAACAAATTGAGTTTCTTACTTTTTCAACCATTAAATTAATTATTTCGTTACTTGTTGAAGAGGAAAGGTAATATGTATCACATTTACTGTAACTATCAAGAGCATGTTTCGCCAGGAAAAGTTCGATCTCGCTTATTATCTCTATCGACATAAGGAAGTTTATATATTCCTATTTGAAATGAAATGTTTAAGTTTTACGTCGTAGGGATATGCCGGCTAGGGTAAACGAAACGGTGATGATGAGAAATGAATGAAATGGTGAAAAGAAGAAAGTGGGAAGAAACGGGACAATCCTGAGAAAACCCCCACACGGTGTTTGTCCACCACAAAGTTTATTTGGCGCGAACTGGGATCGAACCAAGGACCTCATGCACCAAAGGTGAACGCTCTACCACTGAGCCACCGCAGTCCTACATTCCTACTTGAATAATAACTTCTGGCTTACCTAGCAAAATCTAGGTTGATCCAAGTTGGTTTCATAACAAAGTAGAATTTACTGATCGCTTCATTTTACTATGTGCATATCCTCGAAGAATATCTTGTGAAAAAATCTCAATAAGTAGCATTTGCTAATCAGGAATATTGCTTATTATTTGCATTAAAAATAGTACCAACCATGAAGCTACTTCTGAAAGGAAAAGGTGAAGTTTCATGTAGCTTGTAACACATACATATATAATTAAATATTACGGTCCCAGTTTGAATAAAATTACTTTAATAATCACCAAAACTTACCACGAAAGTTATTTAAATAAAGTAAACTATTTTTGTTACTTTAAACTTTGTATTTTCTTAATACTTATCATTAATTTTGTAGAACTTAAAAATACACTTCAGTCGTTTATGGCTCCCTCACTTATTATATCTTTAACAGCATAAATAAAACAAGTTTAAACAAGTCTGGCCACAACATTTGTTATCATAAGGTACGGACTATTGTCCTTGTTGTCCTATAACTAAATAGACATAGACAGACGTCATCGTTGCAAACTATTATCCTTGTAGTAAAAGGTAATGTAACAAAAAGAATAACTTACTTATCGTTCAAATGAATGATACGTAACATTTCTTTATATTACAATCATTTTTGTTGGTGACTGTACTTTATATTCGCTGTAGGAATGATTGATGACCGCTCATCAACAGTTATTTGTCTTTGTCATAGGATCTAACATATTTGTTCTTTGTCTGTTTAATCTCCCTTCCACCAGCCGCCATAACGACTTTACGGTTGACGACCATCATCGGTTGAGTTAAAGCGAAAAGAGAAACTGTAACTGCAAAGCATAATGGAACGACGAATATTTCATCTTTTTATCTTTATTACTTAGTGGGCTACATTGTAGAAGTAGGCATTGCTTGCAAGTAACTTTAACTTCACCCTCATTTGGATTACTATTATTAAGTATTCTGCCATTCGGCAGGTCCTGGGACTAATGACTTTTTTTTTTTTAATTTTAAAATTTGGGCCTGGAAATGTTTCTTCCATCTTTCTCGATCTTTAATTTCTTCTTTTAACTCCCAATATTTTCTTTGATTTTTCAAGTCATCGATCAGTTTTGTTCTTCTTCTTCCTATTCCTCGTTTTCCTTCCATCTTTCCTTCTATGGCGGTATGAAGACAGTTTCTTCGCAAGATATGCCCAATCCAATTGGCGTTCCTACGAAAGATGGTGGCTAGAAGTGTCCTCTTCTCTTCTATCCGTTTTAGAACATCTCTGTTTGTTAGTCTCTCTGTCCATTTTATCTTCCACATCTTTCTCCAAAACCACATTTGGAAACTCTCTAAATATTTCTTCTCCAACTTTCGTAATGTCCAAGTCTCTGAACCATAGAGTCCAATGCTCCATATGTAGCAGTTGATCAACTTCTTCCTTAGTTCAACATTAAGCCTGCTAGTTAAGAGGGAACTTTTCTTGTAGAATGCTTCTTTGGCTATGGCAATTCTTGACCTGATCTCTTTGGTGCAGTAAGCGTCTCTCGACAAAATACTTCCCAGATACTTGAAATGATCTACCTCTTCAAGTTCTTTGTTCTATTCTGATCCGTAAGGGCGTGTTTTCAGGGGATATTCTCATGACTTTCAACTTTTCGATGTTAAATACCCACGTAGTTATAGGTTTTAACTTTTAAAATATTGAATCAAAATTACATTTCTTTTAGCGCCACAAAAGTTCGTTTCTCTCGAAATCTCCACATAAGAATTTACCCTGAAATATGTTATTTGATATGATCTATCAACTGATATATGGACCGCTTGGATTCTAAAAGTGGGCTAAATTGAAAATTGGAATTTTCGAGAAGAGAAATTTAAAGTTTAACATCTCATGAACAATTCATATTTATGTTATCACTATTAGTTCGTGCTATCAAGACCATCACTTTTACTTTATGATATTATGATTTACTGTTTACAAGATTTGTTTTAAAAAATATGCCTATCTATAGAAGTGAATGAAGGGATTAGTCCATTTTTCATTTTTTGAACTTAGGCCACTTAGCATAGAAGTGGTGCATATTATATATTATATGTGTTTGGCTTGTTTGAACTTAGGCTATTTAGCATCCAAGCGATGCATATATATTATGTGTGTTTGAACTTAGGCTACTTAACATCCCAGCGATGCATATATATTACGTGCGTCATATTTTTGAAGAATATTTTACTTGAACCGAAATTCAAATTTAAGAATTAATGATAAATTTAAAATTTTTCTCATGAACCATAATATCTACTATGAATAATACGCTCTTGTAAGTGTATCAATATCATCTGAATGATAGATGTGGTTTCCGTACAACATCAATTTTTAGATTTAGAAAGAAATTTTCTCGAAAACTACATATAAGGTTTTACACTCACGCACATCTTATTGTTCAGTACACCAAGGTCTATCAATTGATATGTGTCCCATCTTTGGACAAATTTTTTGTAATACACTAAGAATATTGTAGAATTTAAGAGGTCAATTAGAGTTAGGGACTACTTTTCACAACACTGAAGCCGAGACGTCAATTATAAGACGTGGGTAAAATTCTGTCAGTTACTTTTAATCAACGAGTGCAATTTCGAAAATATTACTCAGAACAATATCAGATTTGAAAATGATGTTACATGCCAATAGGAAGGTATTTAAAGATTAATTAATTTAAATATATTTTTCAACTACGGATAAACGTGAATTTGAAAAGTCAGGGAAAATATCTCTACGGATATTTTCATGCTGAATATAGTGATCGAATTGGAGTGCTAAAGCACATCGGTAATAAGTTAAGGTGCCAAAGATCATATCAGCTGCAAGCATTTAAAATAAGCTCTGCACGAGCAACAAACAACAGAAAAGTGACAATCTGTATCTGTTTTCTCTGTTTCGATTCTTCCACCCGATTCATGCTTTATCTTGCTGGTACTAAGAATAAACTTTATACTAATAAACCACCTTATGTGTTAGTCACATCTCACTAGTATTCTTGACCTACAGTATCTAAATTAGCGTCTATCTTCTGACTCCTCTGTAGCTTTTTAACTACTGGAGTTATGACGATAAAATCAAACTATAATTAATTTGATTTTTTTTTTTAAAAAAACTGCATCATGATTGTCTGAACTTAAGCGGTAACTGTCCGAGTCTTGACCATGTCTTCCCGAGTTAAAATAATATAAAGTTCTCGAGCCTAAACCGCTAATAACACAACTCGACGGCCACTGTCAAACTACTCGCAGAACTAACTATTGAAACCTCAAACTTCTAGTTTTAATTCCCTTGCAGTTTCTTAAAATAGTTACACTCGCATCGCATTTGGTTGCTTTTTATATGAAACAATAAGTCTATCCCCTTTTCTTTTCAACTTTAACCGCCTAATGGGTTTTGGAAGTCTTGCATTATTGTTTACATCGAATATATTGATTAATTTTATAATTATTCTTGATTGTCATCTCATACTGACTATGTACCATAAACTCCATAGTTTTAGCTTTGTAACGTTATTTCTTCTGCTACGTTACATTTCCTGATTCCAAATGTATATAAGAATATTTATGTAGTAAATATTATACATTATACACGATTAATATAAAACAATGATTGAAATTAATAATAAAGCATAATAAAGCATAATTTGAAAAAAAAAATAAAGCATAATGTGGGTTGCTCTAATTATAAATAATCAATACGAAATGAAATAAATATAATACTATGTTAATCAATAATATAAAATATATGAAAATGTCAAAGGCAAAAATTAACTTTCATTATGCAAATTACTTATATATATATATATATATATATATATATATATATATATATATATATATATATATATATATATATATATATATATATGAGGACTGCCCGTCACAGAGCAGCGGATGAGATAAAAATAAAATCGTATTATCCAGATAGTGTAAGAGCTTCTTTTCGGAATGAAAAATACAAAGCATATTCATTTATTTTATAATAAATTTTATTACGAACATAAATTACTTGTATTTAGTAATTTTTTCAAAAAAAAAAAAAAAATCATGATTGCAACAGTAGCCTGAAAGTTATTTCTTGGAATACTAACTTACATTTCTTACATGAGTCACATTCCTTGTCATTTCTTGTTGTCTCGTGTAATCAATACCATGAATCTAAATCTGAAAAGCGTAACTGCAGTAACTGCACATTTTCCTTTGCCTCATATAATATAGTTTTGAACTAATTCGTATTTTATTATGTTTGCCTAATTTTTCATTGTAGAGGTACGTAAGTTACTTCTGAGATGTCCTTTGCTTCCTACAATGATTTACACACACATTTTCTTTGATTTATAACAAATTCTCACAGTTCACAGAATATGCTCTGTTGTCAGAGAGAATACATAAAACTTCCTTCTACAAACTTCTTGTGCTTTCTTCAGAGAAGAGGAAGCAGGTTTCTGCATTTTACTATACATATATCAATACTCTCTTTTACACACAAAATTTTACCTCTATTCGCATTTACACATTTTGCATTCATACTTTAACATCTTCTCTTCTCGACCGCTGCTCCTATTTATTACTCGACAGGTAAAACAAATCCTCTTCAATTATCTTGACATCTTGAACTTTTATGATTATACACGATTTTGTCCTTCTCTATATCTCTTTGACTTTCAATTGAATTGTCAATTTTAAGAAGGGAATGAAGACCAAAAAAATGACAAAATGATTTTTTGTACACTATATAGTTCCCGTATTATTTCCAAGCTTCGTTTTACACGTGAGTGGTATAGTTTTCAAATTCCAGTACAAATTTGGTAATTGTTAAATGAATACTCCACCACTTACTCAACATTTTGGTTTTTGAACTAATTCCCTTCTTAAAACTGAAGATTCAATTATACCTAATGTTGATGGACATTTATTTATTAGAAACTTTACTATTGTATAACAATGATTTTTTATACTTATTCTTTGTTCCTCCTATTCAACAATTCTTCATTATTTTCACTACATACGCGTATTATTTGTATAACATTATAATTTTATAATTATAAAATGCTCAAAGGTTGCTTGCACCAGGATCAAACGTGAAGTGGGATATAAAAGACATTTTCCTGCAGATAAAATGCAACTGAAAAGTGATTGAACTTTCGTACACCGATTGGTTACTGGATTTATCATCATTTGCCTGCACTCAATGTACGTATCTTCGTAATTTAACTTGACACCTTTATTTGCGTTCAAGTATATGTTTCAAAGTTCTAGAATGGTTAATTGCATGCTGCTTGTAATATTAAAGTGAAAAATGTTTAGTAAAGAACTATTGTGTTGGCTGGATGAACAAATTTGTTGACAATTGCTGGGAAAGCTTATCTTGTTACACTGTTAGCTCTTTGTTTTATAATAAGTCCTTGAATAAGTTCAATTGTCTATACCTTTAATTGTCTTCCCAAATTCCTGTTTCTATTCTAATCAACATAAAAATTCTGTTGGTTTATATTAGATTATACTCGTGGATAAATACATACTTAGTTGTGTTTATTAAAGTTTCTATTATTTTATTATTATTAATTTCAAGTTCTCCCCAGAGTACTTTGTATCAGGTTTCGGCGAAGGGAGAAGAAAAGTATTGTTTCTCACTTTGTAAATTTCTCAGACACTTAAATGCCATGAATAGAATTTGAAGATTTTTTTTTTTTTTTTTTTTTTTTAAGATTCGTCATTGTCTCAGGAATCGCATTGAATGTTGTATGGCGGATGTCATATTGTTAAAAACAATGAAAACCAAATATCAGTTAAATACTTTGTATTACTATATAATTGAGAAGGTTCGGCAAAATGATTCCAAAAGTACGTTTTTGTGAGGTTTTGTTACGCATAAATAAAATGTGTAATAAAAAAAATTAAAGATGCTATGTCAGAAGCTATTTCTTATGTCATGACACGCTTGCGTTCTGTACATGTCGTCCCGATTTCGACTCTTGTTAATAATATTTGTCTCGGATACAACTCCTAGTCGTAGTTTAGATTCCATATTAATCAACAGGTACTGTCTCATATAGCATTGCTGCTGAAAAGGACAACTAACCAATCAAATTTATTTCTTGATTTTTTTAGCAGCTGCTTATTTTTCTGTTCCTTGTTTTATAATATCCTCCAGGATTTTACTGTTTGGAAAACTTCTTACGGAACTCTCAGAGTGATCTTATGCCATCTGTTTAGACATGGTTATACTTTCTGAAATACTAGGTTTTCTATTTAATTTTGAAAAGTGTTCATTTTTCTCAATACTTTTGACCTTCTGTTTATTTTATTCCTGATTAGTCTCTGTTACGGATCTAATTTGTTGATTCTATAAGAATGTACTGAGGAAATATTAAAGTATGGAAGTAAAATTTGTCTAATTAAGCGAAAGTTATCTTGTGCACGTCGCATCCCTTTATTCCGATTACCTGATTTCCAATTTCCCACGTACCTCTTTGAGCTAGAGGATTAAGGAATAAGCTTACTGGCACACGCCTAGCTACGTTAGGCGATTAAGCTAGTGCGATCCTCTTCAGACATGACACTCAGCTAAAATATCTCAGCAACTATATTTGATTAATATCAAATAGCTATTCTTCCATTACAGGGACACCCACGGAGGGACCTACCAGATCCGGACCCCCCCCCCAAAAAAAATACTTCCAAACTCAACATACATTTGTACATTTTTTCAATAAAAATACACTCGTCTATCAGAGTAGTGATTGATGTAGCATGAAAATTTGACCTTGCACTTCATCTGTACTCTTTCTCTTACAAAAACAATCTAGTCCTATCATTTGTTCTGAAAATATAGGTGAAAATATTCTAAAATTACTTATCGTTATTTCGGGTGCAGAGTAATACTCGTTCAATGCTACATAGACATGGTGACTTGTTGTATTTGACTCCCCCCTCCAAACAAAAAAATCTGGATGCTCACTTGTTCCATTGTTTAAGTTTGGTACACATTCTTTGTCTTCAATGCATTCCTTAAACCATTTCCATTGCAACAACCTACAAAATATCACAAAATGAATAAAAATACTTCATTTCTTTACAGAAACTTTCTCCTACTATCTCGAAAAGAGCTTTTCCTATTAAACACTTTCCGTTTGCTTCCCCCCCCCCACACACACACACCAAATTAGCATACGTAAGGAATGCGGATTTCACCAATGTCTACTAACTGGTGCTTGCACAGATCGTCTCCTAATGCCTAGTTTCACTACTGTCTACTTTATGTTGTCTATTTTAACTTTTACTAGGTATATTTCCACGATGATATGCACTTCGTTACTCATCGGGAAGTCTGAGAACCAGACATAGTGACAGCACGTTGAGAGAGGTGAGTAGCACACAGAATAAGGGCGTAGAACGCAGAATAACGGGTGCTATTTGATATCACTGTCATTTCAAATACTTTGAGAAAGTGCATATGAAGTGCTGGAGTGCACACTAATCAAATGCTTTTCTTATAGTAACGAATATTACATTACTTATATTATTTACATCTACCTCATCACTTTGTATGTCGCTTGCATATATAAGTTCCTTAGATATTAATCTTTCTTTTTGAAGCAATAATTTTAATATCTTTATTTTCCAAACCTTGATCGGCATATTGATAAATTGCATCACACTTTCTTTTCTTTTTCACATGTGTCTTTGAGGTATTTATCTTGTTTTTACTGCATCTATAAATTCACTGTATTACTCTCTCAATTGATTATTCGTGATTTTTTAAAATTATACAAATATACCACTTAGTTTTCCTCCTTAACGTGTCACAGAACCAAGAGAAACAAACAATACTGTTATTTTCACCTTCAAAATATTCAACTTATCATATTTTTCTGCACGATGTTCGTGAACTACGCATCAACACTGAACATACACGCACATGCATCAAAGTACATCACATTCACTCATTTGTTTACACAGTGCAATGTGTCATCGACCGAATACTAACGGATGAATGATTTGTCCAAGTTCCGAGAGTGGTCCACTGAAAAATCCTTTCATGTTATTATGATGTTGTTGGTGAGGCTGGTTGATACTCTCTGCTGCTACTGGTGGAGGCTGATGGTGGGTCATTTCTGCTGGATGGAACGGTGAATCGTGTGGAGAACAAACCATTCCTGGCGGGTTAGAGCCACGCATTTCTACAAAAGAAAAGAAGAGGAATTGATTTTTTAAAGAGCTTGGAAAATATACAATCTGTATAATATACAAACAAAATTATATAACATTAACTGTCTTCCCAACTTCGACATCCCAATGACCAATACTTTTAAGACAACTTGATGTTACAAAATCCTAACTTAATATACTTGATATTACTCTTATTTTTCTACTACGCACTATACCATATTTGTTACTGTGTTAATTAATTAATTGGGATTTAATATCCACTTCCAGCACCATTTTTATACAGGATGGCATATATGTCACGCATGGGTTTTAATGCCTCATATTTTGTTTGGTAAGTTATTAATGGACGTTTTTCTTTTTCAGGATTGTAAAGGAATTCTGGGAGATTCATCATGGAGAGATTGAGTCTTGAACAACGCACGAAACTGATTGAACTGTATTTTGAAAATCAAAGATCAGTCATACTCACCCAGAGAGCATACCGTCGGCACTTCAATGTGCGCCTGACTTAACTGCTCCAGATTTTTTCCTTTGGGGATATCTCAAAGAACATGTATATGTCAACAAACCAACAACCATCGAGCAACTCAAAAACAATATAAGGGCAGAGATCCGCGCGTTACACCCAGCAACTCTTCGTAAAATTATGCACAATGTACTGAAAAGAGCCAACCTTTGTGAGGCTGCAAATGGCGGACATTTGAAGGACATAATTTTTCACACATAGTGTTTTCCAATCTCCCAAACATGTACTTCTTTCTTGTGACAAGAATAATTACTTGCATTTACGACTCATTGGACAACAGACTCCAAATAATGGAGATAAATCTTAAAATGGAGAAATTTCTTCGTGCATCAACACCACAGCAAAAGCCTGTTTCAGTGCTCCACAGGATTATCAACCTGATTGTATGTTAACATTAGATGTAAGTTGGGTTGCATATGTCCAGGCGTTTATGATGCCAAGAAAAGCACTAGACCCACCCTAATGGAGTTATAGGAGTCATGAGGGCGGAATAGTTTTGCTGTTGACTATACATATGGTTGGATTGAAGTTGCAATGATATAGGGCACATATTTTCTTTGTTTTCCCGAAATTAGAGCTAAAGGTACTGTAATAAATATGGGAACAAAACAACTCTTTCATCTATCACTAGTTGAACGAAACTTAATTTATTTAACTCGATCTGCTTTCTGTGTATAAAGGACTTATTTCTATGGGCGCGAGAAGGAGAGGGGAGGGAAGGGTGGGGCCCGGGCCCTTTGGCTTCCGAAAACAACTTAAGTTTCTTAAGATTTTCTTAATAAAAAATTTAAAAACATACCAAGTGTAATATAGCAACCAGGGAGATGACCCTCCTAGAAAATTTTCTTCGGTCGCCCATGCTTACTCCGTACCAGCCTTTGCAAAAATTGCGGAACGTAAAACAACGTAAAGCTTGCAGAAATCTATTGTAATTGCTTTACCCATTATCGCTAACTAAAACGCAGGTTTTGCGTTCACTTGATAGGTTACAGAACAGTTCCTGAGTCTTTCCTTTTTGGAAAAGTGACTTATACCACTATAACTTTAAGTTGTCCATATTCATCTGAAAGCCCTTCATGACTTATAGACTCTCTTTCATGAAATATTTTTGCAAGTTCGTACAAAATATCGACACATAATCGAAAGCGGTGCTTGGATACATTATACACTTAACGAAAGAGCAAGTCTCAACAAATGTTGCAAATATTTCAAGGAATATGTAAGATATTTCCATTCTAACGCATTGGAATGTTAATTCAATCCACACTGATACCACAGGAAGTGTAAGTATTGTAAAAATATGTCATGCATTCTGTAGACCGAGATTTGTGTAACGGAAACAAAACCATACAATACTTGTTCTTTCAACAACTGGTGTTTAATCTTGGCAAGAAGGCTGATTGTAAACTAATTCTGTACAGCTTTCGGCGTAAGCCTTATTTTGTATTTATAATGTTTTTATTCTTTCTGTTAGTAGTTTAACACTTTTGATTCTAAGCCCGAGCAAGACCTGGGGTAACTTATTAATGCAAAAGGATGAAGCCCGTATAGGATTCGGGATAATTTATTAATGCAAACGGACGAACTCCGAGCAGGAATCGGGATAACTTGTTACTACAAACGGATGAAGCCCGAGGAGGACTCAGGGTAACCTATTAATGCGAACGAACGAAACCCAGGCAGGACTCGGAGTAATATATTAATGAAACCACATGAAGCCTGTGTAAGACTCTAGGTAACTTATTAATCCATAAAGGCGAAGCCCAGGCAGGATTCAGGATAACTTATTAATGCAAAAGGACGAACCCCGAGCAGGACTCGGGGTAACTTGTTAATATAAGCAGATAAAACCCGGCCAGAATTCGGGGTAACTTATTAATGCAAAAGGGCGAAGCTCGGGTAGAACTTGGGGTAACTTGTTAATACTAATGGATAAAACCCAGGTAGAACTCGGGGTAACTTATTAACGCAAACGGACGAAGCTTGGGGAAGACTCGGGATAACTGGTTAATGCAAACGGACAAAGGTCGAGCAGGACTCGGGGTAACTTACTAATGCAAAAGGACGAAGCCTGGATGTAACTTGTTAATGTAGCAATTCCATCCAACAATACCAATAAATGTTGTATTCATCTTAAAATAGAATGTTTGAAGATTTATTTACCATGTGTTTCGTATGCCTACCTTTTATCTACTACCTGATAAATGTCTTTTAAAAATGCACTAAATTGACAGGAAGTTAGAATTTGCTATATGACACCAGAGCGAAAGTGTTAAACATTGATTAAACTTAGTAACGTACCGCATAAACCTCGATATCGGCGAGAAGGTATAAGATCCGGATCTGTGCACTTGGTAGGTTCAGTCTTATATAGTGGTGCACCTAGGATATTGCCTCTGAAAAATAGACAGTATTAATTAAGAACATTACTTGAATAAAAGCAGAAATATTTGCTACGTACATAAATATTCAGGGCTAAGAGAATTAATGGTCAGGTAATTGAAATATAATAAGAATAAATGTAAGATTATGAATGGGAAGCGAATATTTTCAGATATTAAGGATTTAGAGACCACAATCACTTTCACAAGGATTATACTATATGTTATTAAGATTATTTTCTAACGAACACACAAACTGAATAAAAATATCTTGATTTAATTTTAAAATATCATGTACAGTACGCACTCTTTTTATAATTATTGTTTTATTTTTAAATTTTAAAATGCATAGATTTGAGGAATTTCTTCCTACAGCCCTGTAGTTTAAAAACAATTTTCTATTTCCACTTATTGGTATTCAGTACCGATTGTGCAGTGATCGTTGTGGGATAATGAATGCACCCTGAGATGTGAGGTGTTCAATCTACGGTTCATGAGGGTTCTGAAATTTAATATTTCGGAGAATGTTCGGATAAGGACATGGAGCAGTATTTTACAACTGAACAGATCTAAGATGACTTAGGGACGTGACGAATAGAACCAGGCCATTTGTTGAAATAGAAAGATAGCACTTGTATTTCATGTGGATGTTACATTATCTTTTTTAAAAAAATAGGCAAAATAGTGACTCCTGATTCCCCCAAATCATTTACAAATCTTAATATACTGAGGACAACAAAAGGTTGAGTACCCTTGCATTTATGTTAAGAGGTAGTCAACGGCTTATTTTCCATCGTGCTTCCTACTTTTAGTCAATCGAGTTCCTATTTCGATCCCCGGCCAAGTAAGTTTGTGGTGGACAACATTGTGTCCGTGGATTTTCTCGGGGTACTGCTGTCTCCCCCTACATTCTCATTCCACCAATTCTCCCATCATCATTCACTTGCCTTAATCATACGTCTCGTTTAGCCTAAAGATCATAATCGTAGGACGTTAAACTAAAAGATTTTTTCCACCATGTTTCTAGTTTAACTTTCTCTTCTCTTTCGACTTCAGGGGTGGAAACTGTCATATGATAGCTGGCATCACAAGGAAGTAATAAGTGTATATAGTTAGTCTTTATCATATTAGAAAAAAAACTCTATCTCCGTTTCTTAATTCTCTTTTTTCTTTTATTTTCCTAGTTCTTTCCTTTATTGGATATATTTAAACATCCATTCCATCCTGAAAAAAGAAATTGTGGTACGCCCTACATGATTATAGTGTTAAATAGTCTAAATAGTCTAGTTCAATATGCGTAATATAATATTAAATTCATATATATATATATATATATATATATATATATATATATATATATATATATATATATATATATATATATATATATATATATATATATATATATATATATATATATGCTGCCGTATTTAAGGGGGGCTTTCGGGCTTATGCAAGTCCCCCCGAAATTTTATTTCCTATTTTAAAGTAAATGAAATATCTTGCAGAATGTTCACATTTCTAGGAATAAAGATAGCAAAGACTACCGAAACAAAATTGTAAATACACCACTGATATATATATATATATATATATATATATATATATATATATATATATATATATATATATACAGTGGCGGATCCAAGGGGGAGCTACAAGGGTTATAGCCCCCCCTTGATGCTCAGGTATACACTGGATAAAATGGCCTTCTATCCTGCTTTACACTGGATAAAACGGCAAAATATGTTTTTAGCCCCTCCCTTGGTCATATCCTGGATCCGCCCCTGTATATATATATATAATATTATAAATATATTTTGAAAAAGTAAAGAACATTTAATATACTTGAAGAAGAAATCAGTGAAATAACAGTTCTTTTCAAAGAAAAATAAACAATTCCGCAGATGAACAATAGTCTAGAAAGCAAAAACAGCGTAAGGATTTAACACTGTTAATTCACAAATTAATAAAATAAAAACATTCATTAACAGTCGACAGACTAAACTTTAGGTCATTTAGTGGTTAGTCACACCAAAGTCAAATGAGTTTCGTTTCACAGTATGAAACTACAATAGAGTGCCCAAAATATACGAATTCAATACTCAAACGTAAAGAAGTAGTACGTCTGCAACTATTGGTTGTAATAGAGTAGTAAGATCAAAGATAGAATCTGGTTTTTGGAAACTGAATCTATATTAAAAAACCTTTAGACCTAGTCGCCAGTTTTTGTTCTTATGCGATAAATGTTAAAACCAAAAATTCTTAATTTGAACCACTTCCAGTTTGAATACAGGGTTAACAGAGAATATGAAACCTATTCTTGGGAAGCTGAATCGATTGCAAAAACATACATTTCGATATCTCTTACAATTCTTGCTCTACAGAATTCAGAATTGAAATGGGAAGTACCAGTAAATTTCAACAATTTCTTATTTCGGTAGAGGTGTTTCGAGTTTGCGATGATATAACGTATATATACTTTTGAGACACTATGTCGGTTGCGGAAAGCTGTTTGTCTATCTATTAGCATTCATATTCTACCTAACTAACTCTATGGCCTATGGAACCCGGAGGTTCAGTACCGCGTTCACAAAAGCTCTCCACTGACTTCTATCCTTAGCTAATTGGATCCACTTTCTACTTTGTATTCCTATCTCTGCGAGATCCATCTTAATATTATCCTCCCATCTGCGCCTAGGTCTTCCTAATGGTCGTTTTCCTATGGGTCTACCAGTCAAGACTTTGAAAGCGTTTCTACTTTCTTCCATTCTAGCTACATGACCTGCCCACCTAAGCCTCCTAGACTTGACGACTCTAACAATGTTGGGTAAACCGTATAATCTATGTAGTTCCTCGTTATGAAGCTTCCGCCATTCCCCATATTCAGTAAGGATAAATGTTGATACGGGAAATGATTAATTTCGAATCTCTTCCGTTTTGAATAGAGAGTTAAGTGAGAAGATGGAACCTATACGTTGAATCGATTGCAAAAAAAAACTGCATGTCGATATCTCTTACCACTTTTATTTTATTGACAGTATCTGTCCACCGACGGAGGAACAAGCTGTTCTACAAAACTTTCGACACTTATGCATAGTATAGTTTGGAAGCGTAATAAACCTTGACGACATACGTGGAAAACTCGACGAAAACGAACATCATAGTTTATGATGAGAAAAATGGATCTTTACATGCATTTTTATTAGTTTATTCACTACATTTTGTCCTTAGTGTGTCCATATCCAAGCTGCTCTTCTACTAATGTACCCATAATTCTCATACAGTGAAGTAAATCAAAGTTCAAACACATAATCTCAAATAAATTGTTACGTACAAGCATGCAGAAATGAAAGACAGAAAGAAAATAATAACCAAGTGGTTAATTAATTACCCAGGTCCGTAGTTGCACACGTATAATTTGGTGAATCCGTGTTCTTTGTCTCGGAAATAGGAATAGCCACAGCCAACCAGAAAGGTGTCACTCCAAACAAGCTATAAAGACAAAACATTCAAATTAAACTCTTAAATAGTCTATATGAACATATACAGGAATTCTTCAATTATCTTGGGTTATAATTAGAGGCTAAAGTTTTATTTCGTTTGAAATTCGAATTATCGAGGCTGCAATACGTAGCCCACTTCCTACGCAACCAGAATTACATTTAGTTCGAGAGCTCCTCCGTGGCTAAGCGTTTAGCGTACGTGCCTTTGGGGTGAGAGACCCACGTTCGATTCCCGGCGGGAACTCATATGATTCGGATTTCATGTCAATCAGTAGGTCCACGTCTCATATAGCCTCTCTGCTGAGCGGGACGTTAAACTCAACTCAACATTTAGTTCAAGTCTCCGCTTCGTTTATATCCGCCGGCGCCTACTCACCAGCAGTGATGCCAATCCGTAGGAAAAATTCCATTTTGTGGATATTTTGACATTAATTTTTCGAATAAGAATAAAGAGAATTTTCGCCAAAATTGGCAATATATATGTGATTTATTATTTATTTGTTTCATTAACGCCCACAACATTTTCTGAGAGCAGGAAGTACGCTAATAACGCAAGAATAAACATGAAATCAATTGTCAAATTTTGTTATTTGAAAGTGCATTGTAGTACGAAAGTGATATAGGCTGGAACTTGTGAATCTCAAATAACCAGCAAGTAAATAATACTATGGATTTTTTAAAATCAAGAACGCAAGAGAGTAAAACGCAAGAGAGTAAAACGCCACACTAATAACAGTCATTTTCTAACACGTCCCACATGGAATAACTGGATAATGAAGTTTGTTTAGCAGGGTTGATATGTTTAAAACAAAATGTTTAAAACACGTGTTTAAAACATGTTTAAAACGAGGGCTGTTGTTTAATTCAGTTTGTTTTAAACGTTTTAAACAAATTGTTTTAAACGTGTTCTTTTTCGATGCTGGTTGGACATGTTTAAAACAACTAAAATATCAGATTGAAGAAGCTAATTTAATTTTCTAACAAACAACCCATCCTCCGCAGGATTTGTGCATGGAGTAAATTACAAGCAGAGTTATATTCTTATTATAAAAGCAATTACTGAACGAAATTCTGCACATCAGTGTGCGTATAACTAAACCAACAGAAATTCAAGTGAAGTATTTGAACATTTCTTAATTTCCAAGAATAACGGAGGTTAAACACACTATACACTATTCTAAGATCCAAATTCACAAATTCAAAACTTGGGTATTTTTTGATCACTATCATTTCCATAATAATGAAGAGTTCTCACATCATAAGCTAGAAGAAATGCTCTGACAAATGCAATACAACACATAGAAAAGAGCAGTGACTAGCCTACAAGGAGCAAATGACGTCTTTTAACTAAACAGTTTTCAAGATACATCTCTATCTCCAACATGGATAGGTAATAATGATTAGTGTCTACGGCATAACAATACAATTAACTCTAGACACCCGGCAGGGATTTTTAACAAAATGGTAGACTCTCACGTTCGGGGCTCTGGTGAATCCCCTAATTATCACAGAGTCATGAGTTATACACCATTGGAAAGCTTATAGACCACAAATTCCAACGAGGTAACATTCGTGAAATTCCCGCCGTATTCGTAGAAAAAGAACAGACATAAAAAAATCATTAAAAATATGAAAATGTTGACTTTGCGGGGCCCTGGCAACCCTTGCAGCCACTCTACGCTGACAAAATGATGCTAATGTGTAGGCCACATACTTGTGACAATAATGTAAGAAATGGTAGCCATTGCTGCCATTGCGTAATGAATTCGTTTTATGTAGGAAATATTTAATATATATATATATATATATATATATATATATATATATATATATATATATATATATATATATATATATATATGCGCAGAAAACATTCATTGAATTAGACATTCTCTCCCCTCCCCCACTAGTACCACGTCCATATGCAAATCATTTTTGCTGCACACATCATGAATACGAACAAGAATTATGCTTCTAGATCACTTTAGTGAAACATATCTTGTATTATATGTGACCGTCCCGAAAATAAATGTAAATTAACCAAAATTGACCCCCTCTTCCTCTATAAACAAGTACACATACAGGTTACTATCATGTAGGGGACTGCTTCATTGCTTCACATACCAATTTTTATGGATGTACCACAAAGGGGGGAGGAATACCCGCCAAAACCTGATGAAAAAATGATGAAAATTTTTTTTAAAAAAAACAACTTCATCTCCCTCTCTCGGCCGTACATACGTACCCCCTATATCCATAAAATGCAACTGACGGAAAGCTTCATCCCTCAAAAATATTTTGCCACCAAATCATCTTTCTAGCTTAATTAAGGACTGAGCTATTGATGTTTGTTGTAAAAATAAATGTAATTTACGTCTAAAAACTAAACTCCAAAAATTGGCTAACTTTGCCTCCTCCCTGCTACCCCATATAAGCAAGAAGTACAAATACACGATATTACCATGTAGTAGCCTACTTCATTGCTTCACGTAACATTTTTTATGAATCTATCCCCCAAGAGGGGGAATGGCCCCCCAAAAAACTGTTAAAAAAATAGAAAAAAAACTATATTTACCCTCCTCAAACATACATAAATTGCACACCAGCAAAGCTGCATCTTTCAGGAATAAATTGGTACCAAAACCATCTTCCAGCCTTGATTTGAGGTTCAAGACTGAGCCATTGAGGTTTAAAGCCCTGACACAGCAGTTGCGTCAATGGGCGTTTAAAGATTAAGAATGCAGATGACCAGTAGAACGTAACACAAAGAAACTAAACTACATATTCTGTGAACGGAGATCGGGAAAATCCCGATTTCTTTCTCCGGAATTGAACATTTGGGCGGATCGAGATTAGGGAAGTTCCCGAAATTTGATCTAGCGGTTGAATATAGATGGCAAGCAATACCTAAGAGTGTAAAACTGTAATATATGACTATTTAGATTATTGTTTTAAACAAAATAAACATTTTAAACATGTTTTTTTTGTTTAAAACAAAGTACTTTGTTTTAAACGTTAAAAACGTTTTAAACAAAAAAACATGTTTTAAACATAAAAAACGTTCTTTTTTATTCTTTAAAAAAATCATGTTTTTTTTCAACCCTGTTGTTTAGTCACATTACGTTCAGTAGAACATTATGGCACAAAAGCGTGATAAACATACTAAATTTAACAACAAAATATACTTGTTTCCATCAACAATTTCAATAGTATATTTTAATTAAGGGAAATACTTATTAGAAATTTAGAATACTGGAATTTACGAATAATTCACTCAAATATCTTTTTTTTTTTAAAAAGTAAGTAACGTATTCAATTTTCATATTTTGTAAACTTTGGAAATTTTGTAATTAGTATAGCGCGTGGGAAATTTAAGAGCAAAATGAGAATTTCTGCTTTTCAAGATGGGATTTTATAAGGTTGCAGATTGGCATCACTGCTCACCACTTACTGTCCACCTTTTTGCCTGAATTCCTTGAGGGTATTTATTCGTCCGTATGTACTAGTTATATGTAAATAAAGATTAAAGAAAAAACTTATTCTTATAAATTAATCCTCAATTTTTACTTAACATGTTTGCAGTTCCGTAACAAATCTGTTCGGGACCCCGCTGCAGCTATAGAGGCCTATTTGGGGTTCGCCAAATAACTGAGTTGACAGCGGTGCAGAGAAGGCTATTTGAGGGCTCAATCAGTGAGTAGGTCCCTGTACAGGAAGATATTAATTGGACCCCCAATCAGCGAGTTACATCAAAGATATAACAGTTGAAGGTAGAAGCCCCATACCAAGAGCTCTCTTAAATTAATAAATGGTTCCCCGGTTAGATCTGTGAAGCTTTCTCTTCTCGGGGCTCCTAGCTGCACCAATGGCTGGCCCCTTCTGTCTGAGAACGAGAACAGTATTGAAGAATTAAATGTGAAAACAATAAAGAAAAAACAACAAAGAAACAAAAACTATTTCCGAAACAAACCAAAGTAATGTTTAGGGCTACATCATTGAGTATATATACACCCCCTGTATATCAATATCGATTTCGTTGTCGCCTGCCAATATCGATTTCGTTGTCACTTTTCCTCTGGCATAGAAATAGAGAGGACTTTAGTATTCGTGACAATGGATTGAGATTACAGGACTAAATGTTTCAATTTCTTAACTATTTATTCTTTATTCAGTTCTTAAAGCCGAAATTACTGTAAGTGCGACTGGGTTTTTCGGGGCCCTTATGGCTGGAGCCCCGGAGCACTGCTCGGCTGTTCCTACCTAGTTAGGAAACTGCATGTTTAATACTTTTCTATTTCGTATGTAAAATTGTATTACTTAACTAGCCTGTGGCGAAATTTTTTGAAAATGTGGCATATGGCTATTTGTTTTGAATAAGGAGTTTATATACCAACTTTCATACCGCTACCATGCCTGTATTCTTAAGAGATTTCATGATATGGCTGTCTTATTATAAGAATTGTAACTCTCATCGTTTTTTTTCTTCCCACCTTTTCTCATGCCTCCTAGGGGATATATAAAGAAACACATGTTTAATTATTTTTAATTGAAAGTCTAAATTCCACATTCCATATCTCTAACCTTAAAGGGTTTCGAGAGATGGTCACCCAGTCATAACAATTGTAACCTTACCCATTTTTCCTTCCTGCCTTATTTCTTCCCTCCTAGGAGAAATAACAAACAATGCTTAATCATTTGTCTGATTATTTTAAGTGGGTTATCCATATACCAAATTTCATGTTTCTCCGTTCAAAGATTCGGAGATTTGGACATTTTTACTATAATAATTGCCACCCCTATTTCTCCCTCTTTCCTTGTCGAACTTCCAAAAATTCTCCCTTAGTGGTATTTTGCGTCACAAATCCCATGGAAAGTTAAAATTTCAAGTTATTAGGTTAAACGGTTTGGTTTGGCGTTGATCACTCAGGACTTTTATAAATAGAAATTTACTAAATCCTTAGCACTTATCACTGATTTTATACACATTATTTATCCCGATTCTCGTTAATTCGATTAATGCGCAATTTTTCGTTGTAAAACAACATGAGTGCCGACCCTGCGGGAGCCGAGTGGGTCCGGCCCCCCTCAAGTTTGCTTGAGTCTACAAATTTGTATTCAAATCTTCATCGATGAGTTGTTCACAAAGAAGTCGGCGTTTCTATAAAATAACCGCGATTATAGAGGAATTCCTGTATTAATTTAATTTATTAAAGATTTTAATTTTATTTTTAAGGTAAACTTATGGTCAATTTACAACCTTTAGAATCTGCTCGTGCACAGAAAGCAAGTCACATTTCAAAATAGAACGTAACTTGCTCAACATTTATAATACAATGAAGTGTTATGATAAATACAAATAGTGATGATTTCAGAAGACTTTCTCCGAATGGGAGGGGGCATTTAATTACACTGGGGCTGAAAAGTAGTATTACGAAAATAATATTACCCAATAGAATATATCGTCCCAGGCACGGGTAAAGGTTAATCTGAAAAGGTAGAGG
Source organism: Thermobia domestica (assembly GCF_964235325.1). Classification (NCBI taxonomy): domain Eukaryota; kingdom Metazoa; phylum Arthropoda; class Insecta; order Zygentoma; family Lepismatidae; genus Thermobia; species Thermobia domestica. The sequence goes on from NC_137455.1 coordinate 358,946,508, forward strand.
GACGCATGACGTCATGCCGTTTCCAGTAGCTATCTTTGCGCAGTATAATATTTTAGGAAGTGGAGAGACGCCAATATATTTTTGGAAGCAGGGGCGTACAACAGCGTTCCCTCACTTTTTACCCCTGGTCCCAGGGAGAATATCCCCCCTCATCGGGCCACCTCTGAAATCATCACTGATTGTTGAGCTAAACTTTACATAATAATAATAATTCATAAATTATAAATGTTTCTATTTTATGTACTTTTAAGTTGCAATACTGAGTGACAGGAGCCAGTCAGTAACGAATTCAGGGCAAAACTATGTTAAGCTATATTTAATTCTGATATTTCATAGGCCTAATTTTATGAAGGAAATAAAAGATTTTCTGTCTTCTGTAGTAAATGACAGCCAATTTACAAATATTGTTAGTGGATGAGACCAGGGCTGAAAGTGGATCTGAAAAAGTGGGGGGACGGTAGATAGTGGCATGACGCGACGCCGTTTTCCCTGTCTATCTTTGCCCTTGTAATTTTATTTAGCAACTGGGGGGATGTCGTACATACTTTTTCGAGGTAGGGGAACGACGTCCCCCCGCGTTCCCTCTCACTTTTACCCCCCTGGATGAGACGAGAAATCATGTTTTCACGTCCCGTAAATTTTGTAAAAGTATCGTCTCGTGTCGATTCTCGAAAGAATTGTTCCTCGTCTCGTCTCGATACTCGTAAAACTTTGCTCGTCTCCTTTTGTAAAAATTTCATCTAGAAGTTCTTCATAATTCCTCCGCGACACCAGAGTTGCACGAAGAGCGTGGTAATAACATTTAAATCACATTTATTATTGAAGTATAGGCTATTGCGTGAGCACTAGTGTATTTTTAAGCGTTAATAAATGCTCTTCATTGTGTTCGTACAATCACTTTATCTATTTATACTTTTTATACATATTATGAATCATATAATAATAAAACAATATTTGAGATATAAGACTTACATTTACTCTTAAAATGTCTCGTCTTGTCACGAGAACGAGATGAGAATTGTCATGTATCTCGTCTTGTAGGTAACACTAATTGTTAATACAGGGTCATTAAAAAAAAAAAAAAATTCAGGGATTTCATTTGGATCTAGAATTTCTAACTGGTCTGATTTTCATGCGATTTATGGCAAATATCAAGGAAGGATGGGAGATTGATGGGGCTATGTTTACTGGTTTAAATTCATCTGCGATAATATCGAACACGTCTCCAGAAAAACAGTAAATGTTCGCCAGTGTGCCTTACAATTGGAATGAGGTGCGGTGCGGTGTGAAGATTTGAGTTTTCTTCATTAAATGGCAACCTCGCCAAGGTCAATAAGAAACAGGAAACTGGAAATTGTGCTATACAGTTCTGTGCTACTGTATGAGTATGATCAGAACACAGTGAGAATCAGGGGTGCCCATCCCCCCCAAACCTGATGGCGCACTCCCCCCTAAAACTAATAATCTCTTCCCTCCTCAAAACTCAAGTCCTCTAAAAACAATTGCCCAGTGTAGCAGTAGTTTTTATAGTACTAGTAATTGTTATTTTTGTTGTTTTTATTTCCTATAGTAGTATTATAGAATGCTTGTAGTACTAGTAGGGGCAGTAATAATTATAAAAATGGCATTACTTTTATTAGTAGTCTTGGTAGTGTACAATGCTAAATATGTTCTATAGGGATATTGAAGGGTATAAAAACTTCTATACATTGTGTATGGCACAGGTATTCTTTTTTTACAATTAGTAGTATTATTTTTTTCTTTACAAAATATTGATATAATTCCCTTGTACATGAAAAGTAAAACGCAAGTTACAAGTTATTGAGTTTGATACCAAAAGAAAATGTTATCCTCGAAATTAGCCTACAAAAAGAAGTAATATAAAAAAACATTCCTGTAAAAGAGCCAAGTACGAGTGGCCTTAAAAAGAATTGAAATCACAAAAATAGGCGCCAAGTTCTGGTGGACAACAGTTACAAACACTCACTGGCTCACTTCAAATTTAGATTTGAAACTTGGCTGTTGTCTATATGGTTACTACTAGCTCAAAATTATGTCAAACTACTTTATAATTTTCAACAGACAACATAGGCAAGTTTCAAATCTAAATTTGAAAGTGATTCCTTGAGTGTTTGTAACTGTTGTTCATCAGCAGAACTTGGCGCTCATTTTTGTGATTTCACTTCTTTTTAAGGCCGCTCATACTTTTTTTTTTTTTTTTTTTTACAGGAATGATTTTGTTGGATTAAATTATTATTGGTCCGCAGTACTTCATTCATCGAGTATCGAAGCAGGGGGTACGGGGGTTCACCCCGGAAAATTTTTGAAAATTAGCTTCTTAAAATCGTGTTTTAATGCTATTCCGACAGTAAATTTGCTAGTTCAAAAGTAGAGTAAAATCCCCCCCAAAATTTTTCTCAATGGCGCAGCTTGCGCCATACATCCCCCCTGTGGGTGACCCTGGTGAGAATAATGTACTCTTTGGAGCACCATGAGTTTATCATTAAAAGTTTTTGGAGAACGGAATCTGTTGTTGTTACGCAAAGGACATTTAGAAACAAATTTGCTTCACGTTCTGCCCCAGACAGGAACATAATGTGGTCGCTAGTAAATAAATTGGAAGAAACAGGATCGCTTCTGAGTGAGGCAGGGAAGCATCTGACCCCACAGGCAGGTGTTGTGGGAGATGTCAATTATTGACTTCTTAGGTCACCCAAGAAATCTTTCCGTCGTTAGTCGCAAAAAACAAAAAAACAACGCTATAGCTATTCTACATGTGATTTATGGGTGTTACCACTAACACTTAATTTGTATTCTCACTAACACTTAATTTGAATTCTGTAATTTCACTTCAAAAATCAAAAACCTCATTCCAATTCTAAGGTACAGTGGCGAATATTTGCTGTTTTTCTTTAGACGTGGTCGATATTACCGCGGATGAATTTAAACCAGTAAACATAGTTCCATAAATCTCCCATTCTTCCTTGATCATTTGTCATAAACCGCATGAAAATCGGACTTCAGTTAGAATCCTAGACGCAAATGAAATACATGAGTTTTTTAAAATCTCCCTGTATATCATATACGTAGCACATTATCCACTATTTTCAAGATATTATCCGCTTTTGCGAAAATGAACAAAATACTGATCTCCAAGACTACTACTATGAATATAGCCAGTTCTCGGTTTCGAATCTCTACTCATGAAAGAAGAATACTTAACGGTTTGAGTGCATACGCCATTTGTTCTTTTTAACCGATTGTAAGAAATTATTATTATTATCATTTTAAAATGAATTGGAGTCGCCCACGGACAATAAAGTGCTATTCTACGGGTTAAAATAAGCGAATATGCTATACAATTGTATACCCTGCGAGGTCCCCTTCAGCTCCTATGGGGAATCAAAAATTTCACTATGTGGCAACGTTACAGATTAACCTGGAGCCATTAGCATTGCTCTACTAAACCATCAAGTAGAGTTAAATTGATTTTGACGCTAATTGGTGCTGCTAGTGTCAATGCCTACCAGAGTAAATGGATGTTATATGAGTAATGACATGGCAGCCATTTTGTGGATAGGGATTTTTATATCTATGCACGAGGTATAGAAATCTTTTTCTTCCTTCCTTTCAAATTTCTTAAATCCTTTCTTCCTTTTTGTCATAATAATTCACAGAGAAATGGAGCAGAAAAATCCACTGTTGAAGAGCATGTCAGTTTGCGGAGATATATAAATCCACAACTTTAAATAATATCTTCACAGTTGTTGAACTTAATTTTTCTGCTCTGTCATATAAAGCTAGATCAGCGTAGAATGAGTATAATTCAGCATACATATATAATTAAAGAATACGTTTCCTTAAAAACCCTTTTTACTATTAGCGACTTTCTACGCTTATTACGTATTCTTTTGGAAATGAATTTTTCTTGGCCCATTGCGTAGTGTTGGAACCTGAGTCTGACAAGGCAGACGAGTAGCAGAGATGATCAATGTGGCGTGAACGGGCAGATTATTTGAGATCAACGTCTCCTGTGACTTTTGAGGAAGTGCACAGTATCGGATTATGAATATTGTAGTGGTGCTCTTATGGAAGATTAGATAGTAGATCTAATCTCCGTGCAGATTTACATTAGGTCGTTAAATTTAAAAGAAAATTATCATTTTCCTTGCTTTCTACTGTGCCATGAGAGCAAAAGAGATCCACCAACGCATGGTACATTAAAGTACAATTGGGTAAAGTAGGTTGCGGCAGGTTAGGTTAGTAGAGTATGTTATGTTAGTAGAGTAAGTTAAATTAGCTGAATAGGGTGAATTAGCTTCTTAGAGTAAATTATGTTAGGTTAGTGTAGAATAGTTTACGTAGGTAGTGTAAAAATTAGGAGGTTAGGTTGTTAGTAGAATAGGTAAGTTAGGTTAGTAGAGTAGGTTAGTTTACGTTAGTAGGGTTGGTTAAGTTAGATTAATAGAGTAGCTTAGGTTAGTAAAGAGGAATAGGTTAGGTTAGGTTAGTAGAGTAGGAAGCGGTAGGTTAGGTTAGCGTTTGTCTGTGTATTTACAAGTACTTTAATGTTGATTTTGCAGTGAAACGAGTTCCCGTGGCATTTATAGTATTACGACAATAGTAACGCTACACTTGTAAATATAAATTATAGCTTCTCTACATTGTGTACAAATATTCCTACAATATATAATAAAATCTAATATATCTCCCTTTTATGTGCACTTACTCATTTTATTCTCCCTATAGCATTAAGTATGGTTTTAAGTTAGTAATCCCTACACTTGTAAATAGAAAATAGAGTTATACTACGATGTGTAGTAATACTCTGCCAACGGAAATTGATGTCTAATATAGTCCTCTTTCATATACAGGCAATCATTTTAAGCGTAAAATTACCTTTTTTCAAGTGACGATTTGCATCTGCATGAAATTTTTTCCCAGAAATGTTCTTTTTGTTGTTTACGCAAGCAGATTATGGATAGTGGAAAAGGTGCATGTAAACAAAATCATTTTTGTAAAGAGTCTTTGCAGGTACATATAGTATGTGTTTTAAGATTGACATAAGCTATCTAGCATTATCTGTGGCGTACTGTGTAAATAATATTATACTATTTGAGTGCTTAGAGATCTTTTTTTTTCCAGAATGGAGGCTCTGAGAAATATCTTACATACGAAGGAATACAATAATTTAATTTATAGAAAAGATTAAAAAAGTCAACTAATCTGACCAAAAATAACAATTTTATTTTCATCTTCAGTGTCTTGTGTACATATTTCAGAAATTACTATAGCCTGTGATGACAGCCATTTTGGGGGTACTGGTAATATGTTTCCGATTCTTTGATTGGTAGTTAGTTTGTTTCGTAATTTTTCATTGTTCAATTTTCTTTCCCATAAGAAAGAACGGGGTGTCGTTACTCATATCCAGTGGCGTAGCACACTTTTGCGGGCCCCCCGCAAAGTATAGAGAAGGGGCCCTAGTTGTAAAGCCGACAGAAGGTTGAAGTTCTACTTCTTTCAATCTTTATTCATCGCAAGACTTCCGGGCCCCCCCGCACTGCGGGGCTTGCGGGGGCAGCTGCTACGCCACTGCTCATATGTTTACTTTGCCTCTATCGACTTAAAATGCCATTTGGAAAGAACTTGTGTAATTATTTGATGGACTGTTAAATCTACTCTATGGTTCTTTATTTGTGACGTTGCTACATAGTTTCAGATGAGGACCCAAAAGGTGTGCAATTATATACGTTTTTCACTTTATCTTGACCTATAGGATAGTGCTTTGTAGTCCGTGGGCACCATTTTTATAACATTCGATATATATGTCTCAAGAAAGATTTCACAGTTATTGAGCACCCCTAATTTTTGGAATACGCGACACTTTTGAGTACGAATTAAAATCAGAAAAATCAGAACATGTTCTAACTTTGCCGAATGCAACCTGCATATAAAAAGTCCCAAATCTCTATTAAGTGCGTTCGATTTCCTTAAAATTCACTGATAATGCATATTATTACGTAATTAGCAATCTTATGTTGTATTTGCATCTAAAAAAGTATTATGTTCCAAATAAAAGTATCTTGATTGTAACCAGTAGTAATAATACAGCTACTTATGAATAGTAAACGAAAATGAGTTAGTGTATATTTATTCTTGAGTTTTACGTCCCATGATTGTGGCGCTTTAGACTAAATGTGTTCGTTCCATCTTTGTCCCATTTCAATGTTCAGAAAAGGAAATCAGTTTCGAACAGTGATGCCAACCCTTGGAAAAATCCCATATTGTGGGATTTTTTGACAATGATTTTTCGAAATGGGATATATGGAATTTTCGTACAAATTAGCAGAATTTGTGGAATTTTTCATAATTACATCTCTTCCATTGACGCCAACAAACTGTCTATGATCCTAGTAGTAGACAAATGAGTATTCAGTAGACTTGAAATTAATGCTAATTGGCAAATGTTGTTACTATAAAACATACTGTATGCTAGTGTTAAAGTGATTTATGCAATGACTGGCGAATCTAAAAAAGAAATGCCAAGGAACGTTAATCGTACGCTTGTATTTTTTAAAAATGAGAGAAAGAACAGAATTAACCCAAGAAAATGAAACGAGTAACGTTCAACTTCCAAATCGTTCCATACGAAATGACTGAAGAATGAAGATTGTCTAAGTTTTATTATGTTCAGTAGAAGATTATGGCACAAAAACTTGATGGAAATACTAAACTCACAACTAAATTATTTATTTTTATCAGCATTTTCAATTGTCTCTTTCAATTAAGGAAAATATTTGTTTATAAACTGTTTGATAAACGTAGTTAATCAGATTTTTAAAATTAATTCACTCATATATTGAAGATCATGACTGATATACACTAATTTCACTGTTCATGTTTTCTAAGTTTAGAAAATTTGTTTTTAAAGCCTGTGACAAACATCTTGGCATTTCAGCTAAACGAATAAAACGCAAGCTCTGACGCGATGTTGCCGAGTGCTAAGGGGTGTGGCTATGGCTAAACAGACGAACTACAGCGTGATTAGGTGGCAAAGGATAGATGTGGATGTGTACAAAATAAACGTGGCAATATCGCTGGACTCTCATTTGCTAGCAGCATTTAAAGGGAACTTGGAGCGCCGCCTTCAAATGCCAAGATGTTTGTCACGCCATTCAGTATAACGTGGGAAATTCAAGAGCAAAATGGGAATTTCTTCCTCTCGAGATTTGTTTAAAAATAACATTTCGGGTTGGCATCACTGGTTTCGAGATTGTTTACCACAGCTATAGTGGGCAATTCCCACTGGTCTTTATTTCGTGTTGTGGCCAGTCTGTTAAAATTCAAGCATTTCGATAATTGGAAATTTTGAACAATTTAATAAAAATCCAAATGACAAATACTTTAACTAAATAATTGTGACTACGACCAAGGGCGCCCATCAAGGGGGGCAAGGTGAGGCGCTTGTCCCCTAGAAAAAATTGTACTTCAGAATATCGAAAACCCAATAGAATTTTTACATTAGTTACAGCAAAATTTGAAACTATATTTCAAACGTCGCTTATACTTGCCCCCCCTTGGAAACTACAACATGGGCACCCTTGACTACGACACAGTTTGAAGAACAGACAACTTGATGTCTTGAAATGCTTTACATTAAAAGTTCCTTACCTGGGAATAGTGCCCTGTGCGATGACTAAAACGATAATGTTCTACGTCGTTCCTTCTGAAGCCATACCTCATAACTTCATCAAACCAGTCTTCTATTTGTCGACGAAAATCAGGGCCTGGACCAGCAGGACTTGGGTCTCCATACGTCCACGTAACTGCTACGTTTTGGCCAACAGTAAACCTTGCTACGTTAAAAAACAAAAAGAATAGATAAAATCATTATATAGGTATATGTAATTACTGCCTAACAATAAATAACGAGCTTATATTCAAAAGAAAACATTTCCACAATTCCGTTAACCATTTCCACATACACTTCTTTCATCGCTCAGAAGCTGAAAACAGACACACTGGATATTACAATGTAATTATTGTTTATACTGCATTTATATCTTCTATTTATTCAAGTATGGAAAGTAATCGTAGTTGGAAAAGAAGAGTGCTTAATTGCCTTCTTGCCTCCCTATACGTACGCCCATGAACATAACTGAATTGCTTCAAAGGCACTAAGAACATAAGTTTAAATCTTTTGATGCAAGTGATATATTACTTTCTGAATAGTTTTGGCGGATATATTACTTGTAATTCAACACTAAACTTCTATGGTTAAAATGTGTGATGAAGTTCGTTAGAAGTAATAAAGAAATGACATTTAGCACAAATCCATAAAACCATGCGTGTACGTGATAAAAACGTTAAATGAACTTCGTTTAATGTTCGCGTGAGGATAGCAATTATAAGAAACGAAGTAATACATGCACAGGAATATGTATTACAAACACGCTTCCAGAGTTCATGAAACGCCCATATGATTCCTTATTTACTCAATATTATTGCATAGAATGAGTTTAAATGTTTATATTTATACAGGGTGATTATACATGATTCTTCAAGTTTGAAAAAAGCTGGATTGCAAATTTATAAAACATACAATAACGACAGAATGTAATAACGACGACGGATAACACATAATCCCGGTGGGGACACTCGGTCGAGAAAGTGTAGAAGCTTTTTCAGACCAGCCCTTCTGAGTGAGATTTTCCTGGGTTTCCTCATTCACACCAGGCAAATGTCGGGATCGTACCTAGCGTACAGGTTCCAGGCCGCTTCCTTCTTTCCCTAAGCCTTTCTTCCTTCCCTTTCCTCGGATAGTGCGATCTCCGAGGGAAGTCATCCATCATAACGTGACTGGCTAAAATGGCCATAGATGCCGAAAGCCCAGAATTCTAGTTCCTAATTCCCCGAATTATACGGAAAAAGGGGGTAATGACACGCGTTCTTTTTTTTTTAATTGCTCAGAACAGCAATGAGAGAGCACCATGGAATCTAATGAATAGTGCTGTACATACCTACGTATGTTTACTATGAAATAACTCAACTATTGCGTAATTACTCTCCGTTATAAGATAGCAGACGGAAATTTGAAACCTTACCCTGAGTTGCAGTTACCCTGCATCCCAGTTGAGGGTAATAGCACGCAACAGTTGAGTTCTTAGTTAAATTCTTTTTAACTAGAACTTCCATATGATGATATTCCCTAAACCTATGTGCTCTCTTCGCTCTTCTTATTGCAGAGGAGCCTTACGACGCATTGCTGTTAGAATTTCTGAGCTTTGGTGCTTTCCCTTCTGTTTCACTGACGATGGTTTTTGCCTAGGAATTGAAGAAATTGCTGTTAACGGGACTATTGTGGAGAATTTTTCGGACTTGGTGTCTTCCCTTGATGTTCCAGCGACTGACAGTTCAGAAACGTCACTAAATTTTTGTTTCGTCGAGTCCATTGTATCATGAGAAAGGTCTGCTTCCATATTCTCCTCAGTCTGACTACAGCACTGATCACTTGCAGCAAAATCAGCATCTTAATCACACGCACTCTTGTGCTCATGCGTGCTATTACCCCAAATCAGGACATCTTGATTTTTTTGTTCTTGACTGGCATGCGAAAATATTATAACAAAATACTAACCATATATTCATTCTAAATTGACTATTCGTATATATTGACTACAAAAATACCGTACCCTAGAAGTAAGTTTGAACCTAAAGAAAACTTGAAGTTTTTGAAGAAAAACAAATATTTTCAATATATGGTCATACTCCGCAGTAAGTTCTCTGGAGCACTCTCCGACTCAAGAGAGGTTCGTTAGGCACGTTGTTGGTAGGGTTGAGCACCATGCAGACCTCTCCTTCTTCTACTTCTTTGTAAACAGGGATACGTGCAATTATACACAGTGTGTCGTTACCCCGTTTTCCCCTACATGAAAATATACAGAAACTAGTCGCATTTCAGACATGTTGTTTCAAATTTTGCTGTAGCTTCCTCTCGTCAGCCGACACATATCTATGCAATAGTTTAATTTGGCTCCTTCATATATACTTGCGAAGCGATTTACGACATCGCAATTTATAACTTTTGTATCACATTTTCGGAAGTAAAGGAAATTATCTACGAATTTTACTGTTTTACATGGATATGAAATAACATATATAAAACATTTTTATATATAAAAAATGCATATGTTGTCACTCTACAGACTGCTTGAGATGATAGCTAGTTTAGAATGTGCTCATATGGAGTTTTTAAATCTATTTTTAATGGCAAAAGTAATATACAATAACTTAATCCGCGCAAGTGTTAATTTCCTAACGCACATTGTAGTTTAATAAAATGAAATGAAATTTTTTCAGTTTTACGTCCCACCATTATGCTGGCTAGGCTAAAAATGAAATGGCGGAATGAAGAAAGTGGGAGAAACGGGAGAACCCCGGGGAAACCCACGTACACGGTGTTTGTTCACTACAAAGTTCACTTGGCGGAAGTAGGGTTTGAACCCGGGACCCCATGCACCAGAGGTGAACGGTCTACTACTGAGCATCCACGGCCCCTGTAGATTACTATTACCTGGGTCAATTTCATTATTCCATTTTTTTCAAGTCATAAACTAAATACTAATTTTCTTTCGTAATTTCAATGGAAACCAAGATGAAATAGCAAAAGAACATTTCTTGGTCAACACTCTATAGATACGTCGTATGAATTACTTGCCAGAGCGTTAGACAACAGACCCGTTTTTACTAGTTATCTAATTTCTAAAAAGTAAGCTGAGGTCTTGCATTTCTAAAGACTATTGAGACACTTTATTTTCATTATGTTATAAAATATCGAAGGTAACCTTGTTTCTTTATCGTTAATTCTACAATCAGTCTCAAGTAATATATTCTTTAATATATACGGTGTTTCAAAACAACACCGACAACGTTTGGGAGGTGATTCTTGACACCAAAATAAGAGAAAAAAGTATAGACCAACCTAGGTACAGAAATCCATCACTTCGGAGTTATAGGCAGGCCCGTATCCAGGGGGGCCTAGGGGGGCCGGCCCCCTAAATTTTTACTGGCCCCCTCTAAAATTTTCACGGTGGACTTGCAAATGAACTTTAATATGGGATGAACTAATATTTTTGAATCGGGCCCCCCTAACTTCCACCGGGCCCCCCCTATATTTTCGGGCTGGCTACGGGCCTGGTTATAGGCTGCCGAAAACACGAAAAAAAAGAACTTTAAAGGTCCATAGCTCCAATAACACGGGATCTACCGTAGTCTGGTCAAGACTTCACTTAAGAATTAGTATGTGCCCTATCCAAATATCCAAGTTTCAGAATCCTGTAGCACTTCCGCAACAATTTTTATAGTCTAAAGGTAGTTGGTGAATACTTCAAATTGTATGCCTGTAGCCAAACTCCCTCTATAAAAATTGTTGCGTGAGTACCTTAGGATTCTGAAACATGTATTTTTGGATAGCTCACATATTAGTTTCTAAGTGAAGTCTTGACGCGACTATGGTAGGTCCCGTAGTTTTGGACCTATGGATCTTTAAAAGTTCATTTTTTTTCATGTTTTCGGCAGCCCTAATTCCGAAAGGAAGCATTTGTGCAACCAGGCTGGTCTATATTTTTTGTCTTACCTTGATGTCGGGAATCACCTCCCAAACGTTCTTGGTGTTGTTTTGAAACACCCTGTATAGTGCGTTAGAATGTGTTACGGAGAACCACAAAAGAATCTAAAGGAAAATGTAGCATTTTTTCTGAGGAGAATTACCACAAATATATGCGATATTGAAGAAGAAATCTTTTCTTTTGGAGAAAAGACTATGGTATGCTGTCTTGTTGTAAAAATACCTCTCTATCACTTAGAGACGCATCGCATATTATGATACAAATTTTCGTTTGTATCTTAAGAATTCAACAAAGAAGCATTCAACAAGAAATGATCATTCTTAACTAACAGGCTTAATATTGTATGAAGGAAGAAGCTGGTGAACTGTTATATATGGAGTATTGGACCGTATGGTTCAGACTTGGATAATACGGAAGTTAGAGAAGAAATATTTAGAGAGCTTTGAAATATGGTAGTACAGGAAGATGGAGAAGACAAAATGGATAGAAAGAATAACAAGTGAAGATGTTTTGAAACGGATAGGAGAGAAGAGAAAGCTTCAAGCCAGCATTCTTCGTAGGAAGGTCAATTGGATTGGACACATCTTGCGAAGAAATTGTCTTCTTCATATTGCCATAGAAGGAAAGATGGAAGGAAAGAGAAGGATAAGAAGAAGAAGAACACAACTGATCGATGAGTGAAAAATAGAAGAAAATATTTGGAGTTGAAAGAGTGTTCGAGAAACGTGGAAGAAACATTTCCAACCCCAAACCTAAAATTGAAAAAAATAAAATAAAATAAAATAAAGATAATTTGTCCCTGCTAAAAGGCAAAATACTTAATAGTAATAATAATAGCAATTCTGTGATTTTGTGTAGCAAACTAAGACACAATACCGCTTTTAAAACGCTGATTTTGAGGAGAGAGAGAGACTATAAACTATTTGTTCATGTTTAATTCAACATGGTTTATTTCGAGAATATCAAGACGTGATCAAGACTTGGCCTTCGAGACTGAGATAGCTATTAGTCAATCGAGACGAGACGAAGAATGCATGAAGTGTCGTCCCCTCTTGTCTCGATATCATCCCTAGTGTGCCTTCAAAAATATTCCCCCTGATGCACTATTCCTGTAGGAGTAATTGTGGATATCATCCTTGTTTGATAGACTATCCGCAATGCTGTTGAGATTAGCGGGTTAGTATAAGGATCAGGATGCAAAATACTAGTATGTCCGTGAAATAAGTTGTAACGAAATGACTTTGTACTCGACAAAAGTAAAGACTTAAGTATTTTTCTATTTTCAATACTTAAAATATAGGCTACTTAAATTATCTTGAGATAAAACGTTGTATTTAAGCTTAGACTTGGTAAAATTTAGCTTGTGAAGGACTTTAATTTACCAAAGAAACAAACCAAAATTCTTTACGTGGCAAACACTGCTATATTGCTACTTGTTACCGATCTAACTTCCGTTGAGAGTCTGCCGCTGAATTACTTATATTAATGCCTTACTCCAAGGGAGAATTCTAGATTTTTAGCAAATAATCACGAAGTAGGCATTGATTTAGCCTTCTGCGGCGAGTATACTGTAAATGCACTTATTCCAACGTTTTAATCTATTCTATATATATCAAAATGAAAATGACTATGTTTGTGACTTAATAGACTAACACTTGAACCACCCAACTACCCGACTCGATCAAACATTCAGTATAGGGGATGAGGTTTGGGTTTGGAATAGTTTTCATTATTTCATTTTTTGGTGCTACGTACTTAGGGAAGGGATATACGGTGTATATTTGAATACACCATTTGAATATATATTTGAATATATATTTGAACCCATTTGAATACACTGAAAACAACGCAATGTCCGTACCTCATCATGTCAAATGGGTTCTGAAGGTGACCTGTGACCTTCATTTGACAGTGACTTCTAACCAGTGACAGTGACAGTGACAGTGACACTCGATTGACGCATATTTGGTCGGCTTGTGACATAGAATCATACCATACAGCTTTTTCTTTGTTATTACTTCGATTTACTTTTTTTCGGGCTCTTTCAGCATTTACCACTGCAATCCCATAAGGAAAAAATCGAAATTTGACCTTTGACCCTATATCTCTTCAATCTTTAGTACAAGCGACATGTTTCTAAGGCGAAACAAAACTTCGTCTAAAGTTGCACCAAATTGCACGGCGGCTTTACCTCATACCACTTTTGCACAGTGAACAAATGAAATTGACATACGAATTAATCAACCCTCTGTATATATATGGTATAAATGGTATAAATTATGGTATAAATGGTCGATAATGACCGATATTAGTGTCGAATTCATAGTTTTTGGGGTCGCTGAGGTGAACAATGACAGTTCCGATGTCTAAATCCACATTTCGCTTCGCAACTTGGGGAGGGAGAGGGGGAAAGATTTAAAAAAAAATGATCTATATTAGAGCCGAATCCATAGTTCTTAGGATCGCTGAGATGAATAGTGACACTCCGATGTCGTTTAAACCAAATCCAACCCTAATAGTAATATTTAATTTTTATTTATATAGATTTCTTATTATTTCTGATTTGTCATTATGTTTTATTTGTTTCTATAGATTTGAGAACGCTTCAGTAATAGAACAAAGTGGCTGATGCTATTAAGTTTATATTTACGCAGTAATGTTTATTTCTCGGCAGAGGGATTTTCTCGTCGAACTCCTCCCTGAATTTAACATTGTTCTATCTTATTTTTGCGAGAATGCTTCCGTGTGCATATGAACAAACAGTCATATCAATTCGTACTGATAATAATTTAAAAAGTTTTTGTGGCTACTTCCTGAATTGACGATCTTTCTTCCTTACTACAAAAGAACCTTAAACTCCCATAATTATCATTAAGATGATACTGTTTCCATCCTGTAAGGCTCAAGTGAACGTTGAAGAACACGTCCCCGAGAATTTCTTCATATTCTAGCCAGCACGTGACTCGGAATTCAATCACGGTTCTTCAGGGGTGTTCGTCGATGTTGAGAATTTTCGTGTCGGCCCCCTGGCGTTCAGCTCTGGAAGTACGAGGTTATTCGAAAGGCACGTTGCGCTTGTAAATCACGATGCGTCCTCTGGACGTGAATTGTATACTTAGAAGGCAGAGTTTGACAGCTAGCACCGCCAAACGATGTAACAACAAAATTATTACATAAAGAACATCAGTTCAGGGCTTCATCACTAAAGTTGGCTCAAAGCTGAACAGTACATTTGTTCATCTTAAGAACAATCATGACTTTTAACGTTGGAAAATAACTGTAAATCAAAATATATGCATTGTGAAGTAGTGTAATTTTTTGTATATTTTTTCTTTTCACTTTCAGTTACGAATTTTATTCGATTATCTTTATTTTCAACTCCAGCTGCTTTCTACTATTGCTACAACTGTAAGAAAACGAAAAATGAAATGAAATGAAAACTTCCAGGTTAACGTCCCACGAGTATGTCTTTTAGGTTAAGAGTCTTCATCCCGGCGAAATTAAAATACCGCTAATTTTACAGTAATTATGTGATATCTTCAAATAGATAAAAGGTAATTGAAATATGGAACAAGAGCGCCTTGGACAATATTATTTTGCGTGAGGTACCGTTATCACAAGTCACCTAGTGGCTTTATGTTTTCAGCTGTTTAGAAACGCGAAAATTAATGCCAATGTTCAAAATGGCTCGAAATCGAAAGCAGATAAGTGAGTCGTGATAACGGCTTCTCATGTAAAATGATATTGTCTACGGCGCTCTTGTTCCGCATTTCGATTATATTTTATCTATTTGAAGATACCACATAATTACTGTAAAATTAGCGGTATTTTAATTTCGCCGGGATGAAGGCTCTTAAGGAAAACGGATGATTAAGGCAAGCGATTGATGATGGAAGCAGGCCCGTATCCAGGGGGTCTAGGGGGGGCCGGCCCCCCTAAATATTTATTGGCCCCCTCTAAAATTTTTCATTGTAGGTTTGCAAATGAACTATAATATGGGATGAACTAATATTTTTGGATCGGGCCCCCCTAGCTTCCACCGGGCCCCCCTACATTTTCGGGTTGGCTACGGGCCTGGATGGAAGAATTGGTGGAATGAAATGTGGGAGGCAACAGGAGTACCCCCAAGAAAAGCCACTGATACGATGCTGTTCAGCACAAACTTACTTGGCCGGGAATCGAACGAAGGACCCCATACACCAGAAGTAAGCTTCCTACCACTGAGCCACCGTGTTCCCCTTAGAACACAACGAAATAAAATTTTTGATTTAATGTCTCATGATTATTTCCTTTATGCTAAGGGAGCCAGATGATTATTATTGAGAGTGAATAGTTATAAGTGAATTGTTGTTATTGAGAGTGAATAGTTATAAGTGAATTGTTGTTATTGAGAGTGAATAGTTATAAGAGAATTGTTGTTATTGAGAGTGATTAGTTATAAGTGAATTGTTGTTATTGAGAGTGAATAGCTATAAGTGAATTGTTGTTATTGAGAGTGAATAGTTATAAGAGAATTGTTGTTATTGAGAGTGAATAGTTATAAGTGAATTGGTGTTATTGAGAGTGAATAGTTATAAGAGAATTGTTGTTATTGAGAGTGAATAGTTATAAGTGAATTGTTGTTATTGAGAGTGAATAGTTATAAGTGAATTGTTGGAATGAGAAAGTGGGTGAAACGGGAGAACCTGGAGGAAACTTTCGGATATGATGTCAACCTAAAAGTCACATGGCCGGGGATCAAACTAGGGACCTTTAGCACCAAAGATCAGCGCTCTACCACCGAGCAACCATGTTTTCCAGTAGAAGAAGGTAGTTTGTTCTTTAAAACAGACGTTCTTATGGTATTCTTTCTGAAACCATATTCAACATTGTCTTGTACCCTTTGTGATCAACGCGTGCTTTCTGTAAGCGCTTCGTTCTAGCTTCCACTCGTGCAGGAAGTGCATTTGCATCGAATCAGTATCGTGCCGTGGAAAATCAGCGCCCGGGCGAGAGTATACGGCGGCGTGTCCCCGTACATAAGAGTGAGGTCGACAGACCGGCCACGAAGAGCCACCATGGCTGGCGCAAAGCACAAGAAAATGTTCAAAAATAAAGCCTGTTTTCCTTGATTTTGAGCACTTTTTATTACTTTTTTCCATCCATTTTATATATATATATATATATATATCTTTTCTTTTTCCTCCCGGATTTTGCGCTCCCTTACTTCGGCGCCCGGGGCTGTAGACCCCGCTCGCCCCCCCGGGCACGGTATTGCATCGAATACAAACCGAAGCAGTGGTTCGGATTCCACAGTAGTAGGATCTGTCTCAAATAGCCTCTGCGCTGAAAAGAAACATCAAACTCTAATAAATCAGAGGTTCTCTCGTGGCTATCTGGCTAGCATACGCATCTTCGGTGCGGGAGGCCCGGTACCAGGTCATGTGCTTCGGATCTTACGTTTAACTGTTGGTCCGCGTCTCACGTAGCCTCGCTGCTGAAAGGAACGTTAAACCCCAAAACCATCCTCATTCAATAAATTAAATCTAATGTCGTATAGTTAATATATATAAGTGTCTTTGATTTCTTATTTTACTTCCGCTTGCTGAGAAATTCAGACATTTTCACTTCGAGAAGCACGAAAATAAACCCGTTAGTGGAATAATATATTTTTCCTGTAAGTATATTCTTGCTTCTAGATAGTCTAATTCAAATGTTCAAAATTAACTGGAAAGTAATTTGATCCTCCTGGAGTGAGGGAGGGAGGAGGACCAGAATTAGAACTACTCTCATGGTTTACCTGAATTTATCCCTGTTTCTGATGTGAATCTATACCACTATCGCTTCAAGAGACTCTGTCTGCAGTCCTTTCTTCCTATTCATCTACAACAATGTAATGTTTCTCTATTTTCAATTTTTTTCATGCTGTACAGATTTCTGATAAAAACAATATGTTCAGTTAGTTGGCGAAACTGTCACAAGCAACCGAAAAGCATAATACCAATTTAGACATATGTTGGTACCTTGAACATGGTTGTGGTTGTCTAAGGGTCCGGAAGAAACTAATTTTAAAAGCATAATAAAGCATAATTTTAGAAAGTAAAGCATAAAGCACAATTTAAAATATATAGACCTCTTGGAAAATTCTGCTTAACTGCAAGTTTAACATACTGTATTAATATTTTTTAAAACTAATATTTAGAATACAAAATCATTGAGAACATAACAATGCAACAATGAAAAGCTTATTTTTTATTTTTGTAAACATTTCGGTGTAATACTTTCATGTGCAGAAAAGAAAAAAGAAAAAGAAGAAAACTTTCCGCCAACAATGAATAGTATACTAGAACTCTACACTATATTGTTGTGTACCTCTTGAACTTGAATACTTTCTGTACTTTTTGGTGGCATCTTTCACTTTCCCTTTCTGTATATACTGTATGCACCTCTAAGGCGCACACAAGTGATTATAAAAACTGACTCGACTAAATCATATCTGTTTACAGTGCATTAAGTAGAAAGTTTACTGAATATGAAAGAAACTCGTTGAATAAAATATTAATAAGTAGTTTAAAATATTTAGAATATTTATGCCCGGTTGCACCAACCGAAGATTAAGATCGGATAAGATAATCCATTGATTATTTTTATCTTTGGATAAGAATCTTACATCGTTGCACCAACAGTTTGTGAGGTGCACCAACAGTTTGCATTAATCGTGTATAATGCATATAATGTATAGTAAATATTATATGCATTATACACGATTAATGCAAAACAATGATTGAAATTAACAATAAAGCATAATAAAGCATAATTTGGAAAAAAATAAAGCATAATTACACAAAAATAAAGCATAGTGTGGGTTACTCTAGTTATTATTTTTATAATAAACATTGCTTTGTTGAGTGGTTTGTCTTCTAGTTCTTCTTATTTAAGATAGGAAAGCTCACATGAAACCAGTTAGTTCTTTTGGTTTCATTTTGCAGGTATTAATACGATATTTCTCCTTTTTAAAAATAATCTTGCAATTGCGATACTATCGTATGTAGTTGTGAGTGGTGTTTTCGTTTTTCTGCTGCGAGTGTTCCAGCAGGAAAACGAAATAAAAACTATTGACATAATCTCACAGAAAAAAAAGTACATAAGATTAAGTCTGGAGAACGAGTAGGCCAAGAAAGTGGTTTGTGATTATCCTTATTCCTTAGTTCTACTCCTGATCCATTGTTACGTTAAACATAGGCTGAAAAGGCTACTTTAAAAAAAATAAATTTCATGATATAAAGCGAACTTATTATGCTCTTTAGCTGCTGATAAAAACTCTAATTTGATATATATTTGATATATAGTCAGTTTTTAATTTGATATATTTTTATTACATTGTTAACTATTTGTTTAAAAAAAATTCTATCCATCCATAATCTCATGTCAATACAGGGTGTCTCAATAAAATGTATACTCTGTTTAATATTTTTTTTTTTTTTACATATGTAGTGAACCTTTCAATAAACACTGTCCACTATGCAAGAAAGGAACTAAAATTTTTCTCTTCTTAAGATGACCACATTCGGAACACACTAAATTTTACACGTACACAACTATTGTACTTTTTATTTTGCTCTCTTCGCAACGGACACATAAAATATTTTGATAAAAATGAAAACAATATTAAATATGATTTTAAAATTCAAGGCACGGTGTGACAGTGGTAGAACGCTTATCTCTGGCGCGTAGGGACCCTGGTTCAACCCGCGGTCAAGTAAGTTTGTAGCGGACAATATCGTGTCCGTGGATACTTTTGTTTCCTTCCACTTTCTCATTCCACCAATTATTTCATCATCATTCACTTGTCTTACTCATCCGTCTTTCTTAGCCTAAGGAGCATAATCCTGGGACGTTAAATTGAAGGATAAAATTCAAGGCTCTATTATTGGAGTTGGTGTATAATTTGAGACTTTTAAGGACCTGAAGAGTATTAAGACCTACCGATCCTTCTCAACAGAACTTAAGAAGAAAACAGAACCACAAAATAAGGTCTACAAGTCATCCCAGACATTTCCTTAGTTTTCAGTGTTTTGCATTTTTAAAAAAATCCATTTTTTTTCTATTCACTAAATTTTGCTGCCAAAATTCTCTACAATAGAGTTGAGTTGACTTTAAGTTTTACGTCCCGTTCAGCAGCGAGGCTATATGAGACGTGGACCTACTGATTAACGTGGAATCCGAACCACAAGAGCTCCCGCCGCAAACCTCTACAATAGAGAAATTTCCCTTAATCGATGTACACTAGATACGTTATATATTTGACAAGTAGTGTTGCCAAGGGCTATGTCGTCACGACTCGAAAATTTTTATAGAAGTTTCATCTCGTCTCGAATCTAGTCTCGAATCTTGAAAAACCTCTTTCAGTCTCGTCTCAAGTTGTTTCTAATTTTGTTTTATAAATTTATATACAAAATTTATGGTCTGATGTTTTTTTCTTAATTTCAACCACAAGTTATCAGAATCTTTTCGTGTCACAAGATATCCACAAAGAATATGATGTAACAACATTTAAACTTTTGTTTTTCAGTGGAGTTTATTGAGTAATGATTTGTGCAACTTTAAACATTGGTAAATGCTTTTTAATTATTGTGCTAAATTACTATCGGTCGTTTTTATTCTGCACGGTAGAGCTAGGAGGGCATTCGGTCGTTTTCATTGTCCACAGTGTGCTTAAGAGAGCATTCGATCATTGTGCACGGTAGACTTAAGAGAGCATTCGCTCGTTTTTATTGTGCACGGGAGGCTAGAAGGGCATTCTGTACTTTTATTGTGAATGGTAAACCTAAGAGGGCATTCGGTTTCTAATTGTGCACGTTAGGCCTAAGAGGCCATTCGGTTTTTTATTGTGCACGATAAGCCTAGGTAGGGATGCACGCGAGACGAGACACGAGACGAGAACGAAAATTTTATGCTAGACGAGACTAAACCATGCGAGACGAGTCGCGAGACGAGACTCGGTTAAGTCTCGCACGAGAAGTCTCGCGAGACTTCTCGCAGTCTCACAACATTTATGAATTACATTTAATTGTATATTTAGTGATTTTACATTTATTGAGTTTTCTAAGTTGAACGTTAATGCCTCCAGGAACAAAAAAGTGATTGGGGCAATAGATATTTTATGAGATTTATTATTATTCAAGGTTGATTTTCAGAATTAAAGCCTTCTTTCATTTCTAAAAAAGAAAAGTTTTGTAAATTGGAAATTTATTACAGCATCGATTTAGGACTTTATTTTGCGACACAAACACATACACGTGGGCGCGCATGAATATATGAACTTCTGTTTTTGGTCTGAAAAGCGAAAAAGACTCCCTATTGCTGCGAAATGTGATATTTCTGTTGTTTCTGTCTTTTTCACATTACTACTAGCAATTAATGTTGGGGGATGGCGGGGAAATCCCCTCTCGTCAAAGTTTATCCCCGACCCAGCTCGCAGAAATAACATTATATTTTTACATGGAATCAGTATTTTCTTTCTATATATTTATCAAAAACATGCCCTCTAGTTCGGAAGTTTAATTCAAATACTGGTTTGGTAGGATGGCCCTATAGGTTTGGTGGGAGATGGTAGGAATGACCCTATATCTGTCAGTAATTTTATTTTCTAGATCTAGCAACATTATGTAAGTTGAAAGCGAAAGTTGATAAAATGCGATAATGCAACATTGCTACAAACGCTAACGAACCGAAAGGATTGGGTCGTATTGTGTTGTGAGGAGTTCTTTTGTTGTCTACAAGCGCTTTTGGTGGTATAAAAACATCTTTATAATGGAAAATCACCCTTCAAGATAACGACCAAAACGTGTAAATGTTGATAGCGGCGACGATATCTTAGAAGAGTCAAATATTGCTGGAGACCTCTAAGCTGGAAAACAATGTTGGATCCAGCAACAATTTATGCTGGTTTTGCTGTACATAATTCTATTAATTTGACGAAAATTAATGGTCCAGCAATCAAATTCCAGCACAACGTTTCTTTTAATTTGGAGCGGAGGGGACACAAGTTCGGATACCATGTTGAACTCTAGGTTCCGTCTCCTTAGGATGTTATGAACATTCATCCCATGGAAAGCAAATGAAAACCACCATGAATTCACCTTGCCAAGGGACTGTTAGGTCAAATACCTGCCTTCGGACAGAATATCACATCATCACTCATTAACAGCCATAGAATAACACATTGCAAAATGTTGACCCAGAATATATGCGAGACTGCGAGAAAGTCTCGCGCGAGACGCAAGATGAGACTCAAAATTTTATGCGAGACGAGACTTCAAATTTGAGAGACGAGACGAAACGCGAGACGAGATCAACATTTGAGGCTTCGAGACGAAACGAGACTTTTTCATTTCTCGTCTCGTCTCGTCTCGCGTGCATCCCTAGGCCTATGAGAGCATTCCGTCGTATTTATTGTGCGCGATAGTTCTAGGAGAGCATTTGGTCGTTTTTATTGTGTACGGTATGCCTAGGAGAGCATTCGATCATTTTTATTGTGCACGGTAGGCCTAGGAGAGCATTCGGTCGTTTTTATTGTGCACGGTAGGCCTAGGAGAGCATTCGGTCGTTTTTATAGTGCAGGATAGGCCTAGGAGAGCATTCAATTGTTTTTATTGTGCACGGTAGGCAGGCGTATTACTTGTTATAACTGCATTATCTTAAGTTTGAGTGTTTTATGTTTTACGTATTTATACAACACAGAATTTGTGAAGAATGAAACCGACTATTAACGTGTTTCCGAGCCACGACTGGGTTTGAATGGGACTTAGTTAGCAATTCACAGACTATTGTGCAATATCAAGCCTGTCAGTATAGGTCATTCCCCACCACACTTTATCACCTCCAAGCGAGCTCGACTACAGAACTACACCAGTGGCCGAAACATGATTTTCTTAAAGTTTAGAGCATAAAGTTCGTATAACAACAACAACAAAAAAAACAACAAAAAAACGAGGGCACTGTCTGAAAGTTATTGCTCTCATCACTGCTGAAAGAGGTCCCTGGATCGAGTAGCCCATGTGAGTTTGAGGTGGACAACATCATTTTTTTCTAAGTTCTTCCATCTTCTTCCACAATGTCATTTTATCAACAGTGGCGGATCTAGAAGATAAAAACTGGAGGGTAGGAGCCAGAATTCTAATTATGATATTTATATAATAAATTTACTATAAACTTTCAAAAATATATAAATAATAGCTTCAAGTACTTAAGTACTTTTGTCACTCAAAGACCGGGGGTTATCCCCCCACCCTCTGGGGGCTAGATCCTCCACTGTTCATCAACTCTTTCGTAGTCATTCATTTTCATTAATCATCTGTCTTTTTTTAGCCTAAAAGGGATAATCTTGGGAAATCACGCAAAACTAGAAATTCCATTTAATTTAATTTCATCGAAATAATAGTAATCATAAACAAATAAATAAAAGAAATAGGGTCGGCTACATTGACCCTATAGAAGAATCCATAGAAATAAGCATTCATTAAAAGAGAGAGAAAATGGCTTTGGTTAATACCCAATGAGAATGATCAAACATCATTTTCTTTTCCCCTCGTTCAACAATCGCATTACTCTTTCAGCAATGACGCAGCGTACTCATCATATATGGATGCTCTCCCTCCTCCTCACTCTCGCAGTCTAAATCGATCTGTTCATCACATCGAGGTCATTGGGCCGACCTCTACGTCACATGGCAAGGTCGTGCGGTGAAGTAGTGGAAAGGTAGGCCGGTTGGCTGGTTATGTCTCCCTCTTCCGGCATCCCGCCACACACAGCTCTAAATTAACGCCAACTAATTGGAAACATGATTCTGCTATCAGAAGATGTCAGTCTGTTCACTCTCTCACGCTGTACGTCTTCTTCTCATTACCCTTCCTCCCCCTTTCGTATATCCTACATATTCACTAGATCTTTCATCAGGTTGGCGGAGTGCAGAATAATGCAAGCTTTAGGCGATAGGAAATCCCTCGCTCTGAATCAGATCTCGAATCAACATGTTTGGCTTTTAGGTTTCACCTCGTTCGATAAACACACTCACCCATATGCACACTACCACTACAGACATGAAATCATATATAATACATGGGCTTTGATATTATATTGGGTCACGAGTCTTATATCGTACATATAGGGAACTATGGAGAACTGTACAAGAGCGGAGCGCTTGGATCAACAGATACAAGTTTACACTAGTGTTGCCAAGTTCTTTCTATCCAGTGTCGTACTAACTTGATTATACAGGGTATTAATGAATGAGGTCGAAATAGTCTACAAATGTCAGAACCCGTAAGTTGTACCTTTTCTGGCATATTTTTATTTTCCCCGTAAAACGATAACTCCCGTTTTTTATATATAAAAAAAATAATGTAGTCCTATGTTACTACGAGTTTTCTTCTTTTTTCTTTTAATTAGGCTGATGATTTCTCTTACACACTGTTAACAACGCAAGTCAGCGATGTAACTTAATATTCAAAAAGAAAATACAACAGTTTGTGTGTGTGTGTGTGTGTTTATCTGCTATCTAACTGGCGCCGCAACTTTATACAGGGTGAGCACAAAAACAATCGTGGTGTTAATTGAATTATAAACACGCAATATGTGCGCCACCTGTTACGCGGGAACATCGAGACGATAATCCAGCCACAGTCAAGTCTTGAGAAATGTCACCGATGTAATGGAGTTTATAGCTACACTGATGTGTTCCTGATGATCACTCAGGGTTCTGAATAGTGTAAGTACATAGACTAGGTTTACCTGATCTTCAGGAATGCACTAGTGCAGCTATAAACTACATTACATCCAGGGGCGGATCAAGGGGGGGGCAATCGCCAGAAGAGGAAGCTTTCTTTTTTTTATATATATAAATAAAATCTATCCCAAAGTTTGGAGCCCTTAAAAGTAACAGTATGACAACCCACCGCCCCCCAGAAGTCAGTCCTGGATCCCTTATTACATCAGTTACGCTTTATAAGATTGGCCTAGAGTTAGATTATCGTCTCGATGGTTCCCACGCAACAGATGGCGCTTACATCGCGTGTTTGTTTGTAATTCCAATCAACACCACCAAACAACTTTTTGACCTTATGTAAATACTGCGGAAGTTCGAGCAGAGAAGTACTTTTAGTATTAAAGTCACACCAGTTTTCAAATCAGAGACTGTTCTTGTGCTCACCCTGTGTTTAAGAATATTTTTTTCTTTCTTTTTTTTTTTTAAGCATTTTAGCCTTCATCTGTCAATATCGTCTCAATCATGTCGCAGTTTCAGCCAATCGTGATAGGGTATATATTGAAGTCAGGGACAGACGCTACTATGAACTCCAAATGGTAGTGTTCCGGGTTTGATCCCCCCAAGTGAACTTTGTGGTGAACAAACACCGTTTGCGTGGGTTTCCTCGGAGTTCTCCCGTTTCCTCCCTCTTTCTTCATTCCACCATTTTATTCATCTCTCATCATCACCGTCTCCCTTTGCCTAGCCGGCATAATCGTGGGACGTAAAACTCAATAATTTCATTTCATTTCATTTTCCAAGTGGTAGTGAATTTCGATATAACCTGCAAGATTTTTTTTAAACATATAAAAAAGGATGGCCCGATGGAATTAAAATACCGCTAATTTTACAGTAATTATGTGATATCTTCAAATATATAAAAGATAATTGAAATGTGGAACAAGAGCGTCCTAGGCAATATTATTTTGCGTGAGGTACCGTTATCACAAGTCACCTAGTGGCTTTCCGTTTTCAGCCGTTTAGAAATGCGAAAATAAATGCCGATTTATCAAAATGGCTCGAAATCGAAAGCAGATAAGTGAGTTGTGATAACGGTATCCCATGTAAAATGATATTGTCTACGGCGCTCTTGTTCCACATTTCGATTATCTTTTACCTATTTGAAGATATCACTTAATTACTGCAAAATTAGCGGTATTTTAATTTCGCCGGGACGAGGCCTCTTAAGATAGGGGATGTTGTCTTTATCGAATTACTTTTAGAAGGTAACAAAGGTTTGTGTAATATATTGATTGCTTGGGTTTGAGTTGAGTTGAGTTGATTTTGAGTTTAACGTCCCGTTCAGCAGCGAGGCTATATGAGACGTGGACCTACTGATTAACGTGGAATCCGAACCACATGAGCTCCCGCCGGGAGCTTGGGTTTGAATTTAGCTTCCCTTTCAGCATCGAGACTGTATAGACCAGAACCTAGAGCTTAACATGGGGTTCGAATCACACGGGTTTCTACCGGAAATTGTAATAGATATTCATTTTTTTTGTATGTTTTGAAATGGAACGAAAGCTTTTAGTTTAACGTCCCACGATTATGCTCTTATGGGCTAAGGAAGATGGGTGATAGAGGCGAGTGAATGATGATGGAAGAATCGGTGAAATGGGAACGTGGGAGGAAACGGGAGTACTCCGAGAAAGTCCACGGACACGATGTTGTCCTCAACAAGCTTACTTGGCCGGGATCGAATCAGGGACCCCACACACCAGAAATAAGGGATCTAGCACTGAACCAACGTATCCCCCAATTTTTAAATAAAATTTTACAGAAGTTATAAAGGTTATCAAACAACATCCAACGCTTGTTTGTTTCGATATAACAACGAGTAGGAACTCGGGGTGGGGGAATCTGAAATCACCACTCGGTATATGCCTACAACTCGCTCTATACATACACTGCCAACATTATTCTTCTAGCAGGCTTTCTTCAACAAAAATTCCGGGGGGCGCCGATTTCTCTGTAAATTTGGGGGGGGGGGGAATTCAGATGCAGAAAGTATATATATGAGGATTTTAAGACAAATTACATTCAAATTATGCCAAATATTGTATATTTATAAATACAATAGGGGTCCACATGAGCTTTGGGGGGAAGCTCGGGCCCCTGCCCCCCCAGGATCGGCGTCCTTGAGGGGAGGGGACAACATTAAATGTGAAACGCCTACACTGGACACAATCTGCTGACTGTGATCGCAATTTACCTTAGCTCTCTGCGAAAGGACAGTTGGACAACTTTGGGAGGGGAATGACGAAGCTCCTCCCCCCCAGAAGCATGTGTGTAACTAGCGTTGCCTATGAGACAAAAAATTTCTCGTTTTTTTCTCGATTTTCGTTTAGAACGAGAAATACCTTTTTGAGCTAGAGATGGGACATTTCACAAGCCTCATGAACAGTACTAATCCATCTTAATCTTACAATTAAATCTCAAGCACTGTTTTAGTATTACATGGTTTATAGTACAATAACTATAAATTGATAAAATGGTTGTGGGAACACAATAAAGAGTATTTATCAACGTTTAAAGATAAGCAAGTCATTACATAATATATTTTAATGCTGTATTCACACTCTTCGTGAACCTGGCGTAACGCAAAAGAATTCTGAAAACTTATAGTTCATTTTTTTTTTTTTAAAGACATAAATTTTGTTCATAAATTACCAAGCGAGACGAGCGATCTACAAAAATAGAAAAAGCGTTTTCTTGTCTCCTAGGGGACATTATCTAGAAGAAACATTGTCTCCTACTTCATGCTCCTTCCAATCCTATGTTCAACGTATTTCTGTCTGTTTTTTCCCCTCAGATTGTAAAAGCCAACTCCTACGTCATACATCGACCAGATGGAAATGACTGCCCTAATGTAATCAGGATCGTGGGATTGTATTTTCAAGTGAAACATAATTGTGTGGAAGTTTTCATTAACACCTCGTATATCAATTAAGTAGATGAAAAATCATTTCTATCGTATCTGAGCGTCAGAAACAACGTATACAGTTGATGCAGCGAGGAAGACAGACACACAGAGAGGGAGAGAGAGAGAGAGTAAACTGTGCGGAATCAGTATGGAAATTTGTTATTGCATAAATAATAACGCTAAATAAATGCAAACTCACTGTGTGGTGTGAAGCCTGCGGCGATTCTATCAAGCGGTAATAATAGGGATTGACAAATGCACTGCGGTAACTTCATCAGCTGAGGGACACCCCTTTCGAATAGGCTGGATAACGAAGAGTGGTTGGGCGGCCATTGTTAGTCCATCACCAACCATAATATCACGGCGGGAGATTGTAGTTGAACACTGTTTTAAAACTTCACTCAATGAACAATATCTGAAGCACAATAAAAGTTGCTGATAAATGTTAAAGATAGATTTTAATAGCAACGTTTTTATAACTTTGGGTTGTTCAACCACAAAAGAGGACATTTGACTCTCTCTGTCAGTGTTGCTAGATGATTTCAACAAAATTTCTTTAATTTATCGCAGAAAGTCCTACTGAAATCCGACATTCTTGGAGAAAACGATGTGAGTTTCGTAAATAATTTCTCACTAAAGTTTCTGGTGCTACAGGCCACGAAGAGCCAGAGAAAATGGAAGTTATAGTCTACGGGTAATGAGAGCAACCATTTTGAGATTACCTGGAAAATATTTCGGACATCTTGATTAGCTAATTGTCTGTTTCAGCGTTCCTCATTGGTCATTTCATTCTCTATTGGAGAAGAGGTTGTCATTACTCGTACAGACTCCATCTACTCTGCTAAGAGTCATGCCTGGTCAAATTTCTTTTCACAGTTTAACGTCCCGCAATTATGCTCCGAGGTTAAAGGAAACGGTGTTGATGATAAGTAACGTAATGGCGGAATGAAGAAAATGGGAGGAAACAGAAGAACCACGAGAAAACCGAGCCACACTGTTTGTCCACCACAAAGTCCATTTGGCGCGATCTAGGGTAGCACCAAGAACCCCAGGTATCAGAGACGAGAGCTTTACTACTGAGTAAAAAAAAAAAAGACTTTGGTGGCTGATGCATAGTCAACATTTTATGCCTTCACCGAGCATCGAAGAAGGAATCACAACAAACAATGCTCAATAACCATCGAATACATGGGTGCGTTACAAGGTCAAAGTACTGCTGTAAGACTACGTGTAGAACCATGCAATAAGATAACTAACTTTTCTAGAAACGATAAATCATTTCCAAATAATAATAATAATAATAATAATAATAATAATAATAATAATAATAATAATAATAATAATAATAATAATAATAATAATAATAATAAAGTGCTTGTTGCTATTTCTTACCCTTTTTGCTGTATGGCGATCAACGTTGAAACCGAAAATGCATGGTATTGGATTCGCATTCCCACTACATTCGTTTTGATTAGAAGGTTAACGAATTAGATGTAACCTATTATTGAGAACCAGAATCGATTCCAGAAGACCGCTCTTCGCTATCTGTTATCGCTTTTGTTGTA
Source organism: Thermobia domestica (assembly GCF_964235325.1). Classification (NCBI taxonomy): domain Eukaryota; kingdom Metazoa; phylum Arthropoda; class Insecta; order Zygentoma; family Lepismatidae; genus Thermobia; species Thermobia domestica. The sequence goes on from NC_137455.1 coordinate 358,975,407, forward strand.
TTGAGATCAACACTGAAACCGGAAGTAGTAGTAAATTTATACCACTTCCGGTTCTAGTAGGAAGATGCGGGGAAGAATCTTTTCTTAGAAAGCTGAATCGATTTATATATATATATATAAACACTTTTCGATATCTCTTACTGTTTTCACTTTGATACGTGTTGACAGACAGTACGCGGACACAGTCGTTCTATAAAACTTCTGATCAGTGGCGGACCGATTGGGAACCCACCGGGTTCGAACCCCCAAAAACCTTTGTAACTCAACATACATTTGTACATTTTCTCGATAAAACTAAGTTTGTTTAACAGGTAAATGGTTGATTTAGTATGAAAATTTGATCTTACAATTCATATGTACTCTTTCTGTTACAAAAACAATCTAGTTCTATTAGTATTATTATTCAGAAAATATAGCTGGAAATATTTTACAATTATTTATCGTCTGTTCGGATGCAGAGTAATACCTGTTCAATACTACATGGACGTAGTGGCTTGTAGTCCCTCCCAACAAAACTTTCTGGCTGCGCACATGCTTCCAATACCTATATATAGCATAGTTCGGGAGTCTATAAAGCTTAAATTCCGAGAATTACTAACCAAAAAATGTAGGGCTACCCTCAAGTCTTAATTGACCTTGTTACGCAGTGTCAAATACATAAATCTGCAGATAAGTGTTTACTAAGAAAAAAAAAAGAAAAGAAAAGAAAGAAAAGAGAAAGGAAAAGAAAAAAAATTCACATTCTTAGTTATCCTAATAGAGACAAATTTAAAACAAATATAATCATACAGTTTAAAAAAAAATATCTTCATCTGGCAACATTGTTAGCCATATAAATGGCAGAAGCGATATAGAGAGATTTACATCAGCCCCAAACGACATTCACGTAATTTTCCTATATATATGATAATAAAAACAGCTTTAGTGCAGTTTTTTAAAGTAATCCGCTTTCAGCTGAAATTTCAACTAATCTCATACGAAATTTACCAAAACCCCACAAGCTACGTGATAAATTTCTAATAATATTAGTGGTGGATTTGAACATTACATATATGTAGCGCTAAAGTAATTTCTCTACTACTGAGTTACCGAGATAGGTGAACAGTGCAGAGCGTCAATCTTTAAATGTAACACATTTTGATTTGTATAGATTTCAGAGTGTGTTACATTAAAAGATTGACGCTCCACACTGTTCACCTATCTCGGTAACTCAGTAGTAGAGAAAGTACTTTAGTGCAAAAGGACGTAAGTTCGATCCCAGTGCATCAACTTGTGAAGACTGAACACCAACATGGGAACTGTTTGATTCTACAATCTCTGTCCTACTCTAATCCATATCATTGAGTTCGCTTTTGTTTCTGGGACGTCAAACTAAAATCATTCACTTCAAACAACACTTTTCTTCTAAGTTTTAACATCTTTAATATCAGCAAACAATTAGTTCGTTGGGTTGTCTTTGGTAAATGATTCCAAGTTGGATTACAAATTCTACGCCGACCTAATTGCATTAGATTTGAGTTTAGTGTCCTTTTTCAGCAGCGAGGGTATGTAACATGTGGATCTACAGCTTAACGTGGGACCCGAACCACATGAACTCCCGAAGAAAATAGAACTAGGATCTCCTACACCAAAGCACGTACTTTATTCACACAACCAAGAGGTGGTTTTCTACGCCGACCGTTTTTAGATTGCAAGCACAAATATTGTGTGCTCCAACATAGCATACATAAAAAAAATTAACAACGCTGTAAAATTATCACACAGATATTAGACCTATTATCGAAGAGGTTGAATCAACTATTAATATTGTAATAGTTTATCTTCACAAATTTTTATATGACCACATTCAAGATGCTGGAAAATATTTCAAACAGGTCGACCCTACCCAGTTTCGATCGAATGTATTTTGTTTCGTTTCTACTCCGTTTCGATCTATGTTCTTTCGATAGTACGCCGGTTTTCTCATATATATATATATATATATATATATATATATATATATATATAAGGAAGGGGTCGTTATTTAATATTGCGTGATAATAAAATATTATCGTTTATTGTTTCGATCGAATGCAGGTAACTGCTTTCGATCCTATGCCGCTGTCGGTCGTACGCCGTTTCAATTGTACGACGTTTCGATCTATGTTGTTTTGGTCGTACACGCTTCAGTCGTACAGTGTTTCGATCATACACCGTTTCGGTCTTAAGCCATGGCGATCCTACGCGTGTAACCCAAGACGCTTGATCTAGTTTTCCATTTCTGTTAAATGACGTGTATTCTAGGCTTTTCAAATAAATTTATATTGACTTAAATCACTCCAAAACACCTGCTTGATCTAGTGTGTAATTTCAGTTAAAGAGCGTGTATACTTGGGTTTCCAAATAGATTTATATTAACTTATTTCCCTTCAAATCGTTTGCATGATCTTATATAATTTCTGTTGAAGTAGATGTATCCTTAACTTTTTAAATAGATTTATCTTGACTTATTTTCTTTCAAAACGCTTGATCTAGTATGTAATTTCTGTTGAAAGCAGGTGTATTCTTGACTTTCCACATAGATTTGTCTTACCCAATTCTTTCCAAAACGCTTGGCTTGATCTAGTATGCAATTTCTGTTGAAGCACGTTATTCTTTGCTTTTCCAATAGATTTATATTGACTTACTTCTTTCCAAAATACTTGTTTGATCTAGTATGTAATTATGTTAAACACATGTATTATTGGCTTTTCCATTTGATTTTTGACTCCTGTTGCATTTAAATAATGTAGGCTAATAACTAACTAATGAAATGTGACATGAACGGGTATCTTAAAGGAATTAGTGATAAGGTAGGTCAGTGGTGTTGTGTTAGAAAACTAACCGTTTGTAACTTCCTTAAAACAAAAGGATGGCAACAGAACGTAGCAGTGCAGGAACTATATTTTGTACTGTTTCGATAAATTCAAAAATTAATAGAGTTGTTTGTTGTATTAAATGATCTAATATACTTAATTTGAATACAGATCTTTATTTATGGTACCATAGTGGAATTAATAAGGCTTAATTCGTATTTCATAGTCATGAAAAGTAAACAATAAGATATGCCTACACCAATAGCGTTATTGACGTTTACAATTGCAAGCAATTACAGCAATTCCAATTCCAATTGCTTGTTTCAGTATGAGTAAAGCATGACTATTTGAATCTTAGGTTTTACAATGAAAGTTAGTACTGTCTGCTGAGGACCTCCGCATTTCTCTGAACTTCGTGTTTAGATGTTTACATAGCGTTTTACCAAACAAAGGTCTAACTTACAGGGTTGAGGTTAACAAGTTCTGGTTTCTGAACACCATCCTATCTCGTTCCAAACCAGAAGGTCCTAAAGTATGAGTTGCTGTGAAATTCTGTAGACCATAGTGTCACAGGACTACTGCCAGGAAAAGAACCTTTGTTCAGGTCGGAGACAGTTTATATACACACATCGGTCTTGGTTTTCACCTGCTTACTTTGTATTTTCATATATTATTTTGAGGCATTCCCTTTTGCTTATACCTTCTGTTTTTCTGTCTTTCTAGGAAACAAGCTTAGCTATTTTTCTCTTTTGTAACAAAAATATACATTTACAGAAAAAAAATATAAAATTTGAGATAATAAGTTATAAGCTTAAATTATAAGTTTTATCACAGTACTACAAGTAGGTAAAGACATACAAATTCTATGTTTGGATCAAATTGAATTTCGGTTTTGAATCTTCTTTTTGTAAACGAATTAGCTGATCTCGACCGAAGTTTATACGGCCACAAGAAACACCAGTGACCAGGTTTAAAAAGAAATGAGTAGCACGTAACACAGAGCACCACCGTAGGGCTACTTACGTTTGTAAGTATTACATAACTTCTAAGAAGAATGCAAAAAATTTCTGTCACAACTAATGTGGTGACATTCTCTGAACCAACTGTCTACATTGAGTCAAGTTGAGTCTGATGGATTCTATGTTTGAACAAATTTATAAACGTTTACTATGTTTGGATCAAGTTGAGTATGACAAACTTTATGCTTGGATAAGTTTGTGAAATTTATTATGTTTGGTTGAACTTCAAGTTTTACGAAACTCTTTAAACAAAGTCTGGGTTTAACTTTTCTTTAACTTTGACTTCTGAAAAACCTACCAAGTTTTAATTGTGGTGACCAAGGCTGCCGAGGAAGTCCAAAATCCTCACACTAACTAACTAACTCTATGGTCTATGGAACCTGGAGGTTCAAGGCCGCGTTCACAGGAGCAGTCCACTGACTTGTAACTTCAGCCAACTGGATCCAGTTTCTACTTTGTATTTCTATTCCTGCGAGATCCATCTTAATATTGTCCTTATTGTCCTTCCATCTGCGCCTAGGTCTTCCTAATGGTCATTTTCCGATTGGACTTCTAGCTAAAACTTTGAAAACGTTCCTACTTTCTTTCATCCCGGCTACACGACCTGCCTACCTGAGCCTCGTAGATTTCATGACCCTAACAATATTTCGTAAACGGTATAAATTATGTAGCTTCTCATTATGATGTTTCCGCCATTCCCCATTTCCGTTACTTAGGTCTGAATATTCGTCTCAGGATCTTGTTCTCTAACACTTCCAATCTACGTTCTTCCCTCAGCGTAAGCGACCATGTTTCGCAACCATACAGAACAACAGGCATAATTATCGTTCTATATATTTTTTAGCTTCAAATTCCTCCACAAAATTCGCGACGACAAGAGATTTTGAAGTGAGTAATAACACGAATTCTCTGCTTTTAGTTGACATTCAATTTCTTCGTGAATATGTTTTTTGTCTGTTAATATTGATCATAGATATTTGAAAGTATCCATTTTATCAAAAGTATTAGTCTATTTGATATTTTAACGCATCCATAATTTTTAGTATTACGATCCCGGCGAACTACAAGGATTATCCAGGAATTAGAAATAAAAGTCAGACGACTAGTTTCAGTGCCTCGTTAATTTATCGAAAGATGTTATCATAATACTGGGGATAGACAATTCCGGAATTTAAAAGATTCCGATTTCGGAAAAAATCTGGAATTTTTCTGAATTCCGGAATTTTATAATTTTTCCAAAATCTGGATTTTTTCCAAAATCTGGATTTTTTCCGAATCCCGGAATTTTTCTGAAATCCTGAAAGTGAAATTTCCGATTCTGGAAAATGAATTTTCTGGAATTCGGATTCCGGAAAACTTTGGCCATCGGCCAGTGCCCCTACATAATACCGAGGGATTTACCGATACCGATAATACCCCATCAAGTAATGGAAACCGGATCTGCGTAGAAATCAATCTGCTGTGTATATTTCTTTCACAAATTGCAATGCTTGCAAATTTTTATGAGCTGTATAATGTATCTGACGTAAAAAGTTATAGTTCCATGTAAACAGGGACCCTTCTATTCAAATCCTATTTACGATGAAATATCACATTGTCCTTTTTTTTATTAGCTTTATTTTATTCCAATACAAACAAAACAGAAATATGGAAATAACTTGTTAACATGTCTAGCTGAAACGAAATGAGCACCACCTTCATTATATGCGAAAATCTCTTGCTAAGCGTGTTGAGTTTTCGCTATGGGTAAGAGAAAAGGGGAAGAAGAATATATTCTGAATAACAAGCTAGCTCCTTCATGAACATTCAAAGTAATTTATTGGTTGCCTGCACACGCTGTTTACATACTCAGACAAGGTTGGTCGAGATGTTACACACCCACGCTTTCAGAATACCTAGTTCACACTTCACCTTGCGGGTTATTTATTTCAGTTTATTGCCTTCAATACCTCTCTCCCTCTTTCCTGTTTCGGGTGTTTTCTTCCTCCCATTTTGCTAAATATTCTAGACGCAAATTCCAGGCATATCTGCCTCGGATGCAAACTCGAGTAGTGGTTTGGTTCGCACTTTAAATATTAAGTAAGCGGGATAGTTATTTTAATTAGCTCACTATTTACCCAACGATGACCTTATAATATCAAAAATTTTCTGCCCCATCTTCTAATCCAACTTGGAAGATCAATCAGCATTATACATTTCTTTTTCAAATTGCAATGTGTGCAAATTGTTGCCACCTATGTAATGACGATTGATTAGAGTTTAGCAATATGAAATGAAATGAAAGCTTTGAGTTTTACGTCCCACGGTTATGCTGGATATGCTAAAGGAGACAGTGATGATGAAAAATGAGTGAAATGGTAGAATGAAGAAAGTGGAAGGAAACGGGAGAACCCCGAACCCACGCATACGGTGTTTGTTCGCCACAAAGCTCAGTTTGCATGGGCTGGGATCGAACCAGGGACCCCATGCACAAGAGGTGTAACGCTCTACCGCTGAGCCACCGCAGCCCCTACGAGGTAACATAAGACATGGTCCTACAACTTAATGTGGGATTCGAACCACAGGGAATGGAACCCGGGTCTCTCACACCGACCTGTGTAATGTATCCGTAACAGGAGTTAAAGCTCCACGTAACGGAACACCCGATCTATGGTTTGAAATTCTGATAAATTTCTACTTGCGAGAATCCAAGGTTGAAACCGAAACATAAACCACTGCCAGTTTAATAAAGGGACGAAGGCAGAGATGAAATTTAAACCTTTGTCTATTCAGAACCGGATTTAGGTTTGATCAGGCCCTAAGCTATTGAAGACAATGGGGCACTTTATAGTCGAACTATCCTTTGTGAATGACAAATTGTGTACTGTAATCTGCAGCGGCATGCTACATGTTCCATACAAATAGTCTATGCAGAACGTAGGCACTCCATATACAGAAATGATAAACTAGTGTTATTTTATAAAGCAGGCTAGCAGGAGAGGCCCCATTACTTACATCATAGGAAAATACACAACAAAAACACTGTTGCTGTATGTAGGTTTCATTTTATTTATTTTTCTACTTTATACTTTGGAAATGTACATCCAGTTTTTTTCCTTTAATTTTTTTAGGCCCCCCACTCGAAGAGAAAGAGGCCTTAAGCTATAGATTGCTTAGCTATACGTAAACTGGCACTAGTTACACTGAATCCATACAAAAAAAAACTATTTCTCACAATGATAACCTGCACACAGACAAACAAAGTTCTTAATTTGATTCGATTTTCAGTATGGCATCCCTTTCAGCAGTGAGGCTATATGAGACGTGAACCTACAGCTTAACGTGGGATCCGAACCACATGATCTCCTGTCAGCAATTTTTAGACGGTAGTGTTAGATGATCGAAGGACGGTTGATGCAGACACGACTCGTATAACATGCTGAAGAGAGTGGCAAAAGAAACATGTATCCATTGATACGAACATTCGTATGTGGTACCCAAAATAAATAGGAAACACTATAATTAAGACAATCGTATCTTCCCTTGATAGGTATGTTCTATCAAACTTCTTTTTAGCGAAATTTTGGACATATAACTTGGATTATATCTCTTTACAAATTTGAAGCCATTTTGTTGCTCATTTCTTAATATTCCGTTATTCAGTTGTTTACTTCTACAGCAGATACCAAGGATGTTATAAATAGAGGATCTGCCCATATGTATCTTTATCCTATTAAATCAATGAAGCCAAAAAGCAATCGAACATCGGCACATCTGATTGGCTACTCTCGTTTCCGCCATCGTCTGATTGGCTACTATCGTTTCCGCCATGATTGTTGGCTCAAAACATTGCGATCCTATTGGGCGGAGTGGGCAGAGTAGGGGCGGTGAAACTGTGACGTATGGTTTCAAGATTTTGTTGTAAGGGCAGATCTTATATTTTATTTTACAAGATCCTTGGCAGATACATACTTTGTCAATGTACGTAGCTATATTGTACTTCGTTTGGTTTGTTTATTTGTTTGCTATGGAAATTCACACCATTGAATCATTTCAAATGGGTTTCGGAACAAAGTTAGTACCTAACTCCTCGACCCGAAAGCATATTTTTAAATCATGCTCGACCCTAGCCATAGGAGCTAAATATGCTGTTCTGATTGGTTGAAGTTATCCTTTTCTCCCCACGTAGCACACATATAGCAGAAATCAAAAGTTGGCTGCTGTCGGTTCTCGAAGCCGAGCGTGCTAACGCAACAGGCTAATAATCATAGTCGCTTTCGGCGTGGGTTCAAACCCGGCCCAAAGAAACTTCTTCTTTTTGATTTTTAAAACTTTCGTAACACTTTTTTTCACTAAAATAAGATGAAAAAATACTCAACAAAGTGCTTTACTTACGTTACCCGTGCAGCTTTGCTATACCAATCCATAGTATAATAATAATAATAATAATAATAATAATAATAATAATAATAATAATAATAATAATAATAAGAAGAAGAAGAAGAAGAAGAAGAAGAAGAAGAAGTAGTAATAGTAGTAGTAGTAGTAGTAGTAGTAGTAGTAGTAGTAGCAGTAGTAGTAGTAGTAGTAGTAGTAGTAGTAGTAGTAGTAGTAGTAGGAACGGGTTAGAAGCCTCAAAGGGTTTGTTTTGTTCCACCTTGACCCCATGCAACCAGTCAGAAACATGTATTTATTTTTTATGGCTAGGATCGAAAAATGCGACACGAACCTAGATTATTTAGATTTTCATGCGTATTTAGAAAGGATTAAGTGTTCAAAATTTGTACCAAAAACAGAGCAACTCAGGAGCCCGGTTAGGGAGATGAAACTTAGTATATAAAATAAACTTCACATTAAAAGTAATAGATCACGCACTTATATTTTACCTGTGCAAGCAGGGCCGGGTCTACCATATGTGCAACACGTGCATTTGCACGGGGGCGGCAAAATCTGTCATAGCTATATTATTTAAAATAAATATTTTTGTTGGAAACAGATTTCATGACGATGGTGTTAAATTTACTAAGCTGACCTTTCATTTGAATATTACATTCATAAATCATGTTTAGGTCGAATTAGTTTAAGATCACATGGACAGTGGTAAAGCAAGTTGTCAAACAAATCTTAGCATGAATTGCTTGATTGTTGTCGAATACAAGAACTCAATTCTGAAACAGTAGCAAATAGCTGTTCCATGTAGTTAGCTATCACAGTTTTGATATGAAAACTAGTTTTGTCTTTGTCACAAAGAATTTCCGTATCATTGAAGGTGGAGACAAGTTTTCTTTTAAACTTTGTAACAGGTGTAGAAGGAAAATCAAGAAATAAAGATAAAAGAGCTAGTTTCACTGGAATTACAAACTGATATATTGAGATTGAAGCTCGATATTGAATTCTATAAAAAAAGGATTGCCATTTTTCCTCTGCAGAGGTGTTTGCTATATCTTTTACTAACAATAGATTATTACTTAAAGAGAAAACACAGACGCAATGAGATTGTTAGACCTTTCTGAATAAAAGTGGTCTTTCCCTCCCCTTCGTTGTTCATGATGGGAAAGCTCACTTAAAGTTGTGGCCTTTAAGATTTGTTTTTTTCTGGAGAAGGGGGGAGTAAATGATGCTATTGCACGGGGCGACAAATTGCCTAGGACCAGCCTTGACTGTATATGATAATAAATTCATGATGTTTATTCTTTTAGGTATTTGTGAAGTAAAACCAAACAATTTTACAAGTTATTTGGTTATTCTTTCCATTAACGCCTTGTTCGTGTTTGATGGTGATCAATCGCGATCGCACATTCAGAGACCGACCCGACCGCTCTTGGCACACGTGACTAATTGTACAGCACTGATGACATCTATTGACACGTAACAGCGATTCAAGCGGGAAGGCGTCGCTTAAAAATTTAATGGGACATAGACATTGTGAGGTTATTCATTGCTTGACAGGAGCTTTTTGCCGAAGCCTTTGTTATTTATTTGTAGACCCATACAGTCCACAGATATTCGATTTGTACGGGAGAATAAAGCACCATTGTGCTTGTGTCACGTTTGATGATGCGGTCCCATCTTCTTATAGTAGACAAGCTTTTCTACTTTTTTTAAGAGATGAAAATAAAGGCAGTTCAGATTTACCTGAGCTTTGATGACAAATCTATTAAGTGCAAAAACTTTACTGTCAAGGTCAAAGGAAGTAATATCATGTTGCCTATATTTATTTATTTATTTATTTATTTATTAAAACAGAACACAGCATGTTTTATACTCAATTGCAATCTCATCTTTTTTTAAGTGCAATTTTATTCCCTTCCCCAGATGGGCAGGCCGCAAGTAGGTAACGCCCTCTTTTGGGCCATGAGTATTAATTTACTTGTAGTTTGTATTGGGAGATGGGTAACAGGATTTATTTAGTTATTGATGTGTTTGGCTGGGTAATACAAAATTACAAAATACAAAAATACAGAACAATACAAAATAAAACAAGAAAAATGCATCTTATAATAAGCAATGAAGTGCTGGAAAGGTTTCTTGTCTTCATTGCAATAGTTCAGAGAAGAAAAACATGAAGATGGTGAATTTGCAGATCTGGGGGGCTTCCAGCTTTGGTATGTAGGTTCGTAGCGTATGTACTATGTTGGTCAGGTTTAAATTCTTCAGAAGTTGAAGAAGTTCTTTAATAGTTTGGATGATCTCTTCAAAGGATGAATTATCATTAGGAGACGTCTTCAGTGTTCAAGCTGCGATAGTGCGTGATATTGTAGGCTTAGGTCTTGAAGTGATTGTAGCAGTAGTGTATTGAAGAGGTGCTGAATGTGAGATTGTGCTTGCTGGTGTTGTTTTCCTTTTTGCTTGTGGAATTTGTTGTATTTGTAGACATCCGGATAATTAGCAAGATAAGCACCTTTACAGTTGACACATTTCACTGCTGTATCTCTTGTATTCTTTTCGCATTGGTACGTCCACTGAGAGCTGGCGGACTTAACGCATCGAGGCAGAGCTTGGCAAGTTGCTAAGAATGCCCAAATATTTGGCATTTGAAGTTTTGCAAGTAATGTTTCGTAGTTCTATGCAAACTTTCATGTGTACCAATAAGTCTTATTTGAAGATTCTGGTGGCTTGTAGAGTCTTCTTCAATGTAATCAAGAATAGTGAGATGAGGATTTTTCCCGCCTTCACGATTCTAGGTTCGCATTTGTGAAGCGGAAAATATTGGGTGATCCTTCTCCTTGAGTGTTATTGTGATATCTTCAATGCTGGTATAAATTGGAAGGTGGAGTTTAACTGCTTTGATGGTATAAGTTTTCTTCTTGATTTCGGTGGCATATTGAAGTTTGTTGAAGGAACAAAAGTTTTTCATAACTTTGTAATCTTCCTGAAGTTCGCACTTAATTTTTCTGTATCCTTTCATGAATAGAAAAGTGATTTTCTTGCTGCTATATTTAGTTATTAATTGCTGTAATTTATAGCCCTGGGTAGGAGGGCAATTATTTCGCGAATTATTGGTCACGTTTGAGGTAGTTTCCAGATCATCTATTTTCTCACCCTTCTCAAGCTTAGTGTTTGGAGAGGAAACTTTTTCTGTGTTATCCCTGGCTTTGGAAAGGACCTAATAGGTATTTGATGTTAATACAGGCGCAGGCGTCTGTGGTGGTATCAGGTTTCATTAGTATGCGGACGTATTTTAAGATACAGTGATTTTCTTTTAAGCAGACGGATGATTTTTGGTCTTGAAAAATTTGTATAAAAATTTACTTTTCTTTTAAAGGCGTTTATGAACTTCAAGAGCTCGCTCTTTCAAAAGATTTATAACTTTCATACTTACAATAATTCTTCTAACATCTGAAAATCTTTTTCGTTATTACTTTTTGGGAAGGGAAAAAAATAGGACATCGCATTGGAACTTACCCTATAGGTATTAACAAAAATAATCTATAAACGAGTGAGTTTCGTTTCGCAGTGGAAACTACACTTTTACTACAGTAGACTTCGAAACTATGGAAATTCGATACTCTAACTTGAAGTAGTAGATCTATAATTACTAGTTGCAATAGATCAATGATTCCTGAAACGCTGAATCCGTATCAAAAAGCGACTACTCGCTATACCTTAACTCTAGTAGCAGAGACAACATGCAAACCGCTTGCTGTAAGCTTGAATTGGAACTTGGCCAAGCTTGCATCCAGCTTGATTGGAAAACGTGCAAGCATGCCGTAAGCTGGGTTGCAGTAACTTTGTAATGGGGCAACCTAACATTGAATGTTCCATTAAGGCTGGACGCAAGCGTTTTACAAGTCAAGTCAATTACCAATGAACGGCCAGTGATGCTATGACACACTGCGAAGGGTCTAAAGTATCGCTTGCAAGTACAACAAAAGGCAGGTTGTATGAAAGCATGCGTTTCAAGTGCAAGTGTAGAAAGCCAAAAGCCAAGCAAGCGCCAACTGGTCAAAAGCTTTCTTTCTACTAGGAACTGTTTTTGTCCTATAGCGATAAAGGTTGAAACAGGAAATCGTTAATTTGAACCACTTGAGAATTAAATAGAGAATTAACGGGGAAGATGGAATCTAGCATATTCATGAGACACTCAATTGTTTGCAAGAAACTGATTCTCGCTATCGATTACCGTTTACATTCTATGGCGATAAAAGTTGCAACCGTAGCTGGCTATTTGAACCACTTCCGGTTTGAATAGAGAGTTAACGAAGGAGATGAAACACATTCTTGGGACGCTGAATCGATTGCAAAGAAAAAAAAAAACGAATCTTGATATCTCTTACCGTTTTTTGCTCTGATACCTGTCGACAGACAGACGGACGGACAAAGCCTTTCTATAAGACTTCCGATACTTATGCATAACATAGTTTGGACGTCTAATAATTGTCGCTAATACCTTAAATATTGGAACCTAAAATGCTAGTACCTAATACTTCAGATACTATAATTTTGTGTTCATTCATCTCCTCGTGCTGAAAAATAATACACCTCTCTTTGAGCATAGATTTATCAACACACTGTTTGGTCTCAGAGGCATTATTATGTTCTAAACAACAAGTTTTTACATGTTCACTTGATTAAACTTTGACAGTTCCTCATATGAAAAAAAACGTGTAGCTTATCTTTTCTGTGATTGTCTCGCGTTTGTATTCTGATAAAACTTGTAGTTATTTTCCAGTGCAATGCTTTGAAACACACAGACGCACAAATGAGAAAGAAAATTATAGATTTAGTTAGAAGACAGAGAGGGAAAAAGAATCATGTTTGTTAATAGAATAGCAGCCTCACGCATACTACCTATGTACAGTATATGGCGATGTATCGTCCTCCTCGGGTTATACCGAGTCATAGGTCCTTCCAGGTCACTCCGGTTTATGAATCTGTCCGAATCATCATCTCATGGGTCTTTCCGGGTCAAACTGGATTGTGTCGGGTCATGGATCTTTCTGGGTGAACAGGTCTGGTGGATCATGGGTCTGACTACCGATGTATATTTCGGATCACCAGGTCATGGGTCTTTCCGAGTCAAAGCGGATTACATGGAGTCTTGGGTCTATCGAAGTGGCCGGTTCTGGTGGGATCATAGGTCTGACTGCCTCTGGGTATTGCAGATTATGTTTTTCATGACATGTTCTATCGTTGTTCGCGAAGAAATTCCAAAATCTGATCAGCATGGAATTTGCTCTGTACCATTCTCAACAGCATAAACATGAACACGACACGTATTGAAGTATCCTTCCACTGTGACAAAAATGTATCGGTGCTATTTAACAACTCAAATTGGAACAAAGAAGTGCCAATAGATGTACACAGAAGAAATGCTGCGAATATATCCCGTAGTTCATTCTCAATAAAAAAAATATAAAGCAAAGGTCGGGCTATGCCTGTTGTTCGTTCTACTGGAGATTAGATTCACAACAAGCAATCCGGTGCTGATTCGGAACGTGTTAAACCTTGTAAGACAGCATAAATACATATACAGGGTTTTCATAAAGTATGGACGGATTTAATTCGCTTATAATTTACATAAAAATGCTCATATTGAAATCAAATAAAGTGCAAACGGTAGCGGAAGGATTAAATTTTTACCTGTAACCTGCACCAGCTCAGTTCATTCACCGCCACACATGGAATTCCGAGTTCCATGGACCGTCTAGGAATCGACTTCTGTGGGCTGTTGATGATGCTTTCCCTTACCCTGCTCACTGTTGCAGGCGATGTTGGCGGCCTCCCACTTCGTGGACGGTCCAGGACACTTCCTGTCTCCAAGAACTTAGCATGCCACTTTCGGATTGCACTCTCAGTCGGTGCCGGCTTTTTGAACTCTTTGGTGAATTTTCGACACACCAGAATTGGTGATTTTAGCTCTGCCAGAACACATTGCGCTTTCTCTTTCACCGACGCTATCTTTGATACGGTAAAAAAAAATAGTTTTCTCAGAGGAGTTTTTCATTTATTTATTTCTTTAAAAGACACACACACCAATACAGCTTACAGCTTACTTTTAACAGTCAACATTGAAACAACAATGAAAACAACAATGGATGGAATTTGGTAAGAAACTGACCCTTGCCCTCCCTCTCCCTCTCTCAACGTGTTCAGAGTTGCCGCTTATCTAACAGTGTTGCCAACTAAAAATTTAATCCTTCCGCTACCGTTTGCGCTTTATTTGATTTCAATATGAGCATTTTTATGAAAATTATAAGCAAATTAAATCCGTCCAGACTTTATGAAAACCCTGTATATTACTTGTCATTTTAATGAATCTATTGTAGGTTTCACTCATCCTTCATATTGGTTAGTTACTTAGCATATTTCTACAATAAAAGAAATCAGACTCCCGTTGTGCCCCATCTATCCTATTCTCCAGATCTAGCCCCAGCAGACTGTTTCCTGTTCCTCCAACTTAAAATCACTTTAAAAGGACGTCGTTTGCAAACCGTAGACGAAATTCAGAATAATGCGACAAGATACCTGCGCACTATCGTAGAAAGTGCGTTCTACAAGGCTTGGGTAAAACATTCGGAGGATGTATTGCTAGTAGAGGGTATTACTTTGAGGGAGACAATGCTTAAAATGTTGTACAATGAACAATAAACAGGTGCGGCTTTAGGATTTTAATTTTGGGTAGGTCCGTTCCCTCGTTTATGTATACATACACACATTTGATTGATTAATGAGAGCAGAAAACTACTCTTACAGTAGTGGTTGATGCTATTAGTGAAATAATTACCTACTGTTAATATAAATAGTGGAAAATGTATTTACTCTCTCATGTATCTTTTAGCGGTTATATATTTTTCAAAATTTTTGGGTAGGCCCGTGCCTACCTGGTCTACCCGCTAAAGCCGCCACTGTCAATAAAGGTGTTATAGCAAACGTTCGATTTCTTTTTTGATCATACCTTGTACTTCAGTTTCAGTTTCATCTTAATAGATGGCGTGGCTGTGGTCCAGCATAAATTTTTAGACTTACAATAAAGGTCATTTTTCTCCATTCTAAAACTAAGCATAAGGATTTGCAATCACCCATATCATGCTTTTCTGTTCGATGAAACCTGTAAATTGTATATGTCTCAATTTTGGACAATCCCTCCTCCCTCCCCTGTTAAATATTAATATCACTGAAATTAAAATGTGTTAATAGCAATGATTTTTGTTTATTAATCAGTTTTGAAACTGATAAGTAGATTAAATTTCGTTGTGAAATCACCAAATATCAAATACATTAAATACTACAAGGGGTGATCAGTAGAGATGCGCACGAGACAAGATTTGTGGCTGTCTCGTCTCGAAAATGTGCTATAAAAGTGATGTCTCGACTCGAAAAATGTATATTTCACTATTGGAAGAGACGTGTCTCGACTCGAATTTTGTCAGGAAAATCCTGTCTCGACTCGTCTCGTGCGCATCCCTAGTGATCAGTAAGTAAGTTACAAATATGACATATGTAAATATTATTTCTTACAACCAATGCAATCAACAGATAGTACATACATTAGGTTATTTTTCGACATAGTCTCCACTCCCTACCGGTTGAGGCACCTGTCAAATTATGGGATGAGTTTGAAGACTCCCTCCTGATAACAATCCTATCCTTGCGTGTTCAGCCACGTTGTCACGAACTGTTTCACCTCCTCGTCTGAACCGAATTGACGACCTCCTAGGTGCTCCTAGAAGTGCGGTAACAGGTGAAACTCACTTGGAGCGAGGTCCGGGCTGGCTGTAGGGAGGGTGGTCGATGATGTTCCAGCGAAACTGCTTCAACAGTGTGGTGGTCTTCTGGGCTGTATGAGGACGTGTGTTGTCGTGAAGAAAGATGACGCACTCGATGAGAAGTCCTGGTCTTTACCTCTACTAGCTACCGGTGAATTTCAGCCGCAGTTACATGTTTCGCCCACAGAAATCGAATATAACTGAGAGAACTTCTTCTTGAGACCAGTTTTCCAAACAAATCGCCATTTGTGTTTACCTACAACTAGCGCCATAGGTGGCGGGTGGCTGAAACTCTGCACAGTTGCCAACTCCATCTATTATAATAACCGCACCCTCCTCATTCCTTTATAACACACGAAACTCCAAAAATATCGGTCCCGTAACCTTAGTTTCTGATGCTTCCTCGTATATAACAAACAGCAGAAAAAAAACATTTCTTTGAGGTGTAAAAAGAACATGGCATTAAAAAAACTCGGGAAGCATATATATTTTTGCTTTTAATTAAAATGACAAGAAACTTGATATAAAATGAAATAAACTTTCTGGAAGTTACGAAATATATCTAATCCTTTCTGCACACAATGTTCAACCGGTCGTGTTTGTAACCCCTGTTATCACACCGAGACAATTTATTTGAACAGAGTGGCGGTTATTTTTAAAACCAAGGATATATATATATATATATATATATATATATATATATATATATATATATATATATATATATTCTACAAAATAGAAGAAATGAAGGATAATAAAAAGAGTTTTAAATCGTGTTGTTCAACAACATGGAAGTTTATTTGCTCCATTTATCACCAAAGACAATAAAAAAAGGCGGTTGATTCTAGATTTCTCCACGCGTCATTGCCTTAGTAGCATATATATATATATATACTGTATATTTCAAGCATATGTGAAGCTGTGTTGTATATGCGGAGCAAATTAATGAGAATCTAAATAAAGTATGAATTCGTGAGAAAGGACATACGGATTATCAAACATAACAGACTGGGAAATAAGTAAAAACAATAAACCGCACTTTTTTTTTCTCCTTCGCGTGAAATGCTTCGGTTATGAAGATCTTCCTGTAAACTATAAAGATCGAAGTAATAATAATTGTACTTAAAGTAAAAAATGGTGTAGCCATTAACAAGAATGTAAAACAAATATAGCTAGGTGTTGTATACTATTTTAAAATAGGGAAGGGGATAACTTGAGTTAAACCTACATTCATAGTTTCTTAAGCAAGTATTATGAAATATGACCAGAGGCTGCTCATGAGAGAGGTCACATCCTAAAAATTAAAAGTTTCTTCGGAAGAAATTACAGTAATCGCGAGGAGTCGTGAAGCTTATCCCAGATTTATCAATTTCACCACCCAATAGAACGCAAGAGTGTGCCCCGGTCGTCAACACCCACCCATGAAATTTTGTCAGTGTCGTCTCTCACGTTATACGGAGAAATTCCCCTTGGGTACAGTGTTATCAGTAGAGATCGGATCTTATTCAAAATGTTTATTCTTTAACATTAAAGATATGATCAAAAATTTTTAAACGTTTTAACGTTTTAAAGTTTATATTTTGGGTTATAATTTTAATTTAAGCCAATTTTACTTTTCCTATTTAGGCCCTTCCTCCCTAAATAATTGCTTTAGTGCCTAATGTTGCCTATTCTATGCATTTTCTTCAAAACAAAACTTGATTTTGAAAATATATAATTTAATATTTCAAGAAAGGATTCGGCCTTTTCCGAGAAATACATGCTGTTTGTAGTAAGATGCCGTAAACCTTTGCTCTGCTACGTGTACTGATAAAGTGCTATAAAACTTTGGACTGCTGTGTATAATGATAAAATGTATAGCATTTGAATTGTTATGTGTAGTAATAAAGTGCTATATAAAATGTATTTACCAAATATACATGGAATACATGTCAAGCTACGTTTTTATATATACAGTAAAAGAAGATATTAACAAATAGGTATGTTTCTGTATTCTTTGAACATTATCTATGCATTGATTTTTTTTAAAAAAATTGTACTGAGTATTTATCCTCATTATTTCGAGTTACATTTTAATGCCTATTTTTTAAAATTTTAAGTGCCTATTTGTCTACCTATTTTCCAGGTTTTTAATGCCTAAACATCCGGTGTCTAGTTATCGGATTTCCCCTAAATTTCGTTGTGTTTTGTTGTCGTTATGTAATATTTTTGTTACCATTATTGTTGAGTTGAGTTGATTTTGAGTTTAACGTCCCTTTCAGCAGCGAGGCTATATGAGACGGGACCTACTGATTAACGTGTAATCTGAACCATATGAGCTCCCGCCGGGAATCGAACCCGGCTCTCCCACGCCAAAGGAGCGTACGCTAACCGCTTAGCCACGGAGGAGCTGTACTATTATTGTTATCGCTTAAATCGAATAACTGGTAGTGTTCATGTTACAATTCTTGAAGTGCTGTCTTCTGTCGCTCGTTTGTTATGTCCTCTAAGTTTGGCAACATTGTTGGGGCACTTCTGGCTGTTTCACTTTTTCTCAAGCGTGCACTCAGAAAGCAACTCCATGAGGCGTACCGAATTTATTCGATCTATCACATGTGAGAGGAAGCAGTTCTGTGATTCGTGTAGAGGCCAGGCTTGTAGCCAGCCCCAAAATGTAGGGGGGCCTGGCTGAAGTTAGGGGGGGCAATCCAATCATATTATAGTTAATCACCATATTATAGTTCACTTGCCAGCCTACCGTGAAAATTTTAGGGGGGACAGCCAAAATTTAGGGGGACCTAGACCACCCTAGATACGGGCCTGTGTAGAGCCCAAACTTCACGAGTCGTTGCGGCCACTACAAAAAAGGCAACTTTCTTAGTGTACTAAATTGTTGTACGTAGCATTTATTCTAATATATGTTGTATGTAGCATTTATTGTAATTAATACATTAAATAACTTTTATTTTCATCGTTTCAAGCAATAAAACTTTAATTTTTTTACCAGTGTGACTTCCCTCACGCGCCGCCTCTTAATACTTTTCTTAATGAGTTACTTAAATACAACAGCATCTGAAGTGCATAGATCAGGGATGCAAATAACTACTCGCCCACTCGCTCAGGGCAAGTGGTTCATCGGTATGTGCGAGTATTTAATATCATACCGAAGGTAAGTAAATGATTTCTATTGTGAGATGTGGGTTAGTGGTTATTTCTTGGGCTATTAAAATTTTGTTGCTTATTTGCATCTCTGGCATAGACCAATTAGCACGGTTTAATGTAATTTTAAAAGATTCCGAAAAACTAAAATTATTTACAAAATGAATACGTAATTCTATCAAGTGAATAGAAATCATGCCTGACTATAGAAAACGAAATAATCTGGAACTTTTCCGTTTTTCGAAAAAAAAAAAGAAAAGAAAAGAAAAGAAAAGGAAAGGAAATATCGGAGTAGGCAGAAAGCTCATTTAGAATTTCTAGATTGCTTATCTTTTGAGCTCACACTTTTGCCTAAACAAAGAACCAAACGTTTCAGGAAGGTTGAATCCTTGCCCATCCTCTAGATACAGGCCTATCTGAAATACACACGAACACTACAATCAAGTACTATAAGTTTTAAGACTCAATTGTTTACATCACCCTTTTAGCGCTATCTATCGGAGTGTAATAGAAACGTTTTCTGACGAACTTGCCAAGTGGCGTTATCGCTAGTTTGGTCATTGTGAATCAGAGAAGTTTTGCATAATAAAACCTGCTTGTTTCTCTGCATCAAGATTTGAGTTATATATGGATATCAACCAGGAACAGTAGGATGTCATTTTAAGATTTTTATTGGAAAACTCAGTTGGTGTATTTGAGATCATTTGATGTTTGCCTTGTGTGAGTAGCGTACCGTACAAGAACGCGGTAATACGAATCATGATCTTCGGGAAGTAGTAGAACCCAATTTCGACTGCATACTTATATTGTTAAAACATTATTAAATTTTGTAGTTTTGCAACTGGTACGGGAGGTATTAAAAACGATGATAGGCGGTCAGCATATCGACTTCCTTGGACCTTATGTCTGTAACAGATCACTTTGACCGTGTTACATTGGTGTATGTATTATGTTAATTTTGTTTAAAATTGTGTTTTGTTCTGTTCCTTATTATTATTATTATTATTATTCTTATTAAGTTTGGTTGTACTAATTCTGATCTGCACCGGTGATTTAATGTGCAGATAAATAGAAAGTCGGAACACATTATGGAGTTGACTTGTCTATAAAAGTTGAAGTCGACTGCAAAATATATTAATACTTCTATTGCAAATAAGAGGAAGAAAAGAGTAATTTATCTTTATAACTGATTTTTATTATTCGTTGTACTTTTATTATGGATGTTATATTATATAAAACCTGAAGAAAATAAGTCAAATATCTAGTTATCTAATAAGTTTGAGGAGAAGAGAAGTAACTATTCTATTCTAATAATTTAGGTAAAGCAAGAAGAAAAGATTTAATAATAAATATAATTTAGAAAAAAAAATTAATATAACTATTGGATTATCGCCTAGCAACGCTTCAATGATATAATATATCTAAAAAATTCAATGAATGCAGATTGCTCCAAACGGAAATAATAAAGTTTTCTTTTTTTACGTACTAACTGCTGTTCTAAATTTGATGCAGAAGTCATGAATTTTGTGAAGTTCTATTTTGTATTTGAAATTAATGGTATAATTTGAGACACTTGAGTAAGATTTCCGATGTACCTACCAGGCTCCAGGTATTGGTATAAAGGCGATAACTACTAGAATTTAACAACAAACAAAGGCCAGTAAATTAAATTTATTCATAAATTTGGAGGAAGTTTCGAGACACAAGATTGTTGAAGATTTTTCTTCGGGCTTATTATCGTAACGAGTTCCTGGGACAGGAATAAGAGAACGCATTGCTAAATTGGACTTCTTAAGTTATCTATAGTGATTTGGTTTGACAGCATAATGGAAAGCTTAAGTATAATGCGTCAGTAAACGTTTATTGCATCATGTACTAAGGAATTTATCGTGGGGAATGATGTAACAGGCCACCTACGCGAATTCTTTAAATTAACCAGTGGAAAGATTATAACGATGAAGATTCACAGTTGCATTCCTTACAGCAAATTATTATCGAGAAATATATACCTGTAACAGTAATTGAATAAGTTGGAATCTAAGCAACAGTTAAAGTAAAAGTGGAACCGATTTATGATATTTAACTAGTATTATTGTTACTATATATCATGACACTGAAAGTATTGATCCATTTGCCTAGATATAAAATTAACTTCTCCATATTT
Source organism: Thermobia domestica (assembly GCF_964235325.1). Classification (NCBI taxonomy): domain Eukaryota; kingdom Metazoa; phylum Arthropoda; class Insecta; order Zygentoma; family Lepismatidae; genus Thermobia; species Thermobia domestica. The sequence continues at coordinate 358,996,750 of NC_137455.1, forward strand.
TAGAACATATTACATTCTTGATATTCACACTGAATACACTGAAATATATTGCACAAAAGGCTGATCACGCTTGTATAAATAAATTTACTATACTTTGAACTGTTAATAGTGTGGAATGCACATGTAATTCTTGTTTCCTTTGGTTATTACGATGTTATAAAGATAGACTGCCATTGTAAAAGCTTTTTTTGGTGAGGTTTATCTGCGTCAATGTGAATATCCTCTCTAGCAATGACCCGGTTAGTGAATTTAGTTTTGGCTCATATATCACAATTTTTGATGTATTTCATGAAAGACTGTTTCTGCTTCTTCCAGAAAAATATTTTTCTTACGGCAGGTAAACATTTATTCACTCCAAAATGGCCAGTCTCATGTACTGTTTGTACTACCTTATTAATAAGATTTTCTGGAATTACTAACAACCATTTATTATTAGATTTTCTATCTTTCACAAAGAGCAGATCATTATATAATCGAACATTACTCTCGTTGGGATCGGATTTTAACTTATCAACTAATTTCTTACAATAATTATCATTATTCTGATTCTTCCTAAGTTCATCTTGACTTAGCCATTCATCGTTCATAATAAAATTAATTTGACAAGTAACTTCCTCTTCGGGTATTTCGGGGGCATTCCTGCTCAAAATATCAGCAATTTTATTCTCTGTGCCCTTTATATGCTCAAACGAGAGATCGAACCTCTGAAGTTTTAACAGAAGTTTAGTTGTCCTTGCATCTAAATTTTGCAGTGTGAACGCATAGGTGACAGCCTTATTATCGCAATGAACCACCATGTGTTCACCTAAAATATAGTATGAAAAATGCTCACAGAGAAATAATACTGCTGCCAATTCTAACTGAAAAATGAATATGATATCTCATAGGATTTTAGTCTTTTACTGGCATAACCAATGACCACAAATTCTTCCTTTTCGTCATCATATTGTGATAGGTACCCAGCTAAATTTTCAAAAGTCGCATCTGAAAACAGATGAAATATCTTTTCAAAATTTGGCTGGCTCAATGCAGGAGGTTCACACAACAATAATTTGAGATTCTCAAACAGTTCTAGGAGTTCTGGACTAAGTTGGAACTTTACATCTTTTTTCAACATATTATATAATGGTCCGGTTAACGCTGCAAAATCCGGGATGAACTTTCGTCTCCACGATAGGATTCCAAGAAATGATTTTAATTTTCTTTTGGTCTTCGGAACTGGAAAGTAACGAATAGCTTCGTTATGTTTTGGATTGGGTTTGATTGTTTGACCATTAACCACATGTCCCAGAAATAAAATTTCTGATTGAAGAAACTGACACTTCTTAAAGTTTAACGAAAAGTTTCCCGCTGTGAAAATTTTGAACGTTTTCTCTAGATGAACAAAATGATCTTCCATATTTGAACTAAAACACATTAGATCATCTAGGTAAACTACAATGAACTCTCTGGTGTCAAAACCAAAATAGCTGTTCATCACATTTTGGAAAATCGAAGGCGACGACTTTAAACCCATGGGTAGCCGGCAAAGGACGAACTGTCGGCCTAAATATACAAAGCTTGTACATTCGTAAGAATCTGGATGTAATTGAATTTCATAATATCCCATGGTAGTGTCCATAGAACTAAATATCTTAGCACCTGAAATTCTATTTAGAATTTCTCCAATGGGTTCTACCTGAGTCTTTGGTGTGATGACGTTTTTATTTAGAAGTCGCAGATCTATAACTGGCCTAACTCCACCAGACGTTTTTCGAACACAGTGAACTGGGCTCCGATATGCACTTGGCCGTTCTTCTGCAATTCCCAGTCTAATCCACTTTTCTAATTCCTTTTGAAAGTCTTCTCTCATAGCTTGCGGTATGGGGTACAACTTCCTTATTACAGGTTCTCGGTCTACTAGTTCGATCTTATATGGTTCGCATTTGATTAACCTTGGATACTCACTGAAAAGGTGTTTGTACTTCAACAAAAGAGTTAATAATTTATCTTTTATATCATCATCTAGATCGTCCCGTTCCTTTACATAATTTCGTATTTCGATTTCCGATATTACTCCATTCTCTGCAGGATGATCCCTGTACATATCATTAATTTCACAATTGTTGTTCAGTTTTATAGATAATACTTTAGGATAAACGATATCTATAACTATATCTTCTCCGTTATTATCTCTCAAGTATATATTCTTCTTTTCACTGTCTAACTTGGTATCAAATTTTATGAAAAACGGGGATCCCAATAATAAATCAGCTGTCATATCCTTAACAACAAAAATCGGTACATCAAATAAATTATTCTGTATCTTTAGTGTTAAGGTTTGAAAACCCTTCACATTCAATTGATCCTTTCCTGCAAATGCTTTTAAATTAAATGTTGGTACCGGTTTTAACTTAGCACATGGGAAAATCTCTTGAATATTCTTCCATACTTTATAATTTAACAAATTAAGTTCAGCACGTGTGTCTAACACACAATTTATCTGTTGAGCTTCTTCGTGGCTAAGCGGTTAGCGTACGCGCCTTTGGCGTGGGAGACCCGGGTTCGATTCCCGGCGGGAGCTCATGTGGTTCGGATTCCACGTTAATCAGTAGGTCCACGTCTCATATAGCCTCGCTGCTGAAAGGGACGCTAAACTAAAATCAACTCAACTTAACAATTTATCTGTTGCCCTCCTATTTCACAATCAATTGTTGGAGCAGAAAATATTTCATACATATTATAATTTTTATCCTCAGTCTCGTCTTGTAACACAAAACGTGCATAGATTTTTATTGTTTTCGTTTCATCATTATCATCTAATTTTGATTCGGCTGAGGAGAGAAAACCTAATGAGCAGACACCATTATCTCCCCTTAAGGGTGACTGCTTGGTAAGTTTTCCGGATAGTTATCGGATGCAAAACCCTTGATAGTAGGAGTATAATTTAATCCTACTGGCGTTACTCCTACTGTGGAATACGGAGAATTCAGTACCGATGTCACTGATGTCATTACAGGATTGTTCATTGGAGTAAGTTGCGGAGTTGAAGCGCATACAGTAATAGGAATATATGGGTTATACGCTCCTTTGTGGACATACAAAGGAGGGGGTAGAGGTGGAGGTAAACCTCTTCCATAGTCTGTAATCACTGTAGCTTCGGATGAATTTCTGCTATAATTATCATTTTGTATCCAGCGTCTACTATTCTGTCGGCCTTTCCACCCTCTGTTGTTCATCAGTGTTCTTCTTTCATTATAATTTCTATTATTGGTTCCTTCACTCCATTGCGGCAATCTACTCTCTGGAAAAATATTTCTTCTATCCCCATTTACTTTAGAAACGGGCTCGGTCTTTACCGAATGATCAATCTTCGTTCTTTTCGCTTGGTCAATCCTTATTTGTCTTATATTCGGTCGTTTTTCCTGGAATCTATTTCCTATAGGGTTATCATTCACAATCGTTGGTTGACATTCCAAATCCGCTAAACGTAGCGTCAATTCCTGTATGGTGTTGATTGATCCCAACTTTAGAATCCTAGCCTCTTCGGTCGGTAGGCAGTCTATAATAAGGTCCTTTAATTCTTGGTCACATAGGGAACTGACTATAGAGTGATAATTATCAATTATGTCCCATACGAAGTCCAACAACGAGGAATATTTAGTCTTATCATAACGAAGAGTATAATTTTCTCTTTTGGGCCCTCTCTATTCTAGGGAATACGTATTGTGCTTTGGACAAAGTTACAAAATTTTCAAAAGTGTGAATTTGGTCCATAACACTTCTGTACCATGCTTTGGCTGACTTTTCCAGACATTTGGATACTATAAACAATTTTTCCTTATCATGTAAATTGAACATATCCATGGTTTGTAACAAATCTTCGAGAAAATTTCTTGCTTCCGTCATCCTTCCGCTAAATCGAGGGAAATTCTTCAAATCTCTGAAATAAGATCTCGGTTGCATATTACTAGTAATTAAATCTCGTTCTAGTGAAGTAGTAACATTCCTAATACCTATTAATCCATTATCACCTAATTTAGTTTGTATTTCTCTTCCAGATTTTTCATAAATGACATCCCTACTACAACTGCATCGCTTCGAAGTATTATTTTTGTATGTTCTTTCTTTATTCTTGGTATCCCTTTTACTACTTCCATCAAAGTTTAATCTAATATCTTCACCCTCCGAATTAGAAGCAGAGTATATTTCTTTAGCTCTAGTCTCTAATTCCACATCTGTATCGGTATCTGACACATTCTTTTTTCCCCTTATAGGTATCCGGGACTCAATTCCACTTTCATTTGGTTTCATATTAGAACTAGATCCAGTTACTCTAACCTCACCTAGGTTCCTAGGAATAGTCTTGAAAACTCTTTCATCTGTATTCTTAAACTCTTCTACTTTTTTTTCTCTATATTACTTATGTCCTTACCTAAGTCTTCAGAATCTTCTCTTTCATGATGCAACAACTTATCGTTTAATTGTTGACGCAAGTCTTGTTCAATTCTCTTCACATTTCACGAATTAAATTTTCATTTGTTCTTTGAATATCAGTAAATCTCTCATTCATCTTTTCTTCCAAAGTTTTATTGCGCTCGCGACATTCTACATCGATTGTTTCTACATTTCGCGTTATTTCACTTACCCTTTCTTGAATATTCACAGTTGCTTCCTGCACAGATTTTAGATCTCGTGTATAATTAGATTTAAGTTCACCTACATCTGCTGTAACTACATTAATTCGCATATCAGTAGTCTCTTGCCAAGACTTAATATCCGCTTTAACATTAGAGATGTCTACCGTTAACGAACTAAATTTATCGTTTAACAGTTCCATCTCGGATGACAACTTACTACTAAAATAGTTAGTAAGCTCATCCTTCATCTCGGATATATTATTTACAAACTTATTTTCCATTTCAGATATATTACCCGACAATTCACTCTTCATACCCGACATATTATTTACAAATTTATTTTCCATTTCGGACATAGTACCCGATAATTCACTCTTCATATCCGACATATTATTTACAAATTTATTTTCCATTTCGGACATACTACCCGCTAATTCATTTTTCATCTCTAAGATCTTATCTGTGAACTTTTTGGTTAACTCCAACATTAGAGTACGCAGCAGCTCATATCCGGGTTCCACTCGCGCCTCAGTTATATGTTTATCAGCGGTACTATCACTTTGTTCCTGTGGAACGTTACCATTACTATTGTTTTCCACTGTCGCATGAATCGCTTCCGTCTTCACCTTCACGTAACATTCCCCGTTCGATAGCCACATCATCATCTATTTCCAACGCACAACATTGTGGCCAAAACCAGTCTTTTCCTTCCCGAACTATTTTGTCAATTGTGGTTGGTAATAATCTCATACACCTCGTATGATACCATCTAACACATTGCACACAATTCACAAGTTGTGTGTAACCTTTAGTTTTTTTCTTTCTACAACAATTGCTGACGTCGGGATCAATACTGTCCACTTCAAGATCAACAAATCTTTTCATCGTATTCATATTTCATAAATTAGCATCATGTACTTCGGATTCACCGTGGGAGTCTACATAGTACCTACGCAAATTCTATAATCTGCTTTATTATTCCCAAACAACTTTAATTAAGGAAAACAAGGCTTCGCTACAGATCACGCCCATCTGAAACAAAATCCTACAGCTGCGGTCGTCAATGAAACAAATCTTAAACAATTCGTTCGATTGTTGTTACTACTTTTGCTACTTTTTATAACCAGAGAAAAGAAACAATAACTTTACAAAAAAAACAGATCGTGACTAATAAAGCGGGCTAGTAAAATTTGCTTATTATTTCTATTTAAATAATGGTACTATAAGCCAGGGACGTACGGAAGGGGGGGGACACGGGGGTCCGGACCCCCCCCGAAATTTCGACTTTTTAAAAATTTAGCCTAATTTTAGGGGCAATTTTAGCAATTTTAATATAAAATAGCTTCATATTTAGTTTGAACCCCCCCCGAAATAAATTCCTGGGTACGCTACTGCTATAAGCTTTCAACAACTAGGGATACTGTTGTAATATAAATTTTGAACTATGGAGTTATGGAATCCAATGACCCAAACCGTCTCTTTTCGTATATTGACTCCTTTCGGATAAATAGAAAAGGAAACCTCAGTTAAGAAGTAAAATCAGAAAATTCCCAGGATCCTGTCAAATGGCGCACCCATATACGAAACCTTGTTATATAGTATTATTTAGATTATGTAAAAGTTATTGACATTTAGCTTCAATATAGAAAATCATAAATAAATATTAGCTGACCTCTTATCGCCTTTATTCGATTAAAAAATGAGAAAGTGAAACATTTTTTATAGTTCTTGCAATAATTGACATGCTTACATTGGTTGGTGAATATCTCTATAGCTTTTACAATGGCTCTATAGCTTTTATAACATCGTAATAACCAAAGGAAACAAGAATTACATGTGCATTCCACACTATCAACAGTTCAAAGTATAGTAAATTTATTTATACAAGCGTGATCAGCCTTTTGTGCAATATATTTCAGTGTATTCAGTGTGAATATCAAGAATGTAATATGTTCTAAAATATGGAGAAGTTAATTTTATATCTAGGCAAATGGATCAATACTTTCAGTGTCATGATATATAGTAACAACAATCGAACGAATTTTTTAAAGATTTGTTTCATGTCTTTCTTGGATCAGAATCCCAGTACCGTATGTCTTTTATTGCTCGACTATAGCAAAGCTCATAAAGCACAATAGGCAGCGGCGCAAATCTATCGTCAACATTGGGGGGAGGGGCGGGTAAGAGGGCGGGAGGGCCGTTACCTTATTTTTTAAAGCGATGTTCAAAATGTTTATGAAATTAAAAAAAAAAAACAATGCTGTGGAGGATCAGGGAAGCAGAGTTGTCTTCAACATTGCGAGGGGGCAGATTTGAGGCTTATTCTGTGGGCACATCAATTTCATCTCACTTTCCTTTGTGGCAATCAAACAGAAATCATCGTATTTCTCCCTAAAAAACATATTAGAAATCGGATTATTGGTGGGGGACAATCCTCCAGTTCCAAAATTGGAGGGGACATGTCCCCGTCATCTTCCCGGTATTTGCGCCAGTGACAATAGGTATATGTGTACCATACGCAAGTTTGTAAACTTCTTTATTGCCACGCAGAGCCTGGCACACAAAATTCAACAAATGACACAATGATAAATTTCTCATAATTACAAAAATGACGATTATTAAGGTTCTCTCATCCTCTTACTCAGTGCCGTTAAATTTTAAGTCTGTATCCAGAAAGAAAACCGTGGACTACATACACAGATGGCGTGATCTCTACTAACTCGATTACATGAGATCTCCAACACTCATATAATTCTCGTGGAAACAACGATCTTGAGCAACGCAATAAACAAAAAAACACAGAACTCAAGACACAAGCAGGTCTGGATGCCTGGACGTCCACCTCAGTAGACGGTAGATCCGCTTTTCAGAGTAATTCTAACCACCTGCGAGAATGGTAGCAGTATTCGCAACTACAGATATAGCTGCTCTTTAAGGTGGATCACCACCCGGAAGTCAATACATATTTTAGATCATTCCCTTAATTACTACGCAATGAAACGTTACATATTATAAATATTGTACTGTAAGACAGAGTTATGTTTCAGCTACAACACAAGATACTGATTCATTTGGTTGTGTCTTCTGATATCGAAAAAGATAACAAATAATAAAAAAAATATTTGATTAGTTTTACAATGAGCACACAAGATGGCACTCGCTGTTAGATCTTACTAGAAGTGCTCAGTTTTATGAAATGTTTATTTGTGTGTGTAAAGTAGGGATGGTACCGAGACCGAGACTAGTCTCGGTCTCGTCTCGGTCTCGTCTCGAATTATCGAGACGAGACCGAGACCGAGACGGACTTTTATATACCGAGACGAGACCGAGACCGAGACGGACTTTGAAATACCGAGACGAGACCGAGACCGAGACAGGCCTCTATAAATCGAGACGAGACCGAGACGAGACTTAGGTCAGTCTCGAAAGTCTCGGTCTCGTCTCGAATATTGATATTGATAGATACTAAAATTGCCTTCACTCAAAATTTCTTTCGTTGCTATGTTAGATAATATGAGAACGGATGACTGATGTACAGTGGCGTATTTAGGGGGTGGTTATCGAGCTCAAACCCCTCCCGAAATAAATTTGTGATCATTTTTTGCATTGCACGTACAACGCAAATGTTTCTTCCTCGTTCCTCAAGTCTCTCCCGAAACAAAATCTACTGCTGATGCAAATAGAATTCTCTCTCTCTCTCTCTCTCATATATATATATATATATATATATATATATATATATATATATATATATATATATATATATATATATATATATATATGGTCGCGGCCCCCCAGGGCTGCCCTGCATAGGTTCCCGGGGCCCAACTTTAATTTTAAATGGAAGCAAGGAGTGAGTGGTACCTCATTCGATAGATCTTTAAAAACCAAAAAGCGTTGTGGCAAAAGATCTTTCATATCGGGCATTGTACTCAAAATGGCCGCCAAGATATGTTGCCTCTATCAGATACAGTAAAACGTGCAGTACCACTAATATGAAAACGGTTGAACATAAATCAACCGAACAAAAACTCAAATAGAAAATGTCATGTGGCACATCGATTGATATTGTCGCGGCGACTTCCAGGGCTATCCTTCATGGGGGCCCAGGGCGCAACTTCAAAATTGTAAATGGAAACATGGGGTGAGTGATATCTCGTTCGATATATCTTTAAAAACTAAAGAGTGCTGTTGCAAAAGATTGTTCAATATTTTCAAAATGACCACCAAGACATGGTACCTGCATCAGATAAAACGTCCAGTATCACTAATATGAAAACACCAGAACAAATATCCGAATAGGAAATCACAGAGGTATTTATCATTCTATCTCTCGGGAATGTTGCAACAGTCGAAAAGATGATTAGAAGAAATCTAACTTTTAGAAATTTATCCTAACCTCACTCCGTAAGTGAGTGAAGCGGGAAGGATCGGTGAAGTTGCAGATGAGAGCCTTAGTTTTTGCAAATTGTATCTACGAAACAAAGTTATTTGAAATGTGTTTTTATAAGAGATAAATGTCTCTCTAATGGGATAAAGTAGGTAAAATTCTTGTTAAATGGTATCTTCCATTTTGATTGCAGGCAATGGTTTGATGCAAAAATGAATAAACTGAAATGCGAAACAAATTTGTCGAACAATGCAATTTAAGAACAATGTTTACAAACGTTGGTTTTGTTCAACAGTCGTCTGCATGATATTGGTTCGCTTCTTTTCCTTCTATGTCTTCTTGCATGTGATAGAATATGAGTTTCACTGAGATGTCCACAGTTACATTCCGAATAACTTTCAACGGTAATTTCAGTTGTGATCATTTGTAACGAAACGGTACATACTGATGCAGATATGTCCCAAAAATCGTTGCACGCATTGTGTTAAATTATCAGGGGTGGGCAAAATGTTGTTAAACTTTAATTTTATCTTAATTTTATTCACCTTATTTCACTTTATTTTTATTCATTATAGTACCAGTCATTTGTACACATAAGTGTTTCAGACAAACCATATCTATTGCAAATAAAAGTGAGGTTCTCATTTGAGATTTTACCATTCATTCCCGCTTCACCTACTTACGGACAGAGATCGGAAAGATAATTTTCTATCATTTCCTCCTTTTCATCATGTCAATTACACTTTAATAATCTCTTTCTCCGTTGCATTATACTCCAGCCGTGAAATGATAAATACAATCTGTGCTTTTCCTATACGAGTTTTATTCTGTTCATTTATCTCCAACTATTTTCATATTAGGAGTCTAGTGGTACTGGACGTTATATCTGATACAGGCACCATGTCTTGGCGGTCATTTTGAATACGGTGACCGATATGAAAAATCTTTTACCACAACGCTTTTTACTTTTTTAAAAATATATGGAACGAAGTATTACTCGTCCCATGTTTCCATTTAAAATTTTAAAGTTTGGCCCTGGGACTCCATGAAGGGCGGCCCGGGGAAGCGCCGCGACAACACCATTCGGTGTGCCCCATGGCATTTATGTTCAACCGTTTACGAGATATCTCCGTGTAAAGATTAAAATGGGCCATATATATATATATATATATATATATATTAGAAATGCTGGAATTTTGTACTAAGTTGGGAAATTCTTCTAAATACTCTGCAATATTAGATAAACATACAATGTTGCTAAAGCAAAATAAAGTTGTATTTTCTCAAATTGCGCTACGTAAAGTATTACATATTTCTAATTTAGTTATTTAACAAAACCACAATAGCCCATACATTATTTAGTGTAACAAAGGACAACACAGTATCACTAACATCAACATTTTGGAGATCTCTAATAACTCAAATGGTATGGCCGGTGCAATCGTTAAATACTATGATCATGGAATAATACATTTCGAATGAATGAAGAAACAAAATTTCAAGAAACGGAAAATTTAAATGTTTCTAAAGACTTCACTTCCGAAAACGCGCTGACATATCACGTCTCATCATGTAGATGCTTCCAAAAGACTTAAATGCTTATAACGCCATTTACAACAATTATTTCAAATCGTTTCAGAGATACCAAACACATTGGTAGTGATTGTTATACTGCTTAAACTGACGTTTTAGGCACCTGTTATGGGGCGTTTACACTTAGTCGATTTGCGTTCGATTCAGTTGAATTGACGTCACTTTCAACTTAATCGACCGTGTAAACGGGACTTCAACTTAATCGCTTGTTGATCGAAGGCGACTAATCGACTGGCAACTGAATTAAAAGACGTTCTATTTTCTGTGGTTGAAATAATTGAACACATCCATCAATCTGATTCAGCCTAGTTGCTTCGATTTAGTGGCAAATGCAGCGAGTCCATTTAGTCGTGCGACTAAATCGACTAAGTGTAAACGCCCCATTATGGGGAGTTTACACTTAGTCGATTTGCGTTCGATTCAGTTGAATTGACGTCACTTTCAACTTAATCGACCGTGTAAACAGGACTTCAACTTTATCGCTTGTTGATCGAAAGCGACTAATCGATTAGCAACTGAATTGAAATACGTTCTATTTTCTGTGGTCGATTCTATTTTCTTCTGCTATAACACCGCAAATTGTACCAATTACTTTTTGCTTGGACATCTTTAAAATTGCCAGTCGATTTCGAATCAACCAGAGGAGAGCGAGTCGACAAGCAGCATTCAATTTCGGTTGAAACAATTGAACACATCCATCGATCTCATTCGGCCTAGTTGCTTCGATTTAGTCGCAAATGCAGCGAGTCGATTTAGCCGTGCGACTAAATCGACCAAGTGTAAACGCCCCATTACTCTCCCACCCTACCGTCCATCATTCCCCTCACTCCCAAACCAAGTTTCCCACAGTAGTCGCCGCACTGAGCCAGCGCTGGCGAAACATTGCTTCTAATGGGGCCTTCATAAGGCGCTGCTGACCGGCCAAGCCGCCAGCAAAATGCGTATGTAATATGTACATATTTTTGTTTAATAAACTGTATCACATACTATATATTCCTGCTAAAGTTGCCTTTGTACGTTACCTTGTAATACTTAAAGAGATGCCTGTTTTTATGGATAAATTTACTGTACAGTACTTCTTTTTGGCAAATAAACATGTACAGTTCGATTATCCGAACAAACCAGTTTTCCGAACACCCATGTCCCCCAATTACTTCGGATAATCGACGCTCTAATGTATTTGTATTAAATTTTTATAATGATTATTGCTTTCCTTAGCTTCTATAACATTACAACAATAGTTTTTGGTGGTTTTAATTACAACAAGTTGCAGTTACATTATTTTAAGCAGTGTTGCCCACTTGAATAAATTGCTAAATATTATTCTAAATATGTGCAAATAACGCAGATAAACTGCAAAATATTTTAGAATTACTCGTAATTTGTTTTATGATGCAAGAATACTTTCAAGAGACGACGTTTTTCATAGTCTTTGGGCTACTTATAATGTTAATGTTTAAGTCTTCGTTCCAGCAATACATGTAAATGCAAATTGTAACTGAAATTAAATGTAACTGATACATTTTCAGTAACACTAGTTGTTCCCCCTAAGCCTTAGGCCTGGTGTACATTTTATATTAAGACCGTGCTTAATCAAAGATTCTAATTACACCCTAATTATATTTCACTTGTTTTAGTTTGACCACCGACCTCAAATTCGATCCATACCATATAGCTATATGCAATTATCCAAAGACTTACAGTTAGTAATACACAGTGTTCATTCTTGTTTTGTTTTGTTTTAGTTTAACGTCCCACAGTTATGCTAGGGCGGCTAAAGGAGACGTGGAGCGAATGATTATAGTGGAATCCGAACCACTTCGGTCGTTCAACTTTACCCCTACCGCAAATCGAACTTGGGACCACGCGAACCGAAATCAAGCATGCTAGCCGCTAGACCAAATGGGGGTCCTCACATTGTGTTGATTTAAATCATTCCGTCAGTGTTGCCAGATCCGAAGATTAAAAAGTAGCGTGTCTGTACTCCGAAAGTAGCGAATTCGAACTATTTGTAGCCCAAATATATAGAAATGAATACTGATAGTGCTAATGAAATAATTTAATATGAGCTGGAAGATGTGCTGGACGTATTGCAAGAATAAATTATGATCGTCGGACGAAAACAATTCTAGACTGGATACCACGAGACAAAAAGTCTAGGAAACCTCCGCATACAAGAAGGTGTGACGAAATCAAGCACCACTGAGGAGTAACCTGAAAAAGAATTGCCCAAGTTAGATAGTTGTTGGAGAAGACTTGGAAAGACCTTCATCCAGCAATGGATTAATAATGGTTTATTATGATGATGGTGATGATTTTATTATATCTGGGTTTCGGAGGTAACCTAAACCAAGTCATAATTTCGTAATTTTAGAGAAGCGAAAAACCGGTTTCTCAACTGAGACCTATAGTACTGTTTTTGAAACTTACTAAGTAGTTACAAAGTAGTAAGATGCTTTCAAACTTATATTATTACACCATTAGAAAGAACATAGTCTATTTAAAAAGTATTGTTAACTCAATTTCAACCAAAAAGTGACAGCATAGTCTACCTCGAAATATATATATATATATATATATAAACTTTTACTAGGTAAGGTAGGGTAAAAATGGATTCAAAATTTAATGAAAGTCGTAGAGCGAAAAAAATATATTTGACTATTCAATCCATCATGTTGCAGCAAAACTACGAAAATTAATATAAAAGAAAACTAGAAAGTTAAGAATCACTTGTTCTGGCGAGTGAGAAAAAGTAGATACAGATAACTCTAATTACCTATATACTTATATCATATGTATACGTATATAATATGTTTCGCAAGTAATTTTTAATCAATATAAAATTTCAAATGAACGCAAGATTAGTTTTCTCGAATAAAGATTACATGCACCGTTGAGAGCTCAGGAATAAGCTTAATCTATGTTACGGCACTGGATATGTGCTTACGTAATGCATTACGACCTTATGAACTTGTATAAGAAACAGAATGCACTTAAAATGAGATGCGAACTATGTGAAACATCGGACTTTGAATCTAATTTGTTTTGTGATAGCTCCCACCACAAAGTTCAGGACGTTCGTGTTATAAAGTGTCAATTAAACACGGAGATGTGAAACGGTAATAAAACATTTCATCAATTTGAAACAAAAAAATACGTATTTTGTAGTAATAATTTACCCTACACTGAGAAAATAAGTTGTAGGTGGCGTACTTAAAAAGATAGGTTACATGCGTAATTCCTGTAGTTTTTGGACTTATCGTACAGCAGACGTATAACTGAAAACACATGTTTTATAGTATTTTCTGTATAAGTGTTCCATCTATACGTACTTCCCGTATGAAACAATCTAGGCGGTCAGGATCTCACATACATATCGACGTATATAACATACAGCTGACGAAGGTAACATAAGTATATGCATGTGATATACGGAAAACTGTTAGATGTCAGACATTCTGCAACGGCACGGTGTAACATCCAAGGGCAGTGCCTATGTAGCATACGGATAACGTATGCTCCGTACTGATTTCTATAGTAAGCAAAAGGATACCGTATATTTGTACAATATACCGCTGTCCGGAGAACGGATTTTTCTCTATGTACTTGTTAAGATAATGAACGTTATATTCTGTTTTTAAAATGACAGTCAAAGCAGAATGTGTTAAATAATAAATGAGAAATTGTAATTTTTCAATTTTGGTACGATTTAATATATTCGTGCTGCTATGTGTTGTGTTATCCGTTAGGAAGTATTGAACAATTCTGATTCAAAGGAAGGAAATAAACTACTGTATAGTACTGGAGTTAATTTAATAGAGTTTAATAGTATAGGCAGTTCTGAGGCTATATAAGACAAAGTCTATTGCTGAAAGTGAAATATGGGTTACTATTAGGGTTTTAGGGTGATATACCCACTGATCATTGAACCTGGAATACACACATGGAAAGCATTAGCACTAGCAAATTAGCTATGAAGAGGTACACCATACCATAATTCTAAGTCAAAGTGAAAGGAAAAATGAGCGGAAACGACAGACTATACGAAAATAATACTTTCACTATTTTAATGTCACACAATTTATTTCGAGACTTTCGAGACTTTCGAGACGAGACCGAGACTTGGTACTCGAGACCGAGACCGAGATCGAGACAAGCATCTGTCGATCGAGACGAGACCGAGACCGAGACGGTGATTTTTTACTCGAGACGAGACCGAGACCGAGACCGTTATTTATCAACCGAGACGAGACCGAGACTGTTCAAAGTCTCGTCTCGTCTCGTCTCGGTACCATCCCTAGTGTAAAGTATTTTAAAGTAACGATCTTATTACGAAATAGATATATTGTTTGACCGTTTTTCGTGTTATGTTTCACATTTTATTTAAATATTAATTTACATTTAAGGAAATATATTTTGATAAGAAGCTTGCGCAGAACGCCATAATGCGTTGTTTCCAAATTTGAACGTTTACTGTGGTAGTCATAATAAGAAAATTACTGGATTCTAGCGTTGCAGTTTGAGAAGCGGAACTTAGCTGTGAATTGCGGGAAAGATCGAAAACTAATTTCTCCAGTAATTATCCAAGCAGAATTCCATCATTACTTCCTTTATTATCTGGCGGGGGGCGCGATGGTTCAGTGGTAGAGCGTTCACCTCCGGTGCTTGGGGTCCCTGGTTCGATCCCAGCTCGCGCCATGTGGACTTTGTGGTGGGCAAACACCGTGCTCGTGGGTTTTCTCGGGGTTCTCCCGTTTCCTCCCACTTTCTTCATTCCACCATTTTACTCATTTCTCATTATCACTGTCTCCTTTAGCCTAATCGGCATAACTGTGGGACGTAAAATTTAAAGATTTCATTTCATTTCATTTTATTATCTGGCGTCAGTAAGACTCGACACTATCTGGCAACACTGCACTATTCAAGCAGTGATGCAATTCCTTCTCCACGTTTAAGGTCTACAGTTTGAAGAGGAACCATGTGATATATATATATGGTTACAAAGCATAAAACTTTTACCTTATTCACTGTAACTTAACGAAAATTTATTTGAAGATTAATAATATGTCTGTCTTGGTACAAGTTTGAAGATTTACTGTGATCACGTATACCCGAGAATTGGACCTTTAAAATGATGACTCGTCTGGAAAATGGTGAAGAGTAGAAGTGAGGCCATTGGTGCGGTTCCTGTGGGCCAAAAACACTACACCTGCTGACAATCATACTCAGATTGTAGAGGTATATGGGAAGGCTAATTTTCAAAGCAACATGAAGGGAAGTGATGTCATGCTTTCAAGAAAGACGATTTAATATTGTTAATGACAACCCTGGACACAGCGGTAGCTCCAGTACTGCAACCACTGACGCTACGCTAGGAACTACTAGAGCACCCCTTCTACAGCCCTGACCTACCCAGTGATTTTCACCTTTTCCCTATTCTAAAGCAAAAAATGGCTGACAACCATTATCTGGCATGTGATTATGTCAAACCAGCTGCCTCACGGAGGCTACGAGAACTTGACATAGATTTCTATGTAAATGGTACAGAAAACTTTATCTACCGTTGTGATAAGTGGTTGAACAAAAACTGTGATTACATCGAGAACTATTGTTAAGTGCCCTCTATCATCAGATGTATTGATCTTCCAGTTATGTCTCACACATATGCCATAATAGGCTATGTAACTTTACTTTTTGGGTCATCCCTTGTGTGTATGCAGGGTGTTTCAAAACACTGACGTTTGGGAGGTGATTCTTGACACCAAGATAAGACAAACAGTATAGACCAACCTGGATGCACAAATGCTTCCTTTCGGAAGAATGAAATGAAATCTTTGTTTTACGTCCCACGGTTATGCCGGTTAGGCTAATGGAGACGGTGATTATGAGAAATGAATGAAATGGTGGAATGAGGAAAGTGGGAGGAAACGGGAGAACCCCGAGGAAACCCACGAGCGGTGTTTCTTCATCACAAAGTCCACGTGGCGAGAGCTGGGATCGAACCAGGGACCCCAAGCTCCGGAAGTGAACGCTCTACCACTAAATCCCCACCTCCTTTCGGAGTTATAGGCTGCCGAAAACATGTAATAAAAGGAACTTTAAAGGTCCATAGCTCCAATACTATGGGACCTACCGCAGTCGGGTAGAAACTAATATTTACCCCACACAAAAATCCATGTTCCAGAATCCTAAGGTACTCACGCAACAATTTTTATGGAGGGAGTTTGGCTACGGGCATATAATTTGAAGTACGCAACAACTACCTCTATAAAAATTGTTGCGTGAGCACCACAGGATTCTGAAACATGGATATTTGGATAGGGCACATACTAGGTCCTAAATGAAATGTTAGGTTCCCCCGACTACGACTACGATAGGTCCCATAGTTTTGGAGCTATAGACATTTAAGGTTCATTGTTTCATGTTTTTGGCAACCTATAACTCCGAAAGGAAGCACTTGTGCATCTAGGTTTGTCTGTACTTTTTGTCTTATCGTGGTGTCAGGAATCACATCCTACACGTTATTGTTGATGTTTTGAAATACCCTGTACACATGTATAAATATTTCAAATCATAAAGGAGGACAGGAAAAAGAAACAATGGAGTATAATAGAAGAAAGAGAGACGGAAATAAATTTATAACTAAATTATTGTTGTCTAAATAGTTGATGTTACAAAAGTAATACACTGTAGTAATAATATTTTAACTATTTCTAAAATTTCAGTCCCTAATATAGTTGAATCCTTCCTTTTCTTTTTTTAAAAAATGTTATTAACTCTTAGTTTATCACCCTTACTATGACGAATCAACGGGAGAAAAAGAAAAATATTAAAAATTCAAAGATCAAATTAACTTTAGTTCTTGATTAATGGGGTTTCTCCTTTATAAGGAAAATGTAAAAATGTAGTTCATGCGATTTTATTGTAATTTTTGACGAGAGAGAAAAATAAGAGAGTGCGATATTCTATTTTAACTAAGGATATAAAATTTTCTTTCCTTTTTCTTTACTATACGATCAATTAATAGAGAATCAATCTCGTCAGCCTTTTGCCAAATCTGTCTTTATTCTTCCGGCATATCTGTCTATCAAGAAAGGACACATTTTTTCAATTATCTGACAGACGAAAGAAGAAGAAGAAGAATCAGTAATAAAATGACAGGAATAAATGAGTCGTTACTAATGTGGAAAGAATTGATTTTGCTAACCTCATTTTTTTTGTCCGACATATTCAAAAGCTCCCAAGTTGTATTTTAGTGAGTAAAATATTGTGTTAACTGTCGCAGACTGTGGAAAATATATTACACTTGAATCGATATTTTATTCCTTCTTTTCTACAGTAAAACAAAAGAAAATATTCACTTTGTGTTGCCAGAGAAGAAATAGTTTTTTTAGTAGAGATACATGCTTCTAGTCTAAACAGTATTATTATTATTATGATACTTACGAACATTGCGCGCAGTATCATGACCTGCGACACATTGATCAGCCCATCGTTGTGCAATGGTTGCTAATTCTTCGTCCCAGACCTGCAATAATAATAATAATAATAATAATAATAATAATAATAATAATAATAATAATAATAATAATAATAATAATAATAATAATAATAGAATTATGACAGAAGAACAGAAAGGATGCTACAGAGTCAGCAAGGGATAGATACAGTACTTACTGAACAAGCAAAATCCCAGAAAAGAAACCTAAATGTAGTGTTTATAGACAATCAAAAAGCGTGTGAATTCTACATACACACATATCTAATAGAGGTACTACAAATGTATAAAATACTTCCCACTATCATCATGTGCGACAGCTATGAAACAATGGTCGACAAATGATCGGAACAGGATAGTATGATCAGAACAGGATAGTATCCCGGAGTCCATTCCAATGATCCATAGTGTCCCGGTTCCAATGATCAGAACAGGATAGTATCCCGGAGTCAATTCTTTCAGTGCGCTATGGTTCTGCATAGCTCTCAATCCTCTCAGTAGATCATTAGCAAACACATCTTGTGGCTTTAAGATAAAAGCACGCAATAAATCTTGTAAAATCAACCATCTGCTATACATGGATGAACTACGCCAACTCTCCAAGCCAACTACACAGATTACTAGCAATAGTAACAACTTTTACCTCTAACATCTGGATGAATTTAGGAATTAACAAATGTAAGTCAATACATCTGCAAAGACGGAAAAGAGCAAAAACTCGAGTATTTCCAATTGATGAATATCACAAAATAGAATAGGCCTACTTAAGAAAAGGAAAACATTACATATGCCTGGGAATAATGAAGCTTCGAATCATTGAACACAACACATGAAACGCATATTGCAGAAAAATTTCCAGTCAAGAATTAAAGTGATGCTCAGAACTCAGCTTATTAATGCTAAGAAAGTTAAAGCCATCCACACATTCGCAGTAGCCCTCATTACATATTCATTTGGGTTAACCAAATGCACGGAGACTGATTTAGTTAACGCGAATGATTCCGACTTTAATGTCAGAATTCAGTATGAAACACCCAAAAGCTGCAAGAAAGCGAGTGACTCTTCGCACAGAAGAAGGTGGCATTGGTATTACAAATATACCAAAACTCCACCAAGAACAGATTGAAGACCTTCGACAATATTTCACCATCAGCAGAAAAGAAACCAACTATCTATTTTGTGTAATATGTATGTATCTATCCATGACAGAGTTTACCACAAATTATGAATCAGATTAACAAAAGCATGGCAAATGAAAATCAAAAGAACTCCACGGAAGCTTTAAGAATCATTTAGAGGCCAGTAACACATATAACGATAATCAACTGCCTGGCTCAAGAAACTAAGCTCTTTTCTGAAACACTAGGTTTTATGATGACCACACAGGACCGAGACTAACCCGATACTACTGTAAATCATATTGAAGCAAGGGGTACCGAATGAAAAGTGCAGAAAATGCGGAGACACATCATGCCGTATAATGCCTCCTCAGACTATCTGAAAGACACAACAACGTTGCACAAAGCATTCACCAGTTTTTGGCACATAACATGGAACTAATCACTGATACCAAGCCTTACTACCAGCCAAGTTCAGTACTTGAAAATGATAAATACAAACAACTGGGATTGAGAAATCAGAACGGATGTAGTCTAACGGTACCTGCAAAGATACCTGTCATCACTATTATCAATAAAATGGACAAAGAAGTAACCCTCATAGATGTAGCAGTACCACTAAGTCACCACATATAGTACAACATTCAGTATGATCCATACGCGCCGACTACGTGGGTGTTTCGGAGCTTCAGAACCCACACAAATAATCTTCGCACCCACAACATTTTTACTTCGATAGAAACAAAATAAATATTTCTCACTTACCATTATCAAAAAAATAATTAGCAATTAAGACTGAGATGGAAGTTAAATTTTCTAACTTCTAAAACATAATTGTTTCAAATGTCTTTGTGCAAAGGCAACCAAGCAACACACTTAATCTAGTAATTTTGTAGTTTATGTTAACAACAAAATCCTTGCACAATTCTTTCTGCAATTACATTAAAGTTATTTGTTTTTATGAAGATTTTTTCATATCAATTTGTATGAATGTGATATTTTCTTTTAGTAACGTGTTGATAATATCATAACCTCTTGCAATCATTATGCATCATGTAAGTTCTTTGAAGTATACACATAATGCTACGATTATATATATTGAGAACAGTAACTTATTGGAGAACAGTCATTACAGTAACTTATCCCTAACATTGAACTGGGTTTGAACCCATTTTTCTTGCGTTTAAGTCAGCCGTGTTACCGACTGAGTCCCCAACCTATCCTTGCAGTACCGGTATATTTTCCTTTATCACAGCACAGCCCTTTATGAAAGTATTTCATAAAAGATTTTAACTAAAAGGAAATTAATAAAAAAATATCGTGACTCCTCTGAAAACGTATAACACGTCCCACCATTGATATGCACCCACATAAATTTTGGAAATTCGGCGCCGTTGGTATGAACATATAGAAATATAAAGACTTTGAAGACGAAGTCAAAAATTTATGGAAATGTCAGAAAGTTACAGTAAGCCCAATCATTATCTCAGCTACAGTTATTGTCCTTAAAAGTACGTGACACAACTTGAACAGATGCATACAAAATATCTCCTAGCAAATCTACAAAAATCGATAATACTAGACACCTGTCATATGGTCAGAAAGTTCTTTGGAGAAGAACTCTTCAAATAATCTGCACTTGCCAGAGATGGTCGTGAGATTATTAAACTGAAACTTGTTTGAACGAGATACACTACTACTACTACTACTACTACTAGTACTACTACTACTACTACTACTACTAATAATAATAATAAGTTTATAAAGGAAGAAATTGAACAAAGATGATACTTATATCAGTCAAATTCAAGAAAATTATATACTTGAGCTAAATTCTCATGCACGATTTTCGAGAAAATTGACAAAAACTTATATTTATGATACTAGGAATATTATTTATAACAAAGCAAAAACTGACTCTAAAACACACTACCTATGAAGGAGACGCTGATACTAACATATATTCTCATCGAAATACTAACTTAAGATGATAGTATACACAGGTAATTTTAATGAAATGTACTTGTAATAACCTAGAACTCATTATCGTATTATCGTACCATTAACTCTTGAATTTTAAATACCTTTCTGTTAGTTTTAAAAATACACATATTTTTTGTTATAATAATAAACATGCTATAATAATATACATGCTAGCTCTCTAATACAACATGTCTCAGACGGCACGGGTTCTTGGTTCGATGTAAATTAATGGTTTACAAAATCGCGTTCTTGGGTTTTTGCAGAGTTCTCCCGTTTCTTCCCATTATGTTATTCGCCTAATTCTTTTAAACATACCCCAGATAGCACAGTTAATTTGATGCAGATTAGAAAAGGCAAATGCAAAAAAAAAAAAAAAAAAAAAAAAGTTAGATTCAAATTTGACAACTCGCCGATGCGCACACGCCCGTAATTTCAATCAGATGCAGTGTTGGGTAAGTTACTTGTAAAAATGTAACGCGTTACAAGTTACCGGTACTTTACTTTCCCTTAAAATGTAACGCGTTAGTAACGAGTTACTTGCCTTAAAAAGTAGCTGTTACCCTACTTTGAATGTAACGCGTTACTAATGCGTTTACTTTTAGGTCCGAAACTCTAAATATGTATATATAAAAAAAAAATCTCATTACTTCAATTTTCCGTATTATTATTATTATTATTATTATTATTATTATTATTATTATTATTATTATTATTATTATTATTATTATTACACATTCTGATTTTCCCAAATCATCGTAAATGTTTAGAACTGTAGATTGATAATAGTAGCGTTGCTATATCCTTTCATGTGGACAGTTACTTTATTGGAAATTTGATGTGCTTCGCTGATTTCATAAACGTAATATTGCACGTTCTAAATCTCTTTATGTAGATGCAAGAACAAATTCTTACTTGACAGCTATACGAACATATTCATATAATGTAACACTGACTAAAATGCCATACTGCGTTAGAAAAAAATGACTGCTTATTATTATTCTGCTAAATTAATTGTAACATTTTATGTAAAAATAAAAATGCAGAATATAGAGCAACATTGCATTATGACTTATAAAATAACACATGAACTGGGGGTGAATCAAAACTTGCCAGTAACTCTGAAATCGATACATGCTTTTTAAAGCTAGTTGCTCTAAACTCTATAATCAACTGGACTCTAGGATACGCAAACTAATCTGAAAGAACTCCTTATTACATACCATCAATAAACTATTTTCTAGTAATAAGATAGGGCTGCTTATCAGAACACAGTTTATTCATATTAACGATTTCCTGTATGTCGTTAATTATGGCATCCTAGCTGTTGATATTTATTTCCCTCTCACTTCAGACCAGGGGTAAAAGTGAGGGAGGAAAGCGGGGAACGCCGTCCCTCTACTTTCAGAAAATATCTGTGGCGTTCCCCCACTTTCTAAAGAGATATCAATGGGCAAAGATTAGCACGGGACGGCGTGACGTCATGCATTCCCTTACCTTTTCAGATTCACTTTTACCCTTGCTTCAGACACTTTACTTTTAAATTCTGTTCATCATAACCCTCACCTTTTAAGAAAAAGTATTATTTCAAATTTTCGAACTGTAAAATATTTTCCTTCTAGGTCTTTACAAAAACAATACCAATCAAAGTAAAATAGACCACCATTGCACTTGTAGTTCACTCGCTGAATGTATTGACTTGGAGCTATCAAAATCTATGACAAAATCTTACAGGTGCTTGCAATCAGTACATGTGATTTTTCTGAGGTTGTACTCATCTTCCAAAAACAGCAAGTGGCACTAAGATCTTATCTGTTTCTCTATATATATGTGACTGACTGTCGGTCACGGATATAGTTCAAGCTCTATTTCACCATTCTGAGAAATTCACTTACAAGAAAGAAACATTTGTTCCCGAAAAAATATATATACATATATTGTAATTACTTATTCGAAATGTAACGCAAAAAAGTAACGCAAACTAGGTACGTTACTTAAAAATTTGTAACGCGTTACCGTTACAGTTACTTTGGGAAAAATATAACTCGTTACTAGGAAACGTTACTTAAAAAGTAACGCGTTACTTGCGTAACGTTACTTCCCAAGACTGATCAAATGTATATACAAGTTGAAGGTTGTCAAATCCTGGTTAAGTGTGACATGTCAAAGTTGATTCAAATATGCATATAATTTGATGTGCTGAATGTGATTTAAATATTACATGTCAAATTTTGTTGAAATGTGAATAAACTTAACAGATCAAATACACAGGAATATTAAGAATTATTTCCTTATTTTTTGTCATTTTACTCATTTATAACGAGACAAACCAAAAATAATTACATCGATGTCCTCCTGAGAGCGCGCGTTACTACAAAGTGGTATCACACCTCATACTTCGTATTCAAATATAGTGATAGATAATTTCAGAACGATTCGTTCGAAAAAGAACGATTTCTTCAATAAAATAAAAGAATCAGATCTCTGAAAGGAACCAGAATGACTTAGGCGAATTTAAGACAGATTGACTTAGGGGAATAAAATAAAAATCACTCAATGGAGTTGACGGCTTGAGTCAGTTGATTCGGTTGATGGAACTAGATGACGGAATCAAACAACAGATATATAGACTCGTAGTTGATGGACTGATATGGGTAAAAGTGCACAGAAACAATACTCCAGAACGGAGAGATATTTTATGGTGAAGAAACATGCAATAAATCTACCACACATGTATAGAAACAGCCAAACCTTAATTCTTTGTTTGTATTCCTTGTTCGTATATTAGAAGAAGAGCAATAAATCAGAAAAAGATGAAACATCTGCGCCTGTTTCGAAGGATGGCAATCTCTTCTTATAAACTTCTACTTATTCCTTCTCTCCCAGGCCCGTATCCAGGGGGGTCTAGGGGGACCGGGCTCGCCCTAAATTTTGGCTGCCCCCCTAAAATTTTCACGGTAGGCTGGCAAATGAACTATAATATGGTGATGAACTATAATATGGTTGGATCGGGCCCACCCTAACTTCAGCCGGGGCCCCCTACATTTTTGGGCTGGCTACAGACCTGTCCTGTCCTGCTTGAAGCAACTTTACAATAACTTACCAGTTGACGAAATAGTTTGTCTAATTTAGTCGAAAGGATGAATGTTGTTCTGAGAATCATTTGGGAACTCGGAATTATTCAATTCATTGAAACCAAAAAATTCGATGCAGAGGAATGAATCCTTGTTTGAAATTTAAAAAAATGAATTTTACGTCCCACGCATATACCGGCTAGGATAAAGGAGTTGGTGATGATGAGAAACGAATGAAGAAAGTGAGAGGAAACGGCAGAGTCCCAAGAAAACCCACGCACACGGTGTTTGTCCAACACAAAGCTTACTTGACGCTAGTTAAGATCGAGCCAAGGACCCCATGCACCAGAGGTGAACGCTCTACCATTGAGCCACCTCGGCCCTCTTGTTTGAAATAGATTGAAAGGGCTCGATAATGAAAAAGAAACAAACTTCCCATCACTATTCAAAAATGTTTACTTAAATACAATATGGCTGCTTTTAAAATTCCCGCCGAGGTACTAGCGTATTCAACAATGTTTTTCTTCACTTCTATATGACACCCATAAGATTTTATTTCATGTTTTCTATATCATTCCAATTCTGAGTGTTTACATCTTTCGGTCTTTATCGGGGTCGGCTCTATCATATGCATATGCAACACTTGCATTTGTGCGGGACTACAACTTTTGACGGGCGACAAAATCTGTCATAACTATATTAATTAAAAAATATTTCTTGTTGAAAGCAGACTTCATGATGATGGTAGTTAAATTTACTAAACTACCTCTATTTGAATACTACACTCATAAATCATGTTTTAAGGTCACATGGACAGTGCTAAAGCAAATGGTCAAACAAATCCCAGCATGAATTGTTTGATTGTTGTCGAAAACAAGAATTCAATTCTCCAACAGTATCAAACACCTGTTCCATTTAGTTAGTCATCACAGTTTTGATATGAAAACTAGTCTTGTTTTTGTCACAAACAAGTTCCTTATCACTGAAGGAGGAAACAAGTTTTTTAAATTTATTTTTCAACATTTTTTTTAACAGATGTAGAAGGAAAATCAAGAAATAATGATAAAAGAGCTAGTTGTGCTGGAATTGCAAACTGATATATTGAAATTGAAGCTCGATATTGAATTCTATATAGAAAAGATTACTATCTTTCCCCTACAGGTGTGTTTGCTTTATCTTTCACTAACATAATAGATTATTATTTAAAGAAAAAGAAGAAAAAAAACAGACACAACGAGATTGGTTTAAAGTGTTTAGGCCTTTGTGATTGAGAATTACTCTTTCCCTCTCGTTGTTTGTTTATGACGGGTAGCATACTTAAAATAGTGGCGTTTTAGATTTATTCTTTCTGGAGAAAGGGGGTAGCAAATGACACCATTGCATAAGGCTGCAAATTGCCTAGGAACGGCCCTGGTCGTCATGCATTATTAAAAGATAGAGATTGACATGTAATATTTTGAATGAATAATACTACAGTTTATGTTTTTTTTTTTGTTATGTATAAATTAAATGAATTTCATTTAAACAGAAAAATAACATGGTTTAAATTGATGAGCTTATTGTTTTTGGAGGCACCGTGGCTCAGTGGTAGAGAGCTTATCTCTAATCAGTGGCGTATTTAGGGGGGCTTCCGGGCTTAAGCCCCCCCCCCCGAAATCTTACTTACTATAGTAAAGTATATGAAATATCTTGCAGAATTTTCACATTTTCAGGCAAAGCCCCCCGAAAGTTAGCAAAGCCCCTCCCGAAACAAAATCGTAAATACACCACTGTCTCTAGTAGTGTAGACCCTGGTTCGATCCCCGGCCAAGTAAATTTCTGGTGAGCAACATCGTGCTAATGAGTTTCCTCGGGGTACTTCCGTTTCCTCCCACTTTCTCATTCCACCAATTTTCCATTATCATTCACTTGCTTTAATCATTGTCCCTTTAGCCTAAGACACATAATCGTGGGACGTTAAACTCAAATATTTCATTTTTATGAGCTTTTGTTTTGTTATGAACCAGACTATAAGATCATGTCCATAATAATCAGTTAGACTTTAAATTATGTCGATTGACATTTAGAAACTGGCATTATCAAATGAGATCTTTTTTTATATCCTTCAGTTTCAATGGCGCTGAAGTCTACAGAAGAGTGAAAATACCTACTTTCAATTTGCAATGCCATTATGAACATTCATTATAATTAATTAGCCAAATAGAAACTGCTTATATCATCTTTCCTTTTATCGCTTTGGTATATTCAGAAGCGTGAAGCCGTAAGTTATTACGAATAAGGAACTAATAATGGATTCAGAAAGTGCTTACTCATTCCTCTCCAACAGAACAGTGATGGTGATTGTAAACAAAACACTTCTGTCCTCTCCAGTTACGTAATTCCTTACAGATCAGTTTTTCATTTTTTTGCAACCAAGGTTATTGAACATTTGAACCAAGTCGAGTTCATTGCTAAAAAAGAATAAAGTCGGTGCCTTTTTTATTTCGCGATTCTTTTTTGTCTCAGAAACTCTATATTTATGCGTGTGCTTTCGTTTTGAATTGAGATTTGCCCTTTTAGAAAAAACAAAAGAACACATCAAGGCGAAATAAAAGATGTTTTTGGTTCTCCAAATATGACATCATTAAAACGGCATGAACATTCACCAACGTTTTCAATGATCAAGGTTCGCATAATGTTTACATGAGATAGGTTCAAGTTATTAATATTACAATTGCACTGTTAAAAATGTCCCTATGATAATGATCTAGCCATGTTTCCAACTTACAAATAAATTTAGGAACTTAATGAAACTAAATTGGCGTATGGAAAGGTTGAATAAATAGAAAGTTTAGGAGTCCGAGTAAACTATTTCCACCCCTGAATGAAATCAACATACTTGTTTGCTACAGTTCCCGCATTTTGTAAATGTAAAGTCTCTGTTGTTTGTCCTGTAAGTTTAATCAAAGATGAAACTTTATTTCCTAATTAACTTGTTATAGAGGATGTCCCAAGGAAGCTCTCAAAAAATATTGGTTTAAAGAAAAGTATACAGGAGAAAATAATAATAATAATAATAATAAAATATCAACACATCATATCTGTATATATAAGAAATAGAACAAAATAAGGTTGTCACAGGAGATGATGGAAGTTTTCTTTCACAGAAGATTTGTTTATGTAGACACATCTTTTAGATGGCCCACAGGAAAAAGTTGGGTAGAGTTAAATCTGGTGATCTTGGAGACTACAATTCATGTGAAATTACTCTGGCTGAAAAAAAAAAATAATTCGATTTTAGTCATAGTGATGCTAGCAGTATGAGTTACTTAACCATCTCCTTTTGTTTTCAAGTGGATTAATTTCGCTGCCTCTATTTTCTCATAGACTAGCTAACTTTCTGTAAACACTGTAAATAAAATCCTTGAAATACGTACATCAACAAATGATAATAATAATGGCTCAGTGGTAGAGCGTTCACCTCTGGTACATGGGATCACTGGTTCGATCTCAGTTCGCGCCAAGTGGCCTTTATAGTAAAGAAACACCGTGTTCGTGGGTTTTCTCGGGATTCTCCAGTTTCCTCTCACCTTATTCATTCCACCATTGCATTCATTTCTCATCATCATTGTCTCCTTTAGCCTAGCAGGCATATGCATAGGACGAAAACTAAAATATTTCATTTAATTTATATCAAATGACCTTCGCTGTTTAACACGTATTATTATTATTATTATTATTATTATTATTATTATTATTATTATTATTATTATTATTATTATTATTATTATTATTATTATGAGAGGAGTAATGGATAATAGCCACTAATGCACGAAGCTTTCAATTATCAGTGGCGAAGGAACTGGAGAAAATCAGGGTTTTATTTCGTACTGGATGAGTACTCGCTAGTTGCAAATTTTTAAAAAATAACTGTGAAAGAAAAAAGGTGTTTGTCATATTTATGAAATAAGTAAGTAAATCTATCACAAGCTCTATTCCTCTTGATTTTTTTGGTGTATATCCCTCCTTTTCTGTGACACCAGCCAAGGAAAACAAATGATCTTAGGGGTAAAAGTGGATCTGAAAAGGTAAGGAGAGGCATTATATCACGCCGTCCCCCGACCAATCTTTGCCAATTATAATTTTTTAGAAAGTGGCGACGCCATAGATATATTTTTGGAAGTGAGGTAACGGCGTCCCCCCGCGTTCCCCTCATTTTTACCCGTGATCATAGCAGATAACAAAATAGTCTTCTAATATCGGGGAATACAATGGTGCGAGATTGCGATGTTCTATTGATAGAAATAAGATCGTCTTATGCAGAGTCGTTTTCACGTATGATTAACGTCGTACTAAAGGCCTGACTACTGCAGGAAACATTTGTTGGTAGAACTCTTGAGTGTGTCACTAATCATGTGTCAGAACGACTCTGCATAAGACCCAGAGAATTGTTGTTTTCAGGATTGGAAGGCATTTAAACTGTATATAAGATAGTTTTGCACATAGGCTCTATGATGTCTCACAGCTGCATGTTCTCATCTATAGTTTTGAAATGTAGGTAATGATTACAAACACTCAAGGTTAAAAAAAATGCAGACGACATCTTTACTTTTATTGTCTTATTATTGTTATTATTAACCTTATACTAATCCGTGTCCTATTTGGTAATGGTCTAGTGCATTGAACTATCCTAATTTGCCAGTGATGGATGAAAACTTCTTGTGACTAAACTTCGAAACAATCCTATGCATAAATATGGGAGACTTAGAGAACGACTATATAAGTTCCTTCGTCCGTCTGTCGATAGAGCGAGAACGATCACAGATAACAAAAAAATGCTTTTGCTATGGGTTCAGTGTCCTAAAATTAGGTTTCATCTTCCTGGATCGTCTAATCAAACCGGAAGTGGTAGGAATTTACCATTTATGGTTTCAACACGAAAACTAACAAAGAACGAAAACGGTATTAAATGCGGAGAACCGGTGTTTCTAGATCTATTCAAGAATAGGGTCCACTCTTTTATTTTTATTTTTTACTTTAATTATTTTTTTTTAAAGGATCATACAAGTGCGAGTTATGATATTAGTACGTCTGTTCGTTCGTCTGTTACTCTACCCGATAACTCTTGAATGAAAGCGAATTATGAATTCTGTTTTCTTGTTTTGCAGTAGATAGCTAGTCATTATCTTGACTTAGTTCGTTAACAGAGTCAATTCATTAACATTATAACGTAACGGCGACTTAGTCCTTCCGTTAGTCCACATGATAACTTTTGAACAGAAAGCAATTTTTAAATTCTTTTTTTTTTTCAGTAGATACCTATAATGATTATCTTGGTTAAGTGCGTTAATGAAGTCAATTTATTACCTTAACGGGTAACGGCGACATGTTCATCCGTCAGCGCACGCAAGTGAATTTTTTGAATTCTATTGTTGGTAATAAATAACTTGAATGATTATGGCCGCCAAGTTTATATCCCAGATCTCATACATGGCAATATGTGATGAGGTTAGACATTCTTTTTATATTTTAAAGATAAAATATTTTTTGAGGCTAAAAGTTTTCTTTTTAGGTTAAAAGTATTTTTGCGGTTAAAAGATTTTTGGTTAAAGTTAAAAAAAAAATCTTTTGTAAAGTTAAATCCTCACATATGTGGGTTATGACATATATTCCCCATATACTTGGAGTATGGGATGGTACATAAAACCTAGAATATTATTTGCCATCAGTTTAATCTTAAATATAAGTTTTTTTTGTTGTGCCTAAAAAATTATTGGAAGTATAAAAACCTAACATGGTTTGGGTATGAGAAGGAATATAATACTGACTGCTTCAACTACCAGCATAGATTCAGTCATAAATGCATTTCGTATGATCCTTTTCACTGTCTGTAACAGAGTTTATATTTTTATTGAAACCGGAAGTGATAAATCTACAATTTCTAATTTCAATATGGAATCCCTAAGGTTTAGAAGCCAGTCGTAGTTTTACACTGTGAAATGAATCATTCATTATTAATTAGAAATTATTATTATTTTCTGTTAGAACGCACTGCAATGGAGGCCCAAAGAGGATAATCAGCAAGTGTGTACCTGATTAGAAGGCGACACCTTCCCAGCAATCATCATCTATCATCATAGGCATACTGGAAGATCATTCCACAAACTGAGAAACTTCTATACACCACGGGCTTACCTATAACATCTTCGTCTAGACTCAACAAGTTTCTGTCTTATTACTATCCAGCAATTGTAGCACCTTTCGTCCCCCCCCCCCCCCCCCCCGTTTTCTTCTTCCTATCTTCTAGTTAGTTATGAGCATATACAAGACCAAGACCAGGACTTGGGTGGTCTTGGTCTTGGTCTTGATCTTGCATATCCAATCTTGGTCTTGGTCTTGCTTGCAAGAGTCTTGAAAGTTTTGCTTTTAAGAAATCTTATGCTTTTCATAGGTAAATTTTACTCTGAATAAAAGGGATAATAAATTCTACAATGGGCCAATGGTAACGGCAATACAAGTTTACCTCTCTGTAAGTATGATGATGGTGTACAATATAGGCCTTTATTTCTTTCAATAGGTGCCCGCGCTCTTCACTACTTAAGAGATAAATCACAACGTTTCGTAATCTTTATATACAGAGGGACGACAAAAAATCTACAGGACACGTAACTTTGGTCCTCCACTGTACAACACGTGTTGCGGTTGCCGAACGTTTTTTGTTTTCAATGTGTCATGTGGACTTTTCTCTTCCGTCAGCAGTAACCTGTTCACCTGTGAGTGTCGTAGTGTGAAGGTGGTGCGGTAAAATAGACAACCTGACAGTCTTCCAAAGAGGCATGATCGTTGGTGCCCGCCTGGTTGGAACTTCAGTGGCAACAGTGGCGAACATTGTGGGGGTATCCAAATGCACTGTGTCCAATGTCACTAGGGCATACACAATTCATGAGCAAACGACGTCTGCAAAGCACAACAGTGGTCGAAAGACAATTCTGTCAGATAGGGACCGGAGGGTATTGAAACGCACTTTATCAGCTAGAAAGAAGACCACTGCATTGAAAATTACATCTGAACTCAATTCCGGCCTACAGAACACGGTTTTATCAAAAACAATGCGACGGGAACTTCATAAAATAAAAATTCATGACAGGGCCGCTATCGCCAAACCCCTGGTCACAGCAGTAAATGCAAAGAGGCTTATCCAGTGATGCAAGGACCACAAGGCGTGGACTCACGAGCAGTGGAAACACATAATGTGTTCCGATGAATCGACCTTCACCTTATTCCAACAACCGGTCGTGTTTACGTATGGAGAACCCCGCCGCAGGCCTATGATAGGGACTGTCTCCCAACTGTAAAGCATGGGGGTGGTTCTGTTACAGTATGGGCAGTGATATCGTGTTTTTCTGCAGGTCCCAGCATAACCCTGCATGGAATGATGAATGCTAAGGCGCATGAGGCCATTTTGGGGGACCAGGTTCTACCCATGATCCAACTTTTGTTCCCTGATGGTGATGGCATCTACCAAGATGATTTGGAACCCTGTCATGCTGCAAAAACGGTGAGATCATGGTTTGAGCTGCATGACCTGGAAATATCACACCTTCCCTGGGGCCCACAATCACCAGATCTGAACATCATTGAATCATTGTGGTCTGAGTTAGAAAGGCGTGTTCGGTCTCATTACCCTCCACCAGCATCCCTTAAGGAACTGGAGCATGTTTTGGAGGAACAATGGTATAAAACTCCACACACCACGATTCAGGAGCTGTATCCGTCCATTCCACGTCGGATCCAAGCTGTTTTGGACGCAAAAGGAGGCCCCACACCATACTAGGTATGATTTTCACACTTTTGCAAACGTATTAGTTTTTTGTCCAACCCCTATATATATATATATATATATATATATATATATATATATATATATATATATATATATATATATATATATATATATATGTATATATATATATATATTAGGGTGTCCCTTATTTTGGGTAATTTCGTGTTGCGATACGCACCCCCCCCCCCCAATGTATTATATGTGACCGTAAACTCCCATTAGTGAAATAGCAGCTCTCTACGAGAACGTTAACCCGTGCCGACTTGACGACAAAGTCACGAAATGACGTTTCCACATTATAATGTAATTTAGAATTTTCAACCGTGACAATGGAGACACTAAAAGAGACACAGAAACGAAACTTTGCACGAAGCAACTAGAGGAAGGGAGACATCTGCTCGTGTATTGACAAACAGCACCAGATGACGGAATGACCTATATTGAATATCATCGTTGGAAGCAACAATAAAAATAAAGACAAAAGAGATGGTAAACGCAGACCAGTGTTGCAAACTATTCGAGAAAGAAATAACGTGTGATATGTGTTGGCGCACACAGGAAGTGAGGTACTAACATTTTGTACACCTTAAATCATATATTGACAAGAACTGTTTACGCTTACTCTAAGTCTAAAAGGAAAATCTGAACAGTGTTGCCATCAACAGAAGGGAGAAATTGAGTTTGGAAGAGAGAAAATAACTCGGAAAAGGTCACTAGTGCTGTATGGTTTAAAACCTATAATGCAAGGCAGAAGAGCATGAGGAGTAGTGCCGTGGTTATGTGAAATTGATAACCCACGTACTGACAGATATATTCGGTATCTTGTTAAAGCAGAGAACTAAGGTTTGTAAAAGATGGCAACGATGCACAGCGTCGGCTTTTTTACTCTTGATGTCATCATAATTATCAACGTCCTCAAAAGCCCACGAGTACATAAACCCATGCAAATTGAACGCTGTTTTCATATTTTAACCAGTTTGTTGGGATTCCAAGCCGCTGTGCATCGTTGCCACCTTTCACAAACCTTAATTGTCAGCTTTTACAAGATATCGTATATGTCAGTCAGTTATCGATCTCACATAACCACTTGTTCAACCAAGATTCCCCACCGGGAATTGAACCCTGGGCAGTTTGCATCAAAGATGAGAGTGTCAACGACTATCTGAGGTAGCGCAAACTTCATTGAGGATTGTGAGCTTGAGCTAGTTGTAAACCTCATTGAGGTTAGTGAGAACGAACCTAATTAAGGATTGAGGCCACATTAGCCCGAATCAGCCTCGACAGGCTCGTATCCAAGAGGGGTCTAGAGTAGGCTTGCAAAATTTTCACGGTAGGCTTGCAAATGCACTATAATATGGTGATGAACTATAAATGGTTGGATCGCCCCCCCTAACTTCAGCCAGGTCCCCCCTACATTTTTGGTCTGGCTACCGGCCTGAGCCTCGATTAACCCGGGAAAGCCCATACTTACTACAAAGTGGGTATTGAATAATTTTCTTGTTTTTTGCGTCCTTTATACACACTAAATCGAGATTATGAGGAAAATAATTCCATACGTGTACACAATGCGGAGAAATGGGGGTGTCCCCTGTAGGGGACACTGGGCATTAGAAATACAATGGGCATATATTGAAACGACTATTGACTTAAAAGATACAGGTTTTATTGTAAGTAAAATATAAATGAACAAAAATATCACTTATACATAGAATAACTATACAAAATGCAAAATATTAAATACGGATATTCTGGTTATAACATTTCAATACGCTGCCCAAAACAAGGTAAAACAATAGCATTACAGAACGCAAATTACAATGGTGACCTTCAATGTTTCCTTTTGCCTGTGAAAGTCATACCAACCACGAACATGTAACCCAATCTCACAGTTTTCACACATGAATCTTGTGTGTTTTTGGCACAAACCACATCTCTTTTGTGCGCACTTCTGTTGCACATGGTACTTAGGGTCAGAGTTGAGGCGAACGCCATTCGGAACTCGTTGATCTAATGGTGCACTACAAGTGACACTCTTCACCGGTGCTTTCCTATAAATACCGCAGTAAATTTGAACAATCATTCTACGAAATTGACAATAAGGGAGTTTTTAACCTTGGCCAATTCTTTTAGCATTAGCCATGCATTATTAGAAGAATGGCATCCGCACCAAACGCGAAGAAAGGGAACCACCATTTGTTTCCTTGGAAAGCAATTCGCATTGAGTGTACATTTTCATCTAATCTGTCGATTCCTCTATATATTTATTGAATGCACTGACAAAGTTTCAATAAGTGACAATGTTGTGAAAATGTTATCAAAATAAAAATTGTAAGCTCCAAGCCCTTGCGGTAACCTAGACTCTATATCCAAAACAAGACTTGAACCTAGACCCAGATCTCTTGATACGGTAGCTTGCTATACTGAGCTCCGTGCTAGGGTTCAAAAGCAATCAAATAAGGTGTCACGTCAGAAGGGCCCGGACAAAAGGGCGAGGACAAAAAGGCCCGAGTCAAAACGGCCCCGCGTCAAAAGGGCCCCGGTCATAAGGGCCCGAGTCAAAAGGGCCCCACGTCAAAAGGGCCCCGCGTCAAAAGGGCCCGGGTCAAAAGGGCCCCGGTCATAAGGGCCCCACGTCAAAAAGGCCCCGCGTCAAAAGGGCCCGAGTCAAAAGGGCCCCGCGTCAAAAGGGCCCCGGTCATAAGGGCCCGAGTCAAAAGGGCCCCGCGTCAAAAGGGCCCGGGTCAAAAGGGCCCCGGTCATAAGGGCCCGAGTCAAAAGGGCCCCGCGACAAAAGGGCCCGAGTCAAAAGGGCCCCGGTTATAAGGGCCCGAGTCAAAACGGCACCGTGTCAAAAGGGCCCCGGTCATAAGGGCCCGAGTCAAAAGGGCCCTGCGTCCAAAGATGCCGGGTCAAAAGGGTCCCCGGCAAAAGAGCGCGAGTCAAAAAGGCCCTGAGCCAAAAGGGGCCCCGAGTCAAAAGGACCCCGCGATCAAAGGGCCTCACATCAAAAAAGCCTGAGATATAGCGTTTTATTAGATTAAAAGTATTCACTGGATACCACCTGCTTTGTGTTGAAAGAACGTACATGTATATCTGTATACAGTGTTAGTCAAAGTTATTACAACAGCCCAGATACGATTCATGTGAACAGAGAAAAGTGTTGCAGGTAGGTATTGATCAGTGCCGTGTCATGGTGCGGGTGAGCGGGGCAACGACCCTGGCTGCCGAAGTAAGGTGGCGCAAAATTCGGGAGTAAGAAATAAAAGGAAAGAAGGAAAGAAAGAGAAAAAGGAAAAAAATACTTGGAATATTTTAGATCAATAGCAGATTGTGTTACTCGTGTTAGGAAAATCTATGTACACCCAACAACAAAAGTCTCTCCACCCTAAGTGCTCTAATTCCATAACTTGGGGTCCAGGTAATTTGCAGTTGATAGAACGCCTGGACAGATGCAACCCAATTTACACGTAACTTTTCTCGGCACTGACAACAGTTGGTGGCACTGAATTCAGTCTTTATGCAAGTAAAATTGTGAGTAGATGACGCACGAAACATTTCTCCATTCTGAGATGAACCTCTCTGGTTTAGAGCGTGTTGTCCAATGAACATCATATGTTAATCTCAATATTGTTGTGTATGTAATGTATTATTTCACTATATACTGTATATTCAAAGAAATAAAAAGACTGATCACACATAAATCAGAAAATGCTTGAAAGTAGACGAAAATATCAAATCTAGAACAACTGCTGGAAATAAGTTAGTAAATGATTGCCTTCATTGAGAGACCTTCTCCAATTCTCCTCATTCCAATATTTTTTTTTCTTTCTGGAGGAGAGAAAATCTTGGTTGTCACACTGAGTATGTATTGAAATTGAAATTGAAACATTTGAAAAAGTTAGAAAATGACCGGGATTTGAACGCGGGTCCGCCGAATATAATTTCAATGCGTTAAAAACTTACCCACCTCGTCACTTCATCTTCCGCCTAAACTATTAGCTAGTTGAAAGCATTGCATGTAAGACTATACACAAAATACCCGTACTAATACTCGTATAAGAAGGTGTTCCTTATGAATGTCACAATAACTTACTCGAGGTTTCCTTCTTTAACTCAAAAACAAGTGATATAGACCTTCGTCAATGAGGAAAATATCGCGAAGCGTTCTTCAAGATGAGGCTACCTCATTGTTTTTAACTGGTCCCGATTTATATTACTGCAATTCTTCCTCATCGTGACTTCTAATTTCTAAAGAAGAAAAGCCGGCAGACATTATTTTCGCATTGTTTGAATTGCATCAACACGTGTAGAAATAGTGTGTGCTATGTTTATGTAACATAGCTACTAGTTTATTTTCTTATCTTTGTATCAAGTGTGAAAGCAGAGAACTGCCATTTCAGTGACTCGGGTTCGAATCCCAGCGTGAGAGTTATTTTTTCTTTATTCGAAGGTATTGTTTATGTAATTCTGTTATTATTATTATTATTATTATTATTATTATTATTATTATTATTATTATTATATTATTATTATTATTATTATTATTATTATTATTATTATTATTATTATTATTATTATTATTTTGCGAATAACTGTATGAATTTCGATGGCAACTGTCGCCGAATATTAAAAAGTGAATATGATAGAACTATGAAATAAAGTAAAGAGATGCGCGTAATTTTATCATAAAATTATATGGCGCAACGAATTTTATCTTATCGTAAACGGTTATCGTCGAATATACACGGTTAAAGGAGCACTCTGTTGATCAAATTAATAGAAGTTGCTAGACAAGTATTGACCACCGGCAGAAAAAATACAGAGTAACTGCAAGTCGAGTACGTACTATTGTACAGGAGTATACTCAAAGACCTTTAGAGAAATATCTTCGTGGCTTGGTTCACAATTTTAATTTGCAATCCACGCAAGCAGTTTGAGACAAATATCAATCGTATTTGGCATTTGGAAAGTTAAGCAAAAATGATAATAAACTTGTGTCCAATATAAGTTGGAAGAATTTCAAAACATTAAAGTAGCCAGAATTTTTCAATGTAAGTTCACATACTTTCTATATCTGCGACTTGGGACTAAAAGGGCTAATGTCAACACGAAGTAGTTTGGAGTATATATACTATTCATATTAACATTTGCTTTTCTTGCAAAAGAAAATATCCATTTATAGGCGTTAAAATTTGACGAACATCTCATTTTTTTGCCAACAAGTGACACTGGCCCTTTTAGACCCAATTTAATCGACAAGATATGAAGATTTTTTTTTCTAAGGATTCATGTTAAGTAAGTACTTTTCAAATATAATAAATGTAATATGTTTATCTCAAAAATACTTTTTGTTAGTAATGTCTTTTTTCACTCTTTTTATCTTACTGTAAGGCTTTATGCAAGATTGGTACTTCTAAAATATAATGATCATAGTGTAATGTTAATCAAAGTCAAGTTGTTCAAAAAATATACTGTAATGTAAAATAATTATATACGTATAAAATCTGATTAGATGCAACAGAAAATACAAACAAATGCTATTTGTTTGTAATGTTTGTCATTTGTCTTTCAGCTGTTTTTAAATCCTTATTATAAGGCTTCGTGTTAGGTTAGCACCGTTAATATATAATAAGAATAATGTAATGTTCACCGAAGTCAAGTTGTTAATATTATATATATCTATATATATAATTTGATGAGATTTAGTGGAGAAAATATATATAATAGTTTTTTGTTTATAATATACTTCTTGTTTCATTATTTTTTATTTGATTCCATGTCAGTAAGGCCTAGACAAAGAACGACGTGTACAGAAGGGGTCGTCCTCAAT
The DNA here is from genome assembly GCF_964235325.1 of Thermobia domestica. Taxonomy (NCBI): domain Eukaryota; kingdom Metazoa; phylum Arthropoda; class Insecta; order Zygentoma; family Lepismatidae; genus Thermobia; species Thermobia domestica. The sequence continues at coordinate 359,034,674 of NC_137455.1, forward strand.
GAAATATCGTATATCAGTGGCTCCCAATCATGTTTACCTGGCACCCTCAATGCAAGCCCTTAATACTTCACACATTTCTTACCGCTTGTCGGCTACACGTACTTTTTCTGATCTTTTACCTGATTTTAGATACACCATTGAATTTTCAATTCGATAATAATAATAATAATAATAATAATAATAATAATAATAATCTCAATATATTTATATTTCCTCTAGCAAGACTTCTGAATACCTTTGTAGTCCAATATTATTATTTACCAGCTGTATTCCTAATTAAACCACAGTTCGTATTCAAAAAATATTTTGCATTCCTACTTTTAATTTAACATATCTCTTATATCACTCGTAATATTTCTAATTAAGAATGTAGTTTATTTCTGTCAGTAGCTTCTGCACTTCTGTTCTTCGAAATAACATCCCATCAATGTGGGTTTTCATCGCTCCAATAGTGATAATTTTTTCGGTTCACCAGACCATATAAGGTAAATATCACTTCATCAAAGAATACCGGAGGAAGGGGCACGGTGGTTCAGTGGTAGAACGCTTAGCTCTGGTGTGTAGGACTACTTGTTCGATTCCCGACCAAGTAAGGTTGTGGTGGACAATATTGTATAGGTGAGTTTTCCAGGGGTACCCTCGTTTCCTTTTGATTTCACCCGTTCTTTCATCATCATTCACTTGCTTTAATCATCGTCATCCTAAAGGGCATAATGTGGGACGTTAAACTGACAGTCTGAAAGTTACCAGAGAATACCATGTCATTTACGACAATATTGCTGTCATCGATATTTCATATCATTACTTCGCAAAACTCAATGCGGTGATCAAAGTCGTCTTCCGTTATTTCATGCACTAAACGCATTCTCCTAGGGTTTCAATTTATACCGCCTTATGCAGAGTCGTTTTGACGTATGATTAGCGTCATACTAAAGGTTTGACTACTGCAATTAACATATGTTAATCGAACTCTTTAGTATGGTACTAATCATACTTCAGAATGACTTTATATAAAGAGCATAGTGTACAAAAATTCATTGCGCTGAACTCTGGGAAACACCTAGCTTGTTAGCAACTCTGGTTATCAATGAATGCGGAATTTCCACAAAAGATTGTAAATTAAAAGAAACTGCCAAATTGCTACATTGTTTCGGCCTTCCTGATCGCATGCGGTACCTTTCTGCAAAACATTTAATGGTCTCTTAGGCAGTTGACTTCGAAATTGGGTTATGGTCGGAAAATGTAGCATTAAATAACTGTTGTACCTCTGTATATGATCTCTTCCTATCCTATAACCGGTGTCACGTCAGAAGGGCCCGAACAAAAGGGCGAGGACAGAAAGGCCTTAGTCAAAAGGGCTCCAGTCATAAGGGCCTGAGTCAAAAGGACCCTGGTCAAAAGGGCCCCCTAACAAAAAGGCCCCATATCAAGAAATCTGAGATATAGCCTGCAAAACTTCAGAAGTATAAAAATACTTATTAGATGAAAAATATTACGTGGACATACCTGTTTATTTGTGTTGAAAGAACATACATGTGGAAAAAATATAGGGTTAGTAAAAATGTTACGACAGACCAGTAATAACGATACGCGTGGACGGAGGTAAAGTAAATATTGCAGATGGTGGATTCTGCGATATTTGATATCACTCAATATCTTTTGAATGGAAAGAGGTGGGTTTGACACATAAATTTAGGCTAGAATGTTCCCACGGATGAGAAGAAGAACTCATTTTTTAAAATCTATCTTCATTCGTTTGCGAGATAGGGTGCTACGTTTGACATTTGTATCTAGTAGACCAAAGTATCTGGACAGGCAAAGAGACACGTAGACGTAGAAAAGTAAAAGGTTGCAGGTTGATGCGAAAACTACACTGAGTGAGGGCGTGGACATAATGACAGCCATCCTAGATTCGCCATATTGGATATCACATAATATTTTTAAATGGAAAGGAGTATGTTTAGCACATCAATTTAGGATTGAATTTTCCTACAAACGAGAATATGATTCATTCTTTACCAATCCTCATTCTTTTACGAGGAAAGTGTGCTATGTTTGACATTAGTATGTAGTAGACAAAAGTATCAGGACAATAAAATAATAATGTGGCGGAGGAAAAGCAAATGTTGCAAGTGTGTGTTGTTGCAAAAACTACATTGAATGGGGATGTGGACACTGTTGATCACATAAATATTCAGATATTATTAAAAAAACTACTATAAAATGTCCTCTAAAATTATTTTATTCCTCCAAGTTAATACAGTTAGTATTTAATAGCAAACACACAATGATTTATAACTTTCCTTAAGCATTTCTGCATCGTTGTTACAATTTTCTTGGTGTAGTGTGGGGAAATATTGTTCCAATCTGTATGTAATGCTTTTCTCAAACCTTCTTTCACCGTAACTCGTATATATTGACCTTACGTTGCAATTCGCTCCAAAGATTCTCAATGGGATTAAAGCCGGTACTGTGTGGTGGGGTTTAGCGAACTTTTGGGCAGTTTTAAAGCAATCTTTTCTTTACAACATATACTTTGTTTGGGATCAATATCTTGATAAAATTAGAAGTCCTTCTAAGAACGTTAAGATATATATTTCTTCTGTATTTTAAAGCAGGCTGGAAGTTCTTGACATTTATTTCTGTATTTACTTGTCGAAACACTATTATTCTATCATCATATTCATGCAGGTTTAACTTAAATTCGCCGAAAAAAACATTCCCACCAGTTTTTGAGTTTATTTTCAAAAGCTCTAGAAAATTTAAGTATCTTATATTTCTTAATTTGGGTATACATGGTTTCTTTCTAGCAATTCTACCATTATATCCTTCCCGTATTAACTCTGCATGGTACAACACACTGACCAGAAGAAACATCGTTATCACCCACTACTATTTGAACGACGTTGTTGAGCTCTACCAAATATTCGAAACTGCACATTAAAGCATTCTATTGCTTTATAGTCGTAAAGTAACAATTAATAACAAATATACTTACTATTAAAATATGTTATACATACGTGGTAACTTCTCAATATTTTACAAACGTAAGCAAACGAACAGAAACGTTAAGAACACAATGAAGTACTATTTATTAGTTACCTGTCTAAATACTTTCTTCTACTAGAAACAAATGTCAAACTTAGCACACACTATCGCGTAAATGAATAGAGATCGGTCAAAAGTCGACTCAGTAAGGAATGCGCAAGAGACGAGTCGAGACAGAATTTTCCTGAGAATATCCGAGTCGAGACAGCTCTTCCAATAGAAAAAGGCACATTTTTCGAGTCGAGACATCACATTTACAGTACATTTTTGAGACGAGACAGCCTCAAATCTTGTCTCGTGCGCATCCCTAATTCAGATTATCGTTTGTAGCCAGATTCTGGCCTAAATTTATGTGACACAAGTAACTTTGTCTATTTGAAAATATTTTATGGTATATAATATGCGGAATTCAAGTTGGGTGCCATGATCATTTAACGCAGTTTTAACACCAATACCAACCTGTAACATTTACTTTTCCTTTGTCCATTTGTCTCTTTGTTACTGCCCTGTCATGATACTTTTTTTTTCTATTAGATACATATGTCACCCTGTCTCATAAACAAATGGTAATGTGTCAAAAATGAGTTCACCTTCACATTTGTGGAAATATAAAGCCTAAACTGAAGTGTAAGATCATAGCCTTTTCCATTAAAAAATTGACGATCCGCAATATAGTGTGATTCAAAATGGCTTCCACGGTGACCACACTCCAAGCCAATGCAGTTTTTGCAATAACACCAATTGCAACATTTGATTTTCCCCCGTCCACGCGTGTCGTTATTATTGTTCTGTCCCAATACTTTTGACTAACCCTGTATGGAGATCCACATGTATGTTCTTACACCAAAATTAAAGAAACGTTTTCAAGATAATATTATTAATATAATACGTATTTTTCTACTTTGATTCAGGGGCAGAAATTGAATTTTAGAACTAAGGGAACAGTCATTAATAGATAGTCTGATTGGGCTAGGTCTCGAGAATACAAACTTAGAGATATGATATGATATGATTTTCACTTTAGCATCCCTTTCAGCAGCGAGGCTGTATGAGATGTGGACCTACTGATTAACGTGGAATTCGAACCACATGAGATCCCGCCGGGAATCGAACCCGGGTCTTCCACGTCTACAAACTCAGAGAGACGCGGTTGAAAGCAAACTTTCATCGAGAAACTACTTAAGCGATAGGGATTGTTGCAGAACAAACAGCAACCAAACAAAATTAAGATCACCATTCAAGTTTCCTTTTTGTCTCTAATAACCACTGATATTCTCCCTTCTATTAGACAATCACTTCTACTTACTAAGGTGGCACTATCCACTCGTGCATCTTTGATTTCCACTTCTGTTTTGATTTCAGGCTTTCTGGCCGTGGAACTATTTCTGCCCGGGCTCTTTCCACTCAAGCACTTTTTCGCGGGACCCTTTTGACATGAGGCTCTTTTGACTCGGGCCCTTTTCTCGCAGGGCCGTTTTGAGGGAGAGGCCCTTTAGACTCTGACCCTTTTGTTGCGGTGCACTTTTGACCCGGGCCCTTTTGTCGCAGGGCCCTTTTGACCCGGGCAGTTTTGACGCAAGGCCCTTTTGACCCGGGCCCTTTTGACCCGGGCCCTTTTGACCCGGGCCCTTTTGACTAGGGGCCCTTTTGACGCGGGGCCCTTTTGACCCGGGCCCTTTTGACGCGGTGCCGTTTTGACGCGGGGCCCTTTTGACCCGGGCCCTTTTGACGCGGGGCCCTTTTGACCCGGGCCCTTTTGACGCGGGGCCCTTTTGACCAGGGCCCTTTTGACGCGGGGCCCTTTTGACCGGGGCCCTTTTGACGCGGGGCCCTTTTGACCCGGGCCTTTTTGACGCGGGGCCGTTTTGACTCGGGCCTTTCTGTCCTCGCCCTTTTGTCCGGGCCCTTCTGACATGGAATCTCAAATAACCTGTTCGGGTGGCAGAGACCACAGTTTATAGTCAAATCTGAGTGGATTTCTACAATTTCAGGGAGTTTGAGGCTGAAAAGAAAATTAGCTTCACGTAAATTATCACACAAAGCACAACTTACTTACACATAGAAAACGTAATCAAACAGATTGGACTAGGGAGATTTAATTAGGTTTGGTTTGGTTATGTAAACTTCAACAATACAATACAATTTTTATAATTTTTGTTTATTTTTTACTTTACTTACAACAATCATTGTCATTGTTATGTAGTAGTTAGATAAATTCATCTTGAAAACGTTTGTGTAGACAAGAACCGTTCTCAAAGGCCTTTTTCGCCTTTGATGAAAACTGGACGTAAATCAAACTTAGTATATAATAAGCAAAGTATCAGTATCTATTTTGTATACAGTGTCAGAAATCTACGACATAGTATATTCAAACTATGGTCTCAAAATCGGAAATTATACAAAGAAAGAGATTATGTACGTACAGTGCCCAGTGTCCCCTACAGGGGACACCTTTTTCTTTTTGCAAAATTATAAGTACTTTTATTCATTTGTGACCAAACCTTATATTTTATATGTGAACACGAATGTTTCAAGATAATGAATCAAGAGTTTTTAAAAATATAGTTATCTGTATCCTTTCTTGGCAGCCATTTTCATGCAGTGAAGTGGGCAAACTGCCACTCAGGCCGCAGAATGCGCAATTCTGTACTTCATATCTCTGCCGCTAGGTGGATCTGAAATCACACAGTAGTGCCAGGTGATCTTCAGACTAGATACTTTCCAAAATTCCAAACATAACAGAAATACTTTCTTCAGCTGAAAAATAATTGACATTTAAACTGCTGTCCCCTGTAGGGGACACCGGGCTTTCCCGGGTTAAAATAGTCAGCATCTCTAGAACGAAATCAACTGGAATAACATTTGATGGCAACACTGTTTGGTGATTTGTTGAAAGCAGCAGGAGGATTTACCTTCTATGGTCATAAAAAGTACCAAAAAAAAAAAAGGAACATCTTGAGTGGAAGATGAGAGTTGATAGGAAAGACCTGAGTGCTGCTGCTGCTCCTGAGACTGTGAGCAAAAGAGCTTGGCCACTACTTCGTGGCTTTTATCAACAGACAACTCTGACCTGACATAAAAATCGTGACTTGCAAGCAGCGTTTTCTTTTTACAAGGCTGTGAAATGGTTTGGGCAGCAGCCTTGCCTCTGTTACAATCTATTTCCTTCCTCCATTTTTTTCTAAAAGAAGTTTTTTTTCTGGAAGGAAAAAAGAAGTCTCGCTTATGTCACTCTGTTCGCTACTTACATTACAAGTGAGAAAAGTACTTGAAGAAGTGTTAAGTTAGAAAAAATACGTAAGTGGAACTCATGCAGCGTTTGTCCTTTATTCGTGAGATTCGTCTGAAATAAAACCGAGTACTACTGCTAAGATTACTTTTACCTAGCACACCTGGTTTATACAATGACATACTATTTGTCAAATGACTGGCGGAGTAACCTTCATTTTATTTGCAAATTAATAAAACCTTAACCGGAATTTACATTATGCAGTTTATTATGCTTTGTTCTTACTTTTTTTTGTTTTTTTTTTTTTAAAAAGGAAATCGTATACAAATGATAAGTTATCTATATGTGCTATGATCGGAAACATTTACCCCACCAGAGCGGCTCTCATGTCCAGGTGCACAACCAGAAATTTATCTTGGAAGTTGTCCAATAATACAAAAGACTATGTTTATATGGAATCGAACGGATGTTATTCTACAACCGGAAAAACGGTAAGTAATTTTTAAGTAGTGTCACCTATATTCTGACCAAAATGGTAAAATTAGATTGTTTTTATCACAAAAGAAATAGTATAGATGATGAGAAAAGTCAAATCTCAGTCTACATAAGTCATTTCTCCGGTAAACCAGTGTAGTTTAATAACGAAAGTCAAGTTACGTCGTTTTTCTTTTCGGAAGGGGGGAGTCGGGCCCGGTGGATTCTTCCCCGCATTGGTCATTGGTCATCCCCTAACTAACTAACTAACTAACTAACTCTATGCCCTATGGAACCCGGAGGTTCAATGCCGCGTTTACAAAAGCTCTTCACTGACTTCTATTTTTAGCTAACTGCATCCAGTTTCTACTTTGTATTCCAATCTCTGCGAGATCCATCTTAATATTGTCCTCCCATCTGCGCCTAGGTCTTCCTAATGGTCGTTTTCCGATTGGTCTTCCTGTCAAGACTTTGAAAGCGTTTCTACTTTCTTCCATTCTAGCTACATGACCCGTCCACCTAAGCCTCCTAGACTTCACGACCCTAACAATGTTGGGTAAACCATATAAATTATGTAGTTCCTCGTTATGAAGTTTCCGCCATTCCCCATTCCCATTCCTCTTGGGTCCGAATATTCGTCTCAGGATCTTGTTCTCAAATACTTTCAGTCTATGTTCTTCCCTCAGAGTAAGTGACCATGTTCCGCAGCCATACAAAACAACAGGCATGATTACCGTTTTGTATATTTTGAGCTTCAAATTTCTCGACAGAATTCGCGACGACAAGAGATTTTGAACCGAATAGTAACACGAATTCCCTGCTTTTAGTCGACATTTAATTTCTCCGTGAATATGATTTTCCTCTGTTAATATTGATCCTAGGTATTTGAAACTATCCACTTTATCAAAAGTATTATTTAATATTTTAACGCATCCATAATTTGCTGTATTCCGGTCCCGATGCACTTCCATGTATTTAGTTTTCTCTGCATTTACTTCTAAACCCATGTCCCTGCAAGCGTTTAATAAGATTGGTCATCCCCTGCTCATGTCATACTCACCCTACCACTGACGAGAGCAGAGGCAGAGCAAAGGGAGGCCCCTTCAGTAACTAAGCTTGTCCGCAAACATGTTGGCCCTTACGCAGAGTCGTTTTGACGTATAATTAACGTCATACTAAAGGGCTAACTAAGGCGATGATTTACAATGGAAGAAAATGTATCAGGGTTTTGAAATTCACACAAGTGTTTTGTTAAATAAGTAGCAATGCTCATCCAAAATATCACACTCATATTCAACTGTCAACATAGTTAAATAGGGCTCTGAAAATAAACAAAATGTTTTTTTTTTCACAATGATATCAATTTTAACCTCTCATAAATTATGTAAATAAAGTGTAAACGGCTCTACATTACTGGAGCATATAGTTCACTACCCTCTGAGGTACTGCACACAAATACAGACATTTGTTGTTATATCTAGAAATCTGTAACACGTTAAAAAATGAGCTTTATAAACGGTGATGTAAAAAAGTTCTGATTTTGACATTTTATATATCCGAACATAAAATGGTCATGCCACTTTCAACATATTACTTCATTACAACGATGTATATATTAATTGCAGAAAAAGTTTGACTCATGTAACGTAATTAGTAACCTAGTTCTTGCTCATTGAAAACTTAAATAATCAGTATGTTCAGCAAGTCACGATGCGGACTGCCTCACTGCTGTTAATTTTTCAAGAAATGGTAGAAACAAAAAAATACAGGCTTTCCTACGAGGGATATAGGTACCTACTGTATGTGCCAAATTTCATCAAAATCCCAGATGGTCGACTGGAGAGTGTTCGACCATTTTTAATGGAATAACCCTACTGCAGGAAACATGTTAGTCGAACTCTTTAGTATGACACTAATCACGCGTCAGAATGACTGCATAAGGTCCGTTGAGTTTAATGAAGGTCAGCTAATATAAAAATATCCATTTCGGTATATAACAAAAATAGCTGCTCTCTAAGAAATTAAAGCTGGTATTGTCATTACATCTACGTGAATTTGAGAATAAACGACGGTTAGAGTACAAATATATGATTATGAAATGGACTGAAGGTTATATGAGATGAGTTCCTAGTGTAAGTATGGGGAAAAGTTGTTATCACGAATGGAGTTCATTTATAAGCAATAATAAAGAAAATATAGTGAAATAAAGGTGGTACTATTCACCTAGTGGAAGAAAATTATAAATAAATTTGTTCTCTTCAGTCAACAGACCATAGGCAAAAGCTGTAACATGTTTGTGTCACGCATTAAGATTTTTTGTGAATCGTATAACCAGTTTGGAGGTGATAATACCCATTCATATGCGGAGCTAACCAGTCTGATTCGTATCTAACCTGGTAATCTAACATACTACACCAACAGATTGGTAAGATTTTTATTCGTATGGTTGAGGGAATGCCTTAGTGTATCTACTGTCTTAATCCACAGTCTTTGCTACTGCAGGTATCTTTATTAGTTTAAAATAACACCAGTACCTATCCGAAAATATATTGGGTAATTAGAAGATACCTGATGCGCAGAAGGCAAGAAGTTCTTCTATTACTTAACCACCATTGGAATGATTCACAGTAAGTTTACTACCAAACTTCAACAGTACATCTCCTGCTATTTCCAAGGGTGTAGCTAACATTTTTCCATAGAGCGATAATATGGTATAAGGCCCTAAGGTAATACACCGTGGGTAATACCCAGTTATAGCTACTGCTCCACGGAATTACTTTATCGAGAAGAAGTATAGCAACGACGCCAGAAGTTAAGCAAATCCCATTTCTCGACAGTAGCATCAGCAACTTTCTTAAAGAATTTTACGGTATGGCCAAAGACCAGCCGAGGCCAACCCCTATCCGGAAGCTCTCTTGAAACCAGAAAGAAGTTACAGTTATGAACCTGCCTATCTGTGATTATGACTAAGGTACACTGAGAAAATTAATTCCAGATTTAAAGGAAATTCTTGGATAACATGCTTTCAGGAGCCAATTTCTCAAAACTACTAGTCTTGTAATACTAGTGTAAAACTTTTCAAATCAAATATTTCATAACTGTATATACCACAAAATCATCAGAAATTAGAGGTACTATTAGCATTAGTATTTAGAAATGACTTCTACTATTCTAATAATTCTACTTCACGATATTTTACGGCTTGTATAAAATATATCGTAAGACGAGTAGGTTTGAGAAATAGGGCTCTGATAGGAACACCCTTCCAACACTAGAGTTCATGTTGACGGCGCTGGTGTCGATAGTTCTTAACGGGTGAAAACGACGTACTTACGGACGTGCATTACCATATTAAACACAGGCCGCCTTATGCAGAGTCGTTTTGACGTAAGATTAGCGTCATACTAAAGGCTTAACTACTACAGAAAACATACGTAAGTCGAACTCTTTAGTATGGCATTAATTACGCATCAGAACGACTCTGCATAAGGCCCAGGTTTTTCATCCATTAGTATGATCAGTCAAGAACGTCGAACTACAGTCCTAACATTCTTACGGGTGAAAACAATGTACTTGCTGATGTAAATTATTAAACACGGATTTTTCACTCATTAGTACCATAGACCGAGAACGCCCAACTAGGATCTTAGCATGGAAACCAAAAAGCATGTTTTTCAAGAATGCCCCATAATTTGGAATTATTCTCTCAGTGTATCAGGTGCATTACTTGTGCTAGTGACTCTTGAAAGCTACTTATTTAGGAATGGGACGAATCTCTTCAACAACCGGCAAGTAATCACAGGCAGTAAAAAGTAATGCAAAATATAACGTTTTGAATGAAAATGTAGTAACTAGTGTTAATGATTGAATCAACACAACAGCAGAGTAGATGTATCTGCATCCATGGACCATTTTTGACCTTGAAAGTACTTACCCTTTTGGTACTCTATGTACATACTGTCATTGAAGTAATGAATATTGTAATTACTCTAAGTACTCTCATTGAAGTACAAAGGTTCAATTGTAATTGAATTATTACAGTTTTTTTTACCGGTACTTTAGGAACAATTACTGACATGTAATTATGCTGTATCGGACTGTAGTCTCATTACTTCGCGTATGTAACATTGAAACTACTTAGTTTTTGTATTTATACTTATACTCATTACCTGTAACTAGTATTACCTATGTGTACTTACTGTATTGCCCTTTGAACATATGTAACCTCCAAAGTACTTACACTTTCATTACTTGTATGCAACTTACCTTTTCACGTATGTAGTTTCATTGCCGAACTGTAATTGAAGTTCATAAGTACCCGTAATGTACCTTTTATTTGAATTAAACTTGTGGTAGTATGCTAATTACTAACCTTTTGCCATTAATATTAACATACGGCTCAAGGACAATTACTCACCCTTCCAGGACAGCAGGAAGCATTCTTTCTTCTTCGAAGACCATTAACTTCCAAGGTCAAAACCTGGTCGGTTTAACTGCTTCGTACTCTCTTATATTCATATACGGAGCTGATTTGTATGTAAGAAATATAATTAGTGATCTTTTGTAATTGTTTGGTAGGGATTATCATATTTCTACTTTTACATAAGTTCAGAATAATTTTGTTGCGTGTAATGACAATATTTAAGTACATAGGGTATGTAGAAAGAATTAGTAATAAATTAATTTAATATTTAATTGTATTACATGGATGTGATACAGCATAGTAATTCTCTTTACTTGGTTGGAAGAGAGGGAGAAAAACGTGAATGAATTCTTTAGCGATTAGCACGCGGAAAGACGGAACGAAAAAAAAAAGGATGAAAAATCATTTTTTTCTTTGGCGCAACTGAATAAGGTCGCCGAGGGTTTATGTTAATTTATTTTTTGTTTTGTATTGTCTGAGAGGAAACTTACATCTTTGAATTGTCTGCAGAATGTAATTTATATGAATTCATGTCATTGTACCACCATAGTCGCTTAGTTATATTTATTAAGAAAACGATTATACAGGTACAATAGCAGGGACAGCTGATTGGGTTTTTGTAACAGGTAGCAAGGGTTTTATTCACTTTTTGTTTTTCACTCTCTCTTTCTCTCTCTTTCTTTCTCTCTGTATATGTGTGTGTGTGTTTGACCTTCAGAACTCTCACACAAAGGATTTTTTATTTACCCGTTAGGAAATATATGTTGTATATTAGCTGGAGTAGTTGGGATATTTTGATTAAAATATATTTCATTATTTAACTGTACATAAACGCACAAATAGTTAATAAGACATATTATGAAGAATGAAAACACACTTATTTCTTACTGATTGTGTATTAATGTTTGACGTAAAGATATGTACGTGTTTGTATTTTGAAAGTAAAATGAAATATTTGAAGTTTTACGTTTAACGAATATACTGGCTAGACTAAAGGAGACGGTGATGAGAAATTAATGAATATGGTGGAATGAAGAAAGTGGGAAGAAGCAGGAGAACCACGAGAAAACCCACGCACATAGTGTTTGTGCACCAAAGAGCTAACTGGAAACAAGCTGGAATCGAATCAAAGACCCCATGCACCACAGGTGAACGCTGTATTGCGTACCCACAATAGCTTTTTCTATGTATTATATTTTGGATAAAGTACACATTTATAAGTTGGTGGAACGAGAATGTAGGAGGACATGGGAGAACTATTGGCACAATATTTTGTATTAGAAATACACTCGAAATAAACGAAAGCATTTCGTTTCAGAAGTGACTTAGTTTATGGACAGTACTATTTACTGCTTACGAAGTTTTGGTACCAAACATTTTATAAGGAAAGAAACGTATTGTAGGTAAATAATGTTGCAAGCGTAACATGGCACAGATAACAGATAAAATTCTGAATATGGAATTAGATTTTTATGTATCTGTATACATAATACAGTAAGTTCAAGGAAATGGATTGAAAATAATAAATTGTGTTATATTATTGAAGTTGAATTGAATTTCAGTTTAGCGTCCGTTTTAACAGCGAGGCTATATGAGACGTAGACCTACTGATTAACGTGGAATTTGAACCACATGAGCCCACGGGAATCGAATTCGGGTTTTGTATGCTTACCGCTTAGCCACGGAAGAGCTTATTATTGAAGTTGATTCCTTGACTGAAGGATATTGCTTTTAACACTGAAAACCCACAATTATTTTCCACTGAGAGTTCAATAGCGACTATATGTATAAAAAAAATAGATTAGTAAAGGAGATATATGTAATGCACGTTAGGACAACTTTGGTATTATCTAATTGGTGTAGGTAGCGACATTAATAGTGTGCTTGTTTTTATTAGGATTAGCTTTGTATACAAATTGAAATATTCCATTTACAATAAGGGATACCACTTGGAACACTATAGTTTAGTGAAATTGTTTTACAGCGTCAGGTAGAAGGCAAACAGCAGCACAATTGACGACAACTATTAGCGTGACTAAATTATAGGATATAGCGTGAATGAGAGACCGGGATGCCTTGTGTATGTAATAATAATAATAATAATTATGGTTAATTTTTACACCTAGAAAATTATGCAATTAACATTTCATAACTGTTTTGAGGGTAGCATATGATATTCACAGACAGCCTGATACGTTTTTAGTTGAGAAGTGTGCTTAAGTATTGAATGTGTTAAACTATTTTTTTCGTGCTTTTGAATTAAGAATAGAATATGTTAGATAAACTAGAAATATTTTCACGCATTGCTGTGCTGTTGGATTGAAATATTGAATTTAATTATTTCAGGAAATTGTTGAGTTACTGTTTTTACTGGTTCTTTGAATGACTAAAATTTAAGATCAAGGCTACATGAGAAGGGTACTGTTGTTTAAAGTGGAATTTGAACTATTACTGTGATTTATAACCGAGGAACGTAGTCCATTTAGAAATAGGAAGAGGTGGACTTAATTCCAAGCAAATGAGAAATGGCTTGTTTTAAGATAGTACTGGATAAAGCATACCCTTTAACTGGCCTACACACCGTCTACATGATGTAACTAGCTCTATTAAGAGTTAGGATGGGTTGCATTTTAGATATAACGAAAGCTTTACGCAGTATACTTAACATTTATGCTACGTAAAAATAACGTATTTTTAAATAATGTTTCATAAGTTTTTTTTGTAAGTTTGTAATTTTTGTGACAAAAATTTGCATCAGGAACTGTGCTGCAATCTATTTTGTATTTATATAATTATTACTATAATTATATTTGCTATACTTCAAACAAAATCGAGACTTAGGCCTAATAAGTGGCTGCTTAATATGTTTAACAAAACATATTGCATTTAAATTGTTTTGTTTGAAATATAATTGTGTTCTTATATTTGATATTGAGGAATTTCCGGCTGTACTATGATCATAAGACTTCTAAGAAGGAAGTGAAGAATAGCAAGCGAAACGAAAATGACCCCAAATGTGTGTAAATCAGCAATTCACAACTTTTAATGCAAGTTGGCTACTAGTATGTAACTGACAGATTGTTAGAATTTAGCAGATGCTCAATTGCTGCTAACTTAGAGATCAGAAAACTTTTTAAAGTTCCGCAAGTCTAGTGAAAGTGAAGCGCAAACTTATGCTATGTATGTTGTGACATACTCTGCAATGAAGCAGAAACGGAACTGGTGGGTCACATACCTAGAACAGATAGAAGATGGACGAGAAATAACATACATTGGATTTTCTAGAGATAAGAAGCGATGTACATAGAAGACAATCGAATACAAAATGTATAGATATAACCTGTCGTTTAGCAGAAACTGTACAAATGGAAAAGATCAGCTGATGGAAACATGTAGAAGAAAATGATGGAGACCTTCGTTTACCAGATGATTGATATCATCTGAATACATATGAAAGTTAAACTTTTATATTTAAGCTGAACGTTACAATTTTTTCTACAGCGATAGGAAAATGATCTATCAGTTGGCAACACTGAAAAAACGTTAGAAGCACAAACGGAGGATGGTTTAAATTATTTATTTTTACGTCCTAATAGGTTTTAGTCTCACATACATTAATTGTATTTTCGTTTCTTTATTATAAACATGAACATGCAAAGCATTTTGTTTATACGGTTAGTTTTAATCATTTGGTATTTGATACTGTACTGATTGGTATATTATTTCAATTACTAGAAGATAGTTGAAAAGTTTTGTGTAGCTAGACGACTATGGAAACCTTAGAGTATTGTGATATGAACATGTTTTAAGTTACAGAAGAAGGGTGAAACAGAATTATGATGAAAATTTGTAGAAGGAGAATGTGTAAGGAAATAAGAGATTCGTGAATTCAGAGAGACAATTAAAATCATATTTAGTTATTAAACTAAAATATTTGATAAAGATTTTTAAAATTTTCTATAATTTCATCTGACATATCCAGTTAAAAATGCGCACGTTATTCACAAGAAATGTAGTTAGACACATATTTGAAGACATTTAGTGGTACATTGATACATTTTTAAAGATATTTCTGAATATTATTTTAACGATATATAATTGTTTGACTACATAGCTGAAAATCAATCATACTGATATGTATTTTGGTTATATGTTTTGTTTTCCAAGGCCCTAATACGTAATATAAGCTATTCAGCATTTTATGAACTTATTTTGTGCATCCACTACTAAATTACATCCGTCAGTTGCACATTTAAATCAGTAAATTTTTAACTTATGAACCAACTAGTTATTAGTGTGAAGAATACGTTACATCATAATAAATTATAATTGACCAAATCAATTACTTCTAAGTCTTTAGTAGTGGAGGTTCGTTCAGATGTTAACTATCTCAATTGTTCAAAATTGGATTCCAATTGTAAGTGCACTTGTTATGATTACTTTTGATATTTTAGTTTCATATTTAAGTATAAAGTTTGTTTGTTTATTATCTATATAAGTAAATGTTTGTATTCTTACTATTTAAAAGTTCCTATAATACATTTTCAATGAAAGGAAAATTTTCGTCATTTTAGTTTATCCGAAGAAACAATATGTAGTGTATTCCCCTGCAAGAGAAATGTTTCTGAAATTCAGTTTAACAGAAAAAGTTGGTAACAAAATATGTTAATAAAAATTTTAGTGCAAAATTTAATGTATATTGTAACCAAAACGTTTCTACATTTTAGTTTTTCAGAAGTTAGAAAATAATGTAGTGTCAATTTTCTGCAAGAAAAGTTTCTGGAATTTAGTTTAACAACAAAAAATAAAGGTTTGTAACGAAATGTTAGTAAAACATTTTTTAGTGCAAAATTTATTTGTATAGTGTTATAACAAAAAAGTTACCGAAAAGTTTATCTATTTTTAGTTTTTCAGAAAAGTTAAAAAAGAATATATAGTGTAATTTTCTGCAAGAAAAGTTTCTGGAACTTCGTTTAACAAAACAGTTTGTAACAAAATATGTTAATAAAAATTTTTAGTGCAAAAAGTTAATGTTAACGTTGTAACAATAAACATTCTGCATTCTAGTTTATCAGAAGCGTTAGAAACAATATGTGGTGTAATTGTCTGCAAGAAAAGTTTCTGAAATACAGTTTATCAGAAAAAGTTTGTAACAAAATATGTTAATAAAAAATTTTTAGTGCAAAAAGTTAATGTTAACGTTGTAACAATAAACATTCTGCATTCTAGTTTATCAGAAGCGTTAGAAACAATATGTGGTGTAATTGTCTGCAAGAAAAGTTTTTGAAATACAGTTTATCAGAAAAAGTTTGTAACAAAATATGTTAATAAAAAATTTTTAGTGCAAAAAGTTAATGTTAACGTTGTAACAATAAACATTCTACATTCTAGTTTATCAGAAACGTTAGAAACAATATGTGGTGTAATTGTCTGCAAGAAAAGTTTCTGAAATGCAGTTTAACAAAAGAGTTAGTAACATAATGTTACTAAAACACTTTTAGTGCAAAATTTATCTGTATAGTGTTGTAATAATTAACACTCTGCATTTTAGTTTGTCCGAAGAAACAATATGTGGTGTAATTGTCTGCAAGAAAAGTTTTCTGGAACTTCGTTTAACAAAAGAATTAGTAACATAATGTTAGTAAAACACTTTTAGTGCAAAAGTTAATGTTTAATGTTGTAACAATAAACATTCTGCATTCTAGTTTATCAGCAACGTTAGAAACAATATATGGTGTAATTGTCTGCAAGATAAGTTTCTGGAACTTCGTTTAACGAAAGAGTTAGTAACATAATGTTAGTGAAAAAATTTTTAGTGCAAAATTTTATCTGTATAATGTTGTAGCAATAAACATTTTTCATTTTACTTTATCCCAAGAAACAATATGTAGTGTAATTTTCTGCAAGAAGTTTTCTGGAACTTCGTTTAACAAAACAGTTAGTAACATAATGTTAACAAAACACTTTTAGTGCAAAAGTTAATGTTGTAACAATAAACATTCTGCATTCTAGTTTATCAGTAATGTTAGAAACAATATGTGGTGTAATTGTCTGCAAGAAAAGTTTCTGGAACTTCGCTTAACAAAACAGTTAGTGACAAAATATGTTAGTAGAAAAATTTAGTGCAAAATTTATTTGTATAGTGTTGTAACAATAAACATTCTGCATTTTAGTTTATCAGAAATGTTACAAACAATATGCACTCGAATGTTCTGCAAGAAAAGTTTTCTGGAATTTCGTTTAACAAAAAGTTAGCAACATAATGTTAGTAATACACTTTTAGTGTATCGTATCCACGAAGTGAAATTTCATGAGTTGTTATTTGCCAAATTTCACAAGTTTCGTGGATACGATACACTAAAAGTGTATTACTAACTTATGTTACTAACTCTTTTGTTAAACGAAGTTCCAGAAAACTTTTCTTGCAGACAATTACACCACTTATTGTTTCTTCGGACAAACTAAAATGCAGAGTGTTAATTGTTACAACACTATACAGATAAATTTTGCACTAAATTTTTCTACTAACTTATTTTGTTACTAACTCTTTTGTTAAACGAAGTTCCAGAAACTTTTCTTGCAGACAATTACACATGTTGTTTCTAACGTTTCTGATAAACTAGAATGTAGAATGTTTATTGTTACAACGTTAACTTTTGCACTAAAAGTGTTTTGTTAACATTATGTTACTAACTGTTTTGTTAAACGAAGTTCCAGAAAACTTCTTGCAGAAAATTACACTACATATTGTTTCTTGGGATAAAGTAAAATGAAAAATGTTTATTGCTACAACATTATACAGATAAAATTTTGCACTAAAAATTTTTTCACTAACATTATGTTACTAACTCTTTCGTTAAACGAAGTTCCAGAAACTTATCTTGCAGACAATTACACCATATATTGTTTCTAACGTTGCTGATAAACTAGAATGCAGAATGTTTATTGTTACAACATTAAACATTAACTTTTGCACTAAAAGTGTTTTACTAACATTATGTTACTAATTCTTTTGTTAAACGAAGTTCCAGAAAACTTTTCTTGCAGACAGTTACACCACATATTGTTTCTTCGGACAAACTAAAATGCAGAGTGTTAATTGTTACAACACTATACAGATAAATTTTGCACTAAAAGTGTTTTACTAACATTATGTTACTAACTCTTTTGTTAAACTGCATTTCAGAAACTTTTCTTGCAGACAATTACACCATATATTGTTTCTAACGTTGCTGATAAACTAGAATGTAGAATGTTTATTGTTACAACGTTAACATTAACTTTTTGCACTAAAAATTTTTTATTAACATATTTTGTTACAAACTTTTTCTGATAAACTGTATTTCAAAAACTTTTCTTGCAGACAATTACACCACATATTGTTTCTAACGCTTCTGATAAACTAGAATGCAGAATGTTTATTGTTACAACGTTAACATTAACTTTTTGCACTAAAAATTTTTATTAACATATTTTGTTACAAACTGTTTTGTTAAACGAAGTTCCAGAAACTTTTCTTGCAGAAAATTACACTATATATTCTTTTTTAACTTTTCTGAAAAACTAAAAATAGATAAACTTTTCGGTAACTTTTTTGTTATAACACTATACAAATAAATTTTGCACTAAAAAATGTTTTACTAACATTTCGTTACAAACCTTTATTTTTTGTTGTTAAACTAAATTCCAGAAACTTTTCTTGCAGAAAATTGACACTACATTATTTTCTAACTTCTGAAAAACTAAAATGTAGAAACGTTTTGGTTACAATATACATTAAATTTTGCACTAAAATTTTTATTAACATATTTTGTTACCAACTTTTTCTGTTAAACTGAATTTCAGAAACATTTCTCTTGCAGGGGAATACACTACATATTGTTTCTTCGGATAAACTAAAATGACGAAAATTTTCCTTTCATTGAAAATGTATTATAGGAACTTTTAAATAGTAAGAATACAAACATTTACTTATATAGATAATAAACAAACAAACTTTATACTTAAATATGAAACTAAAATATCAAAAGTAATCATAACAAGTGCACTTACAATTGGAATCCAATTTTGAACAATTGAGATAGTTAACATCTGAACGAACCTCCACTACTAAAGACTTAGAAGTAATTGATTTGGTCAATTATAATTTATTATGATGTAACGTATTCTTCACACTAATAACTAGTTGGTTCATAAGTTAAAAATTTACTGATTTAAATGTACAACTGACGGATGTAATTTAGTAGTGGATGCACAAAATAAGTTCATAAAATGCTGAATAGCTTATATTACGTATTAGGGCCTTGGAAAACAAAACATATAACCAAAATACATATCAGTATGATTGATTTTCAGCTATGTAGTCAAACAATTATATATCGTTAAAATAATATTCAGAAATATCTTTAAAAATGTATCAATGTACCACTAAATGTCTTCAAATATGTGTCTAACTACATTTCTTGTGAATAACGTGCGCATTTTTAACTGGATATGTCAGATGAAATTATAGAAAATTTTAAAAATCTTTATCAAATATTTTAGTTTAATAACTAAATATGATTTCAATTGTCTCTCTAAATTCACGAATCTCTTATTTCCTTACACATTCTCCTTCTACAAATTTTCATCATAATTCTGTTTCACCCTTCTTCTGTAACTTAAAACATGTTCATATCACAATACTCTAAGGTTTCCATAGTCGTCTAGCTACACAAAACTTTTCAACTATCTTCTAGTAATTGAAATAATATACCAATCAGTACAGTATCAAATACCAAATGATTAAAACTAACCGTATAAACAAAATGCTTTGCATGTTCATGTTTATAATAAAGAAACGAAAATACAATTAATGTATGTGAGACTAAAACCTATTAGGACGTAAAAATAAATAATTTAAACCATCCACCGTTTGTGCTTCTAACGTTTTTTTCAGTGTTGCCAACTGATAGATCATTTTCCTATCGCAGTAGAAAAAATTGTAACGTTCAGCTTAAATATAAAAGTTTAACTTTCATATGTATTCAGATGATATCAATCATCTGGTAAACGAAGGTCTCCATCATTTTCTTCTACATGTTTCCATCAGCTGATCTTTTCCATTTGTACAGTTTCTGCTAAACGACAGGTTATATCTATACATTTTGTATTCGATTGTCTTCTATGTACATCGCTTCTTATCTCTAGAAAATCCAATGTATGTTATTTCTCGTCCATCTTCTATCTGTTCTAGGTATGTGACCCACCAGTTCCGTTTCTGCTTCATTGCAGAGTATGTCACAACCTACATAGCATAAGTTTGCGCTTCACTTGCACTAGACTTGCGGAACTTTAAAAAGTTTTCTGATCTCTAAGTTAGCAGCAATCGAGCATCTGCTAAATTCTAACAATCTGTCAGTTACATACTAGTAGCCAACTTGCATTAAAAGTTGTGAATTGCTGATTTACACACATTTGGGGTCATTTTCGTTTCGCTTGCTATTCTTCACTTCCTTCTTAGAAGTCTTATGATCATAGTACAGCCGGAAATTCCTCAATATCAAATATAAGAACACAATTATATTTCAAACAAAACAATTTAAATGCAATATGTTTTGTTAAACATATTAAGCAGCCACTTATTAGGCCTAAGTCTCGATTTTGTTTGAAGTATAGCAAATATAATTATAGTAATAATTATATAAATACAAAATAGATTGCAGCACAGTTCCTGATGCAAATTTTTGTCACAAAAATTACAAACTTACAAAAAAAACTTATGAAACATTATTTAAAAATACGTTATTTTTACGTAGCATAAATGTTAAGTATACTGCGTAAAGCTTTCGTTATATCTAAAATGCAACCCATCCTAACTCTTAATAGAGCTAGTTACATCATGTAGACGGTGTGTAGGCCAGTTAAAGAGTATGCTTTATCCAGTACTATCTTAAAACAAGCCATTTCTCATTTGCTTGGAATTAAGTCCACCTCTTCCTATTTCTAAATGGACTACGTTCCTCGGTTATAAATCACAGTAATAGTTCAAATTCCACTTTAAACAACAGTACCCTTCTCATGTAGCCTTGATCTTAAATTTTAGTCATTCAAAGAACCAGTAAAAACAGTAACTCAACAATTTCCTGAAATAATTAAATTCAATATTTCAATCCAACAGCACAGCAATGCGTGAAAATATTTCTAGTTTATCTAACATATTCTATTCTTAATTCAAAAGCACGAAAAAAATAGTTTAACACATTCAATACTTAAGCACACTTCTCAACTAAAAACGTATCAGGCTGTCTGTGAATATCATATGCTACCCTCAAAACAGTTATGAAATGTTAATTGCATAATTTTCTAGGTGTAAAAATTAACCATAATTATTATTATTATTATTACATACACAAGGCATCCCGGTCTCTCATTCACGCTATATCCTATAATTTAGTCACGCTAATAGTTGTCGTCAATTGTGCTGCTGTTTGCCTTCTACCTGACGCTGTAAAACAATTTCACTAAACTATAGTGTTCCAAGTGGTATCCCTTATTGTAAATGGAATATTTCAATTTGTATACAAAGCTAATCCTAATAAAAACAAGCACACTATTAATGTCGCTACCTACACCAATTAGATAATACCAAAGTTGTCCTAACGTGCATTACATATATCTCCTTTACTAATCTATTTTTTTTATACATATAGTCGCTATTGAACTCTCAGTGGAAAATAATTGTGGGTTTTCAGTGTTAAAAGCAATATCCTTCAGTCAAGGAATCAACTTCAATAATAAGCTCTTCCGTGGCTAAGCGGTAAACATACAAAACCCGAATTCGATTCCCGTGGGCTCATGTGGTTCAAATTCCACGTTAATCAGTAGGTCTACGTCTCATATAGCCTCGCTGTTAAAACGGACGCTAAACTGAAATTCAATTCAACTTCAATAATATAACACAATTTATTATTTTCAATCCATTTCCTTGAACTTACTGTATTATGTATACAGATACATAAAAATCTAATTCCATATTCAGAATTTTATCTGTTATCTGTGCCATGTTACGCTTGCAACATTATTTACCTACAATACGTTTCTTTCCTTATAAAATGTTTGGTACCAAAACTTCGTAAGCAGTAAATAGTACTGTCCATAAACTAAGTCACTTCTGAAACGAAATGCTTTCGTTTATTTCGAGTGTATTTCTAATACAAAATATTGTGCCAATAGTTCTCCCATGTCCTCCTACATTCTCGTTCCACCAACTTATAAATGTGTACTTTATCCAAAATATAATACATAGAAAAAGCTATTGTGGGTACGCAATACAGCGTTCACCTGTGGTGCATGGGGTCTTTGATTCGATTCCAGCTTGTTTCCAGTTAGCTCTTTGGTGCACAAACACTATGTGCGTGGGTTTTCTCGTGGTTCTCCTGCTTCTTCCCACTTTCTTCATTCCACCATATTCATTAATTTCTCATCACCGTCTCCTTTAGTCTAGCCAGTATATTCGTTAAACGTAAAACTTCAAATATTTCATTTTACTTTCAAAATACAAACACGTACATATCTTTACGTCAAACATTAATACACAATCAGTAAGAAATAAGTGTGTTTTCATTCTTCATAATATGTCTTATTAACTATTTGTGCGTTTATGTACAGTTAAATAATGAAATATATTTTAATCAAAATATCCCAACTACTCCAGCTAATATACAACATATATTTCCTAACGGGTAAAAAAAAAAATCCTTTGTGTGAGAGTTCTGAAGGTCAAACACACACACACACATACAGAGAGAAAGAAAGAGAGAGAAAGAGAGAGTGAAAAACAAAAAGTGAATAAAACCCTTGCTACCTGTTACAAAAACCCAATCAGCTGTCCCTGCTATTGTACCTGTATAATCGTTTTCTTAATAAATATAACTAAGCGACTATGGTGGTACAATGACATGAATTCATATAAATTACATTCTGCAGACAATTCAAAGATGTAAGTTTCCTCTCAGACAATACAAAACAAAAAATAAATTAACATAAACCCTCGGCGACCTTATTCAGTTGCGCCAAAGAAAAAAATGATTTTTCATCCTTTTTTTTTTCGTTCCGTCTTTCCGCGTGCTAATCGCTAAAGAATTCATTCACGTTTTTCTCCCTCTCTTCCAACCAAGTAAAGAGAATTACTATGCTGTATCACATCCATGTAATACAATTAAATATTAAATTAATTTATTACTAATTCTTTCTACATACCCTATGTACTTAAATATTGTCATTACACGCAACAAAATTATTCTGAACTTATGTAAAAGTAGAAATATGATAATCCCTACCAAACAATTACAAAAGATCACTAATTATATTTCTTACATACAAATCAGCTCCGTATATGAATATAAGAGAGTACGAAGCAGTTAAACCGACCAGGTTTTGACCTTGGAAGTTAATGGTCTTCGAAGAAGAAAGAATGCTTCCTGCTGTCCTGGAAGGGTGAGTAATTGTCCTTGAGCCGTATGTTAATATTAATGGCAAAAGGTTAGTAATTAGCATACTACCACAAGTTTAATTCAAATAAAAGGTACATTACGGGTACTTATGAACTTCAATTACAGTTCGGCAATGAAACTACATACGTGAAAAGGTAAGTTGCATACAAGTAATGAAAGTGTAAGTACTTTGGAGGTTACATATGTTCAAAGGGCAATACAGTAAGTACACATAGGTAATACTAGTTACAGGTAATGAGTATAAGTATAAATACAAAAACTAAGTAGTTTCAATGTTACATACGCGAAGTAATGAGACTACAGTCCGGTACAGCATAATTACATGTCAGTAATTGTTCCTAAAGTACCGGTAAAAAAACTGTAATAATTCAATTACAATTGAACCTTTGTACTTCAATGAGAGTACTTAGAGTAATTACAATATTCATTACTTCAATGACAGTATGTACATAGAGTACCAAAAGGGTAAGTACTTTCAAGGTCAAAAATGGTCCATGGATGCAGATACATCTACTCAGCAGATCTTACTAAACAAAGTGTTTTAGAGTAATGAAAAGATTCGAAGTTTAAACATACCAGCTCTCTCATGTTGGACGCTGCTGGTTGGTGGCGAACTTGGCCCAGGGCTACCATTTGCCGAAGTTGATTGTGAACATCCAGAATTAGCTGTTTGTCTTGGCAGGTTAAACCTCCACTTCCTGCAAATAAACGACAAACCAACTCATTTTTTAAATAAAAAAGAATGAGTCATATATTAATTTACAAACAGTAAATTCTTTACGTTTAAACTACTTAGTTTAATTGATAATGATAATATGTCTACAAAAGAATGGTTACATTTATTAAAAACGTGAAACCTCGGCAAACTGGAATAATTTAAAAATTCGCCTAGGTATATGTCGCTCTAACGCCATCTCCCGTTCTTTTCCTCGTTTTTATTTGTATATTCACCGTCGCTGACACCCCTAATCCGTATGTACTCAATTCTGTTGGGCCCCCCTGCTGTGTTCCTGCCCTTACTTGGTTAGACAGCATTCGTGGTTTTTAGTGGTAATCTAGCACAAATTGGTTACTTTTTTTTTGCACAATATTCTTTTATGGCATACGAAAACTAAAGCTCTTGTACGGTGGATCTGCACCGAGAAATGCAAGTCCACATTGCAAAAATTATTGTTTATGGTACAGAGAGTGAATTTACTGAAAGTAAGTATCTATGAATTGAATGGATTTGAATTTTCAATCTACATCTAAAATTCTTCACATTTAAAAACTACTTCCTTCGAGAAAGATAGATTTCTTTTGAATTCCATCGTTCTTAATAACAGATTTTTCCTTTCAGACTATTTTAAATTGAATGAAATAAAGCTTGTACTTACTAATAAGAGATTTTCCTGTACAAGCTCTGCTTCTGTATACACAAAGAGTATGGTGGGGATCGATGTAACGATATGGACAACTTGCAGACATGGATAATAGCATTAATATGTGAAAACTACCAAAAATACTGGCACGTGCTATTGACCTGAAAGAAAGAAAGAAAAAAAAATAATCAAAATATTGTGTCTCACTGTTTTTGTTTAGTACTGTTATCTATATGTTATCTCTTATTTGTATTATGTCTTTGTATCTCTGGAAGTGTTATAGGACCCATACACGGTCCACGGTTTGTGCAACCAAGGCTCATTTGTGCAAACAGTTTGACAGTGTATGCTGCTGTATGAACTGTTTGCGCAAACGTTTGTGCAAACATTTTCCACATCGAACTCGTTCGAAAATTGTTTACACGAACATGATGTTTGCGCAATCACATGGACCGTGTATGGGCATGTTTGTGCAAACACGAGATTTATTTCCGAGTAGGAGGCCTATTATACAAACGCTTATTTCTTGCGTTGGGGCGTCAATGAATAGAATTCAAGAATTCTGGAGAGATATTATTGGACTTTATCGAAATTTACCTGAACTGTGGAAGTTAAAGAGTAAGAGTTTTTAAGATTATAAAAACAGGAATCTGAAAATTGTGGACTCACATGTTTCTATAATAATTTGTCCAAGCGTCTGGGATGCAATGACTGTTTCAAATTTAAGTCCTCCTACGTGTTTACGCACACAAGATAACGCAAAGTAACAAACAACCTCTGATCGGGAGATATCACATCTCACATATTTGTATCCTGTTTTTGAATAAGAGGCGTAACCATTTCCAATATTTCACCAAATATAGTTGAATTCATTCGTAAATAAGTCCACAGTCGAACTTATCTCAAGTTTGGCTATTAAATTTTGATGACCAAACTAGACCGTTTCTTGAACCACCCTTTCACCCATACCCTCTTCTTCCTTTTTGGTTTCGCGGGTCTTTCCCCTTCCAAAGCACAAGCAATTACTATCGCTAAACAAGTTGCTTCAGTGGATATGTTTATGCGATCAAACTCAAAATTTAACTGAAGTTTGTGCAAATAGTTGAATCGTGTATGGTCGAGTGTTTGCGCAAACACAGTGTTTGCACAAACATGATGTTTGCACAAACCGTGGATCGTCTATGGACCCGTTTATTAGGGATTTTGGTCTTCAAATTAGTAGATGTTTCAACTTTTGTTTTTTTTATTCTAATTTCCGTTTATTGGAGTATTAAATATCAAATTATTAAGTAATATATAACAATACCAGAAATTTAGACAGTAAAACTTGTACTGTATTTAACCAATTTGGTATAGCAACATGGTCAAGTATTGCTGTAGCAGAAGCCTGTGAAACATGACGGTGAATAAAAGCAATACTTAAAGTACAAACAGTAGTATTTGTCTAAACAACAATCTGCATTAGATTTGGAGAGTGCAAGTGAACGTAACGTTGTATGTCTAATTTGCACCAATGTGCACAGTATAAACAGGTGGACTCTGACCAGTATAGGGAAACGACACTAGATCAACGGGTGATGCAATCAAGAGAATTGATTGGGTATAGAATTGGACTCAAAGCTCTTTATTCGCGGGTTTTACGTTTCTTAAATATGGCGGAAATAAGAGAATCATGCACGGACAATGAAAAAATATAGAGGATTATAAGAGATAGTACTAAATTTACTAAATTACAAATCAATAATGATAAAAATGTTTTCAATTCAAGTTTCGTAATTTTCATTCTATTAATCAGTAATTAATTTATCAATCTTTGACAGTGGTATTTATTTTCTCACGTTTCTCAGCCTTTAAAAGATTTTGTAATTCAGATTGGTATTCTGTAATGACTTCATGAATTTTCCTTTGAAAGAGGGCTTCCTCCATAAATGATAAATTTTTACTCCCCCCTCCCAAATAGCAGAGAATTAGCAATTTGTAGTTCTTAAGTATTTTT